>NC_080095.1:68515201-68826867 GCF_950005125.1 Chionomys nivalis
TAGGCATATGGTTTTGTGCTGACCTCTCCTCTCCTAGACAGAATTTGGTCTGTCTTGGATTTGCACATGTATTGTGAATGCTATCCCAACCATTGTGAGTTCATATATGCTGCTACCGTGTTGTGTTCAGAGGACACTGTTTCTCTGTAGGCATCCACTCCTTGTAGCTCTCACACTTGTTCTGCCCCCTCTTCTACAACAATCCCTGAGTCTTGGGAGGAGAAGTTGTAGTATATATATTTATAATAAATAAATAAGTATATTTGGGCATGAGAATTCTGTCGTCTCTTATTCTCTCTACCTTGATCCATTTGAATCTCTGTGTTAATCATCATCTGCTGCAAACAGAAACTCTTTTGATAAGGCCTTAGAGATGTATTTTTTATTATTTCTATGAAATAACTTTTCGAGTAACTTATTTGAAGTCAGTTTAATATTATGTCAACTTATCATACTAACCATAGTAGGTTCTTCCTTTGGGCCAATAATCTGTCTAGTCTTTTTTGTTTGTTTGTTTTAGAATCAATAATGACACCAGGTACGGGTTTTATCTTATGGAGTATGACTGAAATTCGATCATAAAGTGGCTGATGACTGTCTTAGTTAGGGTTTTTATTGTTGTGAAGAGACACCATGACCACAGCAACAATGATAAGGAAAGCATAATTGAGGGGGCGCACTTACAGTTTCAGAGGTTCAGTCCGTTATCAACATGATGGGAGGCATGGCAGCATGCAGGCAGACATGGTGCTGGAGAAGTAGCTGAAGTCCTACATCTTACAGGCAACAGGAAGTCAACTGAGACACTCAGCAGCATCCTGAGCATAGGAACCCTCAAAGCTGTCCCCTACAGTGACACCCTTCCTCCAACAAGGCCACACCCACTCCAACAAAGCCCCACCTCCTATAATGCCACTCCCTATGAAACTATGGGAGGCAATTACTTTTAAACTACTCCATTCCACTCCATGACCCCCACAGCCTGTAACAGTATCATAATGCAAAATGCATTTAGTTCAACTTCAAAAGTCCCTATAGTTTATCAGTCTCAACAATTTTTGAAAGTTCAATGTTCAAACTGTCTTCTGAGATTCATGTAAACTTTTAACTGTAATCCTTGTAAATTCAAAATGAATAAAACCAGATCACATACTTTCAACATATAATGGCACAGGATACAGAATACCACTCCAAAATGCAGGGAAGGGAGCATAGTGAGGAAACACTGGACCAATGCAAAACCAAAATCCAGCTGGGCAAACTCCAAACTCTGTCTCTCCATGTCCAATGCAGAAATGTTCTTCAGATCTCTGACTCTGTTCAGCTTTCTTTTTTTTCTTTTTCTTTTTCTTTTTTTTTTGGTTTTTCGAGACAGGGTTTCTCTGTGGCTTTGGAGCCTGTCCTGGAACTAGCTCTTGTAGACCAGGCTGGTCTCAAACTCACAGAGATCCGCCTGCCTCTGCCTCCCGAGTGCTGGGATTAAAGGCGTGCGCCACCACCGCCCGGCCTCTGTTCAGCTTTCTTGACTGCAACACACTTCCTTCTCTTGGGCTGGTTCCACTCCCTGTTAGCAGCTGTCCTTGGCAGGTATCCCACAGCTCTGGCATCTCCAACATCTTAGGTTCTCCAAGTCAATCCAGGGTTCAACTTCACAGCTTCACAAAATGGCCTATCTGCTAGGCTTCTATTCAGGGACACCCCTGACACACACCTTGCCTCAGCGACTTTGTTTAGGCATGGAGGAGGCAAATTCCATAACCCGTTTCTTCTATCCTTAGCTCTAAAGCCAGAACCATGTGGCCAAAGGTGCAAGTTCTGCTGCTTACTGTGCCTGGAACATGGCCCCCTCATTCAATTACATCTTCTCCAGCTTTCTGCCCTTCACTGTCTAAGCTTGGCTGTCCAAAAACTTGTTCTGTAGACCAAACTGGCCTCAAACTCAGAGACCTCCAGTCTCTGCCTTCCCAGTGCTGGGATTAAAGGTGTGCTCGACCACATTTGGCTTCTAAGCTTTTCTTTAGTTTCTTTTCCACAAATTGGAAATTTAGCTGAGAGGGATCTTGCCATGAGGCCACCACTCCTTTTATTCCATTTCTTAATCTCTTTATCTTCTCGAACACAGGGTTTAGCTCCTTTCTGCTTCTGGTGCTCTTTTTCTTTCTTTCTTTCTTTCTTTCTTTCTTTCTTTCTTTCTTTCTTTTCTTTTTTTTTTTTTTTTGGTTTTTCGAGACAGGGTTTCTCTGTAGCTTTGGAGCCTGTCCTGGAACTCCCTTTGTAGACCAGGTTGGCCTCGAACTCACAGAGATCTGCCTGCCTCTGCCTCCCGAGTGCTGGGATTAAAGGCGTACGCCACCACCGCCTGGCCCTCTGGTGCTCTTTTTCTCCTCAAAATTTTCCTTTTGTAATTTGTCCTGCTCATTATATGTAATTTCCCCTTTTCATTATAAATCTTTATAAGCATGAAAATTAGTCATCACTTGACAGAGCCTATAGTAGACTGTTCTGTTTTGAGATTTCTTCTGCCAATGGAGTTAATACACTTTAGCCTCAGGTATACTCATTGTACAAAGCAAAAAGCAGTCCCTTTCCTCACCAAAATATCCAAGAATGATCTCTAGACCACATATTAATATTCTCCTCTGAAACTTCTTGGGCAAGTCCCCCTCCCCAGTTCTTCAAATCACATTAATACTGCCTTCCATTCTCCTGCTAGTATGGCCCATTAAGCAGCACTTAGAGTTCAGCTGCTTTTCTAATTCACAGTCTCAAGGTCCATATTCCTTCAGACAAATGCATGGTCAGGTCTATTGCAGCAACATCCCAGTCCCTGGTACCAACTTCTGTCTTGGTTTTTATTGCTGTGAAAAGACACCATGACCACAGCAACTCTTAAAAGGAAAACATTTAATTGAGGGGGATCACTTACAATTTAGGAGATTCAGTCCACTATCATCATGATGGGGAGCATGGGAGCATGTAGCCAGATGTGGTGATGGAAAAATAGCCGAAGTCCTGAGCATAGGAAACCTCAAGGCCCTCCCCACAGTGACATACTTCCTCCAGCAAGGCCATACCAACTCCAACAAAGCTATACATCTGTAGTAGCAGAGGCTGCTTTTTCGTCCCTGGCTGCCCAGACCATGATATAATCACACTGAAACTATATTATTTGCAAAACTGTTTGACTAATAGCTTAAATGTATTTCTGCCTAACTCTTATATCTTAAACTAACTAATCTCCATTAATCTGTGTATCACCGTGTGGCTGTGGCTTACCGGGGAAAGTAAAATTCTGTTGGGCTGCTGTCTCTGGTGGGGCTACATGGCTTCTCCTGACTCCCTGACTCTGCCTACTCTCTCTTTAGCTCTCTTTTAGCCTGGCTTTACTCTGTTAAGCCATTGGCCAAAAGCAATTTCTTTATTCATTAACCAGTAAAAGCAACACATATACAGAAGGACTTCCCACCTCATACCTCCTAAGTGTGCCACTCCCTATGGGCTTATAGGGCCAATTACATTTGAACTGCCACAGGTTCTGTCCTGTAGGAAGCTCCTCCAGATCAACAAACCTCACCCAGGGACAAATCTGCCACACTGAAAATATGTGGACAGTGGTGGCAGTAAATAAAATAATGTCTTCCAAGATTCAGTCTGAGCTACTCCAACCATATACGCTTAGAGCAACTGGCCAGCCCTGAGTCTGAATAACAGTGAGTTAAGAGAAGTTTTGCCTTGCAGTCATAGCCGTGCCATTTGCAGGGACGTTTGCTTCATAAAAATTCAGAATGGGCTTTGGGCGGTTGTAACCTCAAACTTCTTTGCTTCTACCTCTTGTGCTGTGCGCCTTGCCAAGTCAGTGTGTTCTTGATAAAAACTCAAATTTGGGGGTCTGGAGAGATGGCTCAGAGGTTAAGAGCATTGCCTACTCTTTCAAAGGTCCTGAGTTCAATTCCCAGCAACCACATGGTGGCTCACAACCATCTGTAATGGGGTCTGGTGCCCTCTTCTGGCCTGCAGGCATACAGACAGAACATTGTATACATAATAAATAAATAAATAAATATTTAAAAAAACAAAAACAAAAACAAAACTCAAATTTGGGCAGCTCATCAAGATTCTACTTTTTTAAAAAAAATCATTTAAAAATTTTAATTTATTTTAGAAACTGACCACTGTTTCTCCTCCTTCTCCTCCCAATCCCACTTCCCTACTTCTGATCTACCCCACTTCCATCTACTCCTCATCTGTCTTGGTTCAGAAAGGGGCAGTCCTCCCATGGGAGCCTGGCACATCAAGTTGAGGCACGACCAAGCTCCTCCCCTGCATCAAGTCTTAGCAGAGCATCCCAGCAAGGCGAATAGGTTCCCGAAACCCAGCTCAAGTGCCAGGGCCAGGTCCTGATCCCACTGCTAGGAGCCCCACAAACAGATAAAGCTGCACAACTGTCGCACAAATGCAGAGGACCTAGGTTGGTTCCATGCAGACTCCCTCGCTGTTGGTCCAGAGTCTGTGAGCTCTCATGAGCTCAGGTCAGCTTTCTTTGTGGGTTCCCCTGTCATGACCTTGAACCCCCTGGCTCATCAATTCCTCCTCCTTCTCTTTAACAGGACCCCCTGAGTTTGCCCCATCGCTTGGCTGTGGATCTCTGCATCTGCTTCCATTAGTTACTGGATGAAGGCTCTATGATGACAGGGTATTCACCCATCTTGATCACAGGAGGTGGCCAGTTCAGGCACCCTCCCCATTATTGCTAGGAGTCTTATATGGGGTCATCTTTGTGGATTCCTGGGACTTTCCCTGTCACCAGTTTTTTTCCTAACTCAGAAATATCCCCTCCACCAAGCAAGACATCTCTTTCATTACTCTCCCCTTCCCTTCTGACTCCAACCCGCCAAAGTGCCCAACCAGATCCCTTGTACCCCTGCCCCCAGTGCAGGAGTGCAGATTTACAACAGGGTCTTTGATTTGATTCCATTGGTCTGCCTATTTGTTTTTATGCCAATACCATGCTGTTTTTATTGCTATTGCTTTATGGTAGAGCTTGAAGTAAGGGATGGTAATACCTCCAGAAGTTCCTTTATTATACAGGATTGTTTTAGATATCCTGGATGTTTTGTTTTTCTATCTGAAGTTGAGTATTGTTCTTGCAAGGTCTGTGAAGAATTGGCAACCCCAAAATGACTCTCTCAATTAAGATATCTCCTTCCCTGCTCCCATATCTGTCCTTCCTCCATCTCAACCATTCCACTCTCCCAAGCTCTCCCCAACCCTCCCCTTCTCCCTTCTCTCTCCTCCTCTCCCCTTCCCCTATCCTACTCCCACCCCTATGCTACCAACTTTTGCCTTGTGATCTTGTCTGCTTCCAATTTCTAGGAGGATCTATATATGTTTTTCTTTGAGTTCACTTATTTCTTAGCTTTTCTAGGATCATGAACTATAAACTCAATGTCCTTTGTTTATGGCTAGAATCCACTAATAAGTGAGTACATATTATATTCATCTTTTTGGGTCTGTGTTATCTCACTTAGGATAGTGTTTTCTATTTCCATCCATTTTCATGCAAAATTCAAGATGTCATTTTTTTTTTTTTTTTTTTTTTTTTTTTTTACCGCTGAGTAGTACGCTAATGTGTAGATGTGCCACACTTTATCCATTCTTCCATTGAGGGGCATCTAGGTTGTTTCTAGGTTCTGGCTATTACAAATAATTCTCAGCAGCAGTCTTTCTCTATAAACTTGCTTGAGTAACTTGGGCACAGCAAACTTGGGTACAGTATAATTTCCTGTGATCAATTTTCTTTGAAATGTTAATTAGATGAGTAAACACAGTTCAAGTGCTTTAGGTCCAGGTCCTTTTCTCTTGCAATGAGCAGTGTTCCTGTTTGGGATTGTCTTGGAGTTCTATGGTTGTACAAGGGACAAGAAGAAAAATCGTTTTCCAGGAAAGGGTCGGTGAGAGTGAGCTCAGTGCTGGCTCTGCTGATATGACTGAGTGACTAGCCTGCATAGCTCAGGCCAGCCGCGCTCAACCTTGCCTGCGCATCAGAATATTGTTGAAAACGGAGGCACTGGTCCCTGAGCCCTTCCCTCACAGGTCTGAGTTTAACTGATGTGGGCAGCACTGAAATCACGGAGAGAACTGGGCATCCAGCCTGAGTTGGGAATCACTCTGGAGAATCACACATCTTAACTACTCTGCCACACTTGTGCTGATAGTGCTAATACGTCTCCAACTATGCAGGGATCTGTTATTCACCGTTTGATCAGGAAGTTTGAGAGTGAGGTAGTTTGTTCTGGAACCACTGATAAGTCACCCATTGTTGCCTGTGCTAGAATGTAAGCCAGGCTCTGCGCATGACCCGATGCACGGCTGCGTCATGCAATGTGGATCCAGATAAAAGGCAAGCTGCTACCGAGTCACTGCAATTTCTGTCATTTTTCAGAAGTTAAAATGTTTTGATTTTATTACCACTTAGTATTCCAAATCTGGGCTGATGAGACGGCTTATTCGATAGAGGTGTTTGCTGGCAAGCCTGAAAACGTGACTTTGATCTCTGGAACCCATAAGAACCCTAGAAGGAAAAAAAAAACCTGACTCCCAGAAGTTGTCCCTATATCTCCATATGCATGCCACAGCATTTGTGTGCTCAGACACACACATTTACACAGATAAATACATAAATGTAATAGAAATACACATATACACCTGATTTTAACAACCAGAAAATCATATAAGATTTCTGGACCAAAACCAAACTTCTGATTGAGAAGTTAGCACTTTCTTATTTGCAAGAATGCTTGAAAAGTCATTGACGCCGGGCGGTGGTGCACACGCCTTTAATCCCAGCACTTGGGAGGCAGAGGCAGGCGGATCTCTGTGAGTTCGAGACCAGCCTGGTCTACAAGAGCTAGTTCCAGGACAGGCTCCAAAGCCACAGAGAAACCCTGTCGAAAAACCAAAAAAAAAAACAAAACAAAACAAAACAAAAAAACCCCCACAAAAAAACCCCGAAAAGTCATTGACTTCAGGCATAGTGAGATGTATTTATGTGGTCCATAAGCATTTCTTTTTTTTTTTTTTAATATTTATTATGTATACAATATTCTCTCTGTGTGTATGCCTACAGGCCAGAAGAGGGCACCAGACCCCATTACAGATGGTTGTGAGCCACCATGTGGTTGCTGGGAATTGAACTCAGGACCTTTGGAAGAGCAGGCAGTGCTCTTAACCTCTGAGCCATCTCTCCAGCCCCCCCATAAGCATTTCTTAATAGACTTAAATACTATTAGTGTTTTGGCCTGTTCTGGATGCCAGTTCACCTAATGCCATCACATAAACATTCATGGGCAGAGGGCTTGCCTGGCATACACGTGTGAACCAGTAACAGTAATAACAGCGTGGCAGAGGTTAAATAACACTGCAAATGTATCAAGCCGGAACTAGACTGTGGGAATTTCTGCAGTCATCATCTCTGGAAAATGACAGGCTTTGCTTCTCACTGACGCAATCAAAATGGCATTTCTACCCTGCCAGGTACGACGTATCGGATAATGCAACAGAGAGGATGTCACACACAGCACACAGGGAGGATGTCACACACAGCACGCGGTTTTCTGTCTTGACAGGAACTATATGAGATTGGATGCAGTTCACATTCCCGTGTTGGTGCTACAGAAGCTTGAAGCAGCATTAGTGTTCTTTCTATAGATATGACTGCAAAAACATGGTTGTGTGAAGAAAGATAAAAATATAAGGTTGTAAAAGTGGGGGGAGAAGTATTTTAGCGTCATGTCAGGCAGTTGGATTACAGAAATCTTGGATTATTGTGTAGTATTGATATATTTATAGTATTTCAGCTCTCTAAAGATTTTAGTTTGCTTTGATTACTTTCCCTATAAATACATGTTTGCTATAGCCTTACCCAGATGGACCTGCTATGTGATACACAACTGAACTGCCCAAGGGTGCATGACCTGACTGTCATGGGGATAACCAAATGCTTTCTGATTGGTTTCGAGATTTTTTTTCCCACAAGGAATGATTCATGCCTGGTCCTTTAAACCTGGTTGAAATCCCTTGGCTTGGGAGTTCATAGGCCCTAGTGGAAAAGCTATGACAGGGCTTTGCTACATGGATTTGTGCTCAGAAATCTAAGGGATCTACACTGTCCCTCTCACTATCTGTGCATCGTTATGGGCACCATCTGGCCTGCATCAGATACTAAATCCACTGGTCCTTTGATCTTAGACTATGTAATCTCTGAGCTACTAGCGAAAAACTCCTGTGTATCAGCCACCTGTCCTCTGACATTCTGCTATTATTACCTGAGCAGATTTAGAGATGACTGATGACATTAAGTTCTTCCAGGTAACATAAAATTTAATGTTCTATTTATAGTTTTATGTTAACTTGACAGAAGCTGAAGCCAGCTGAGAGGAGAGAACCTTAATTAAGAAGGGAGGAGAGCTTTGATGGAGACAACCATTAGGGCTGAGTGTTCCGAGGTCTCTTACTCTCTGCCTGTTGTCCCACTGTGGATCTGATGTTGTTCCCATCAACCATAAGAGGAAGCTTCTCTGATGATAGTTGAGCAAGACACTGATCTATGAGTAGAGAGAATGTCGCTAGGAGTTGTTTCCTTGCTGTGTTCCTTTAGTAGGACAATAGTGTTTGGATTTCCTCTAGGTCCCTGGCCTCTCTAGCCTTAGGTTCTTAGTCACCCAAGCAGTGTCTGGTATGGGTTTCATCTCATGGAGTGGGCCTTAAATCCAATCAGATCTTGGTTGGCTATAAGCTTCATGCTACTGCTGTACTAGTGTGTTTCCAGGCAGGCACCACTGTAGATGGAAGGGTGTATAGCTGGGTTGGTATTTACCTTTCTCCTCTGGTAGTGTGTAGAGTACCTCCCATTACCATGAACACTAGTAAGTTGGTAGAGGTGAAGGCTCTAGGTAGCTACCAGCTCAACTTCTCAGTGTTCAATAACTTGTGTAGGTGTGTCTTCAGCTAAAGGGCCTTACTCTAAGTCTGTGGAGAACAAACAATAGCTTTGACAATAGCCTGGGTGAATGGGGGGATTTCCATGGGACCCCCCTTGGTGAATAATGTGATTAGATATAAGATATTCTGGAACTGGGGGTTTCATTTGATGACAAGAGATGTCTACTTGGGGCTTTGTCTTCCCCACTATTTGGTAGCTCCATTGAAGTTTATTTCTTATATGTACATATTTTAAGGAACTTCTTGTGTTAGTTTTCCATATGACCCTTAGTTTTAGCCAATTTAGCCAATGGGAAAGAGTATTTTGCCCATGAGAAAAGAACACCCTATCTAGTAGAAAGAATACTATCAAACCTCAGGAACATCAAGATAGTAAGTAAGGCTACATCTGAGCAGCAAGCACATGTTAGAGAGGAGGCTGCTCACTCGAGGACAGGAATGGTCTTAGGTTAGATACTGACTGTCTGTGCTGTGCTTTGTTCTGCTTTTGTATATAAGCAAGTTCTGAAATAAACTCTGGGATGTTTGGCTATTTTTACATGACCAAATAGACCTCCTGATTCTAGCATGTGTCTTCTATCTCAGTTTTTCATTTGACATTCCTTTGGCCTTGAGGACCCCCATTCCAGGAACCCTAGCTGACTTTGTGGGAGCAGGATCCTACACACCGTCTCTGTTTTAGCCTTCTGTTCTAGTATTTACCCCACCCCATCTATACATAATTATTCATTCTATTTCCTCTTCCGAGGAAGGTACATCCCTCTTCCCCTAGTCTCTTACTCTATTCCTAACTTCTGTGATTATATGGATTGTGGCTTGCTTGTCAAAGACTTAACAGCTAACATCCACATATAAATAAATATATACCATATTTGCTTTTTGGGGTGTGGGTTACTTCACTTGGGATAACTTATTTTAGCTCCATCCATTTATCTGGGAATTTCACATTTTTTTAAATGACTGAATGATACTCCATTGTGTAAATGTATCATGTTTTCTTTATTCTTTCGTTGAAGCACGTGAAGGTTGTTTCTAAATTCTGGCCATTATGACTAACGCAGCAGTATACATGGCTGAGAAAGGGTCTCTGTGGTAGGATGAAGTGTCCTTTGGGCAGATATCGAAGAGTGGTACAGCTGGGTCTTAAGGTAGATCTATTCTCATCTTCCTAAGAACCACCATGCTGATTTTCATGGTGACTGTGATGTAAGCATATCACATGTTCTTTTGGAGATAAGAGTCTCTGTAGCCTCTTCCATCTCAGCCTGCCATGATGGAAAATCAAGCTTTTGAAGTCCTCTGCAGCTAGAGTTATAGACTGTGAACCACAATCACAGGTGACTATCCAGAACACTGATAAATAGCCGCACAGTTTATTGTTCATATGTACTCCAGATAAGAAGACGGTTGTTGCTATCCAATGTTGACTTTGCAGTGACAATTTTAGTCACATCTGTTTTCTTCCTTCTTTAAAATGTGTTCTGTTTAACAAGGAACTTTAAATTTTCTTGGGCTTGTGATGCTTCTCAGAACTGTTGACTCCTTTTCAAGGGTCATGTTTTTGGTGTCAAAAAACTATAGTTTTTGATGGAAAAATTTTGTGTGATTCTTATAAATCAACATGGTTGTCTGGTAGTTGTCAAATTTTCCTCCACACAGTCAGGGACCTGTTCTTGGCCTCATGTCTCTCTCCAGACTCAGGCTCCTCCTCTACTGTCAGCGCCTTCGATCTCACAATGTAGGAATGAAGGTCTAACTTCTGAGTTTATTTTCTCACAGCTTTTGCTAAAAATCCATTGCTGAAATCTCTGTCAATGCTCAGCCAATTTATTTTCTTTCACTGAGTCCAGTTCCTTCTTTGATTTCTTATTACAAATGATTAAAGCCTGAGATTGCATTGAAATTTCCATAGTTTCTACAAACACAGAACTAAACGTAGGCATTCTGGAGTCCTGTGCAAGGGCTGTTTGTGGTGTCTGTTAGTGCCACATACCACATTAACAATGATTGCTTCTGGCTCTTAGCATTCTAGGCTATTTTTTTTCACTTTCCATCTTTTAATCATTTCCGATTTCTTTCTTTTTTTTTTTTTTTGGTTTTTTCGAGACAGGGTTTCTCTGTAGCTTTGGAGCCTGTCCCGGAACTAGCTCTTGTAGACCAGGCTGGCCTCGAACTCCCAGAGATCCGCCTGCCTCTGCCTCCCGAGTGCTGGGATTAAAGGCGTGCGCCACCACCGCCCGGCTCATTTCTGATTTCTTATGCCAGTTATTCTTTTAGTCAGCAATCAGCTGTGGTGTGTTGGAACTTGGTAGAACTTGTTCTTCTTGTTTCCAGGACTAGATCACATATACCTTCCTAGGTTCCCACCTGGTGACCTGGTGTTGCTAACTCAGCCGTGTGAGAGAATTACTGCCATGGAAATTGACAACATGGAAATCAGAGGCTTGGCTCCACAGCACACCACAGACAACCAGAACTTCGTAAGAGCTCAAAGAGTAGACTTTGGTTGTCTAAAAGCAACTAAACACTTTCATAGATCATTGGTTTTGGGAAAACTCAGTGTCGCACAAGCTTGACAGTCGTGGGCTCACCGGAAATGGTAGCAGCAAGTTGCATGAGGTTTGGTAGTGAAGCTGAGCACAAAGAATAATGACAGTACTCATTTCTTTGGCTCTCAGAAAATAAGGCCACCAATTATGAATTACTAGGTTTCTTATGAGAAGACCTCTGACGTTCTGGCTACCTTTATTGAGGACTAAGCTTGTTTTAGCGGACTTGCAATTTGAGTTATGTGTTTATTAAGTCTTATAAATCACTAGAACACAGACAACATCAATCAACTCAACTGCCCTTGATTGGCAGCTATTTAGATGCTGCAACACTGACTTTGAAAGTTTTTTTCTTTCTTTTTCATTCTCAGAAGAGAAATTAGAGTGTGTGTGTTCATGTCTCCTTTTGTACCTACAATTTATTTTGGTAGACACAATTTTTTAAAGTATGTTTTCAATTGAGTCAGAATTCCATCATTTCATCCTTTTTTCTTTCTTTTATTGCTTTCAGCAATCCTCCCGTGAACCCCTCCTATGGGCTCCTCAAGTTAATAACCTCTCTTCTTTTTCTTTGGTGTTATGGAATATATGGGCATATGCATGTATGTGATGCATAAATATACATCAGTCTAACCTGCTGAGTCTATTTTTTAAAAATATTTATTTATTTATTATGCATACAATATTCTGTCTGTGAGTATGTCTGCAGGCCAGAAGAGGGCACCGGACCTCATTACAGATGGTTGTGAGCCACCATGTGGTTGCCGGGAATTGAACTCAGGACCTTTGGAAGAGCAGGCAATGCTCTTAACCACTGAGCCATCTCTCCAGCTCCCTGAGTCTATTTTTGTTGGTGGTCTGCATATGGTTTTCAAGGCTGACCACTCTTCATTGGATAATTGGGCACAATCTTTAAAAATTGAATTATATTTACCTAAAAATAAGTCAGCGGGGAAATGCGGGTCTTTCTATGTTGTTTGTTCACGTTGACATTTTCAGGGAGTGAGACCACTGCATGACAGCCACCATTCCTATTCCCAGGAATAGTTAATAATAGACATGGTGACGCTTGCTTTGAATGCACTCATCAGAGCAATTGGAAACTGTGGAAGAGGAGAAGTCTCAATTTCTAAGCACAAAAGACGTCCAGCCAAACACTGCGCAAGAAATGTGTTAAAATGTAGTGATTAGACTGTTGTGTTTAGAAAGATTTTTCACTAAGATTGCGATTTGGTTCAATGAACAGACCTTGGTGCTGTGCTGTTTCATGTGGTGGTTGCAGTTTTATAAACTGGAGATTCCTAAGGATGAACGCGGTGTGGGCTCCTGAGGTCGAAGCAGAGCCAGAGAGACTACCCTGTGAACAGAAAGAGCCACCATTGTTTAAGATTTATCCAGGTCTTAACTTCACCAGCTTCATGGCATTTTATAACATGTGCCTGGCTGCTGAGGTGATCAGAATTCTGAAGAAGCAGGCTGCTTGGTTGTCTGCATCATCTTGTGATAATTAGTATGCATCGCATATTTTTACATGACAAAATGATTAATAAACTCAGGAAAAAGCAATCCAGTTATATAATTAAAATGTTACTTAAATTGTTTTGTAAAATTCAAAGCAAACAGCAAATTGTTTTAATAAAATGTCTGCTGAGAGCCGGGCGATGGTGGCGCACGCCTTTAATCCCAGCACTCGGGAGGCAGAGGCAGGTGGATGGATCTCTGTGAGTTCAAGACCAGCCTGGTCTACAGAGCTAGTTCCAGGACAGGCTCCAAAGTCACAGAAAACCCTGTCTCATAAAACAAAAAACAAAAACAACAACAACAACAACAAAAAAAACAAAAACAAAACAAAACAAAAGTCTGCTGAGTTTGTGTGAGTCCATAATTGTTTTTCTGATTATTACTGGATCCTTGATGGAATGACTAACATGAACCATGGAATCTGGAAATACTTCCGTTGTGGTAGAGAAGGTAGCAAGATAGACATGGCATCTTGTGCAGGCCACGGATGTGACAGGAGCCACCTATCGAAATCTAGACAGGAGGAGTCATGGGTTGGCTTTTGCATCCATGCTATTCTTGCTATGAGAAGATGATCCTGTACTCTTAGGTCAAGGGCTGGGTGATGAGAAGAACACAATTTATACACAGCTAAGCTATTTTCTGTGCAGAGAATGCAAATTCAGAAAAGATGTATTTATTTTTTTGGTTTACATTTATAAAGAAAAGGTTAGTTGTTTTCTGTGAGTGGGTGGGTTATTAAACATATTTTTCTGCATTTCTTGAAGGTTCTGTGTGGTAGGCATGGTAATTAATACCACTTAGCTTCTTAAGGAGGCAGTGAGTAAAGAAACCATTTCGTAAAGGATTGGAGATGCTGAAAAAGAACTAATTTTCTTTTCCTTTTTTTGGTTTTTCAAGACATGGTTTCTCTGTGACTTTCAAACCTGTCCTGGAACTAGCTCTTGTAGACCAGGCTGGCCTCGAGCTCACAGAGATCTGCCTGCTTCTGCCTCCTGAGTGCTGGGATTAAGGGCGTGTGCTACCACTAACCCAGTTTGAGAACTAATTTTCATAAGAAAACCAAGCATTGTTTAAAAGTTTTCTGTGTTCTTTCTTGATCACCTCACTTTAGGAGGCTCTTGGGTTTGCAACACCTTTCCCATCCGAGTCTGATTACACAGGAGCCAGCCTCGATGGGCAGCTTCAAAACGTAGTGAAGTTCTGTGCAATAAACCAGTTTTATTGACTTACTTCTTGGACAATGAAGCACAGAAGGGAAAAACCAGATCAACAAAGATGCTCAAATTTGGCTGGCTGAAACTAAAGGTATAGCCCTCTCCTCTCCTCTCCTCTCCTCTCCTCTCCTCTCCTCTCCTCTCCTCTCCTCTCCTCTCCTCTCCTCTCCTCTCCTCTCCTCTCCTCTCCTCTCCCCCTCCCCCTCCCCCTCCCCCTCCCCCTTCCCCTTCCCCTTCCCTGTCCTTCCTTTCTCCTCCCCTTTCCCCCTTCTTCCCTCCCCTTCCCAGCATGGGTACCTGGAAGTTGGTAGGGATAACCACAATATTAGTTACTTTTCCTGTTGCTGTGATAAACTATCCTAACAAAAGCCACTTAAGAGTAAAAGGAATTATTTTGGCTCACACTTTGAGTACTGTCCATTCTGACAGGGCAGTGATGTCAGCAGGAGCTTGAAGTGATCAGTCACATGGCATCTGCAGTCGGGAAGTAGAGGGGGAGATGGACACTGTACCGAGTTCTTTCCACTTTTATCTACTGTGCAGCACATGGAACGGTACTTAGGGTGTGCCTTGCCCTCTCAGTCAACCCAATAGCCTCTCACAGATGTGCCCAGAGGTTTGTCTCGTGATTTTCCATCTTGCCAAGCAGACAACTAATCCTACTGTCACACCTTCTACCTAACAGTTACAGGCGTCTTGCCTACACCATCCTGGTTTATTCTTGGTTATACAAATCATTATGTCATGAGATTATGAGAAGGTGAGAAACAGAGCAATCAGTTCACCTGCAAGGCTCACCAGGAACTAGTTAGACTTGTTGACAGTTGGGAGGACAAACAAAATTCAGAGCTTTTTGGCAGCATCCTCCCCACACCAATGGGAGGAGACCAGTGATGACTTGGTCTAGAGTAACGTTACCTCTTCACTGCACCCAAGCCTTTTCAGGGTAATGCCTGAGAACTTGGGGGTAGCCTCTCCACAGCAAGTCAGATTGAAGACGGCATCAGTTTCAGTACCCATTTCAGAAAGTCTGTTGGCGTCTCATTGTGTAGGTGAACTGTCGATGTAAAGATATAAATCTAGCTCCTAGTTCATCTAATTAGTTCTATGGGAATAACTCCGAGGCATTTAAAAGGAAAGTATGTTTTTTTTTAATGTTCAATGCTGGTGATATTTATAATAAGTAGACTTCGAATAAAGAATATGTTTGTATGCATGCAAAATGGTATTTTATTGAAGAATGCAAGGTAGGTTGTCATGGAGATTAAAAGCCTTGAAGTGCTATTCACTGGGGCTAGTTGTCATTGTTGGGCACTGTGGTATTAGGTTCTGGCACCCTGAATCTTCCATTGTTGTAGAAATAATTGTACTTTTATCTTCACTGTAAAGGCTATTCAAGCAGGATAAATAAATACAGACACACGAGCAAGGCTAACTTAGAGGTAAATATAGCAACCTTATGACCCATCCTGGTGCAAAATTATGTAGCTGTGGCTACTATACCATCAAACTGCTTGATTTTCATTGCAAAACCATTGAGGCTGTTTATAAGGTGAAATTACAAAATGCACAAAATCTACACTTACATTGAAAGGCATAAAAAGGATGAAAGCTGTTGACCATTAGTGTGGTCACTGATAAACACAAAGGTTTCCCTTTGGAAGCAGAGCAAACAAATAAAAAGCTTGTTATATGTTTTGCTAGCATTTGCTTGAAATACGGTATTTATATGAAATTTCCGACCTTACTTTGACTCCATGTAAAGCTCAAAGTGGTTTTTCTGGTGTTCCTTTTTTTTTCTTTGACAATTAGATGAAATGATCTTGACAAGTTTGCCTCGGCAAGAAAGTATGTATTTTCTGCAGAAAGAGAACACTTATGCCTGCCGGATCAGGGTGGATATTTTCTTAACCAATAAATCAATAGAGAGGCTAGCAACATAGCAAACTATGCAACGTATACATTACAACACTGAAGTCTGAATCATAAGTGATATTATAAGTAATATTCATAAGTAATAAAAATTTTAAAACGGCCTTAAGTGATGAGTAAGTAGAATTATATATATTTATATTTAAACTGACACCACAGAATCCTTTGAAGTCCTGACAGATATGTGGAATATTTAAATGTAGTAATTACAGTTGCTAGGCCTCCTGGGGCTAACCTGCTGGAGAGACAGTGACATCTTCCACAGAAATAAATGACTTATACCGCAGAACAAAAAACCAAAATTGAAATAATTCCACTTATATTTTCTATAACCCTTTGGAAGGTAAGTTCATTGTCACTAGTGAATTGGTGGTATTCTGTAATAACCAACCGCATGATCAGTTTTATGATATCTGTAAATATAGGCACAGAATTCTGTTTTCGTCACACTGATCATTGGGTTTCACAATAGAGCACAGTCACTGAAAGCCAAACAGAATGAGAACAGTAGATCAACTCCGGCTTGATGCTGATGGTGGATCGGCATTTTGGGCTTATGTTTAGGCTCTAATGTTCACCTATTTCCCAGTGCTGGGATGATGCTGATGAGCAGGTGTTGGGAGCCATGTGTTTTCTTCAGGGGACAAGGCCTGAGAATAGCACAAGCAAGTTCTCCTTGTGGCAAGGCCATGGAGAATTTAACCCACTTTTGGCAAGGCTGATGGAGAGTTTGCTGTATAATTCTGGACTTGGCCCAAGCAGCCTGTGTACTACCTGCTCTTCTCGCCTCCCTTATACAAATTGTTATTAGCTGCCCCTAGTTTCACTGTCTTAGAACTATGGATAAGATGACTTTTACATAGGGAAAACTTTTCTCTGATGACTCTCCTCAGAGTGAGGAGAAAATATACAGTAGACCTGATTCAGCTCCTAAAGCCTTTGGTGTTTCAAGGGCGACCGTGAATTCGGGATTCTGAAGCACAGGATGCTGCCTTTCCAACACACCTTGTGATTAGCCTGAAAGAGTCACAGTAAGTACTTCATGACATTACTAATCTGCAGAACTGTTTGGGAGAGAATGATTTTAACCACAAGGGTCTAAAAGAAATGCTGACCGTAGATGATATCAAGAGTTAGTGGGAACAGTCTGAGAATAGGGAGTGAAGCAGGATCGTAGAAACCCACAATGCCCTTACTTCTATAGCTGTGCCAATACTCTAGGAGCCAGCACTGTAGGAAGCTGAGAGGAAGGGGACATGAGAACAAGAGATAAGCAATGCCAACTATTAAGAGTGAGCTTTTTAGTTATGTAGTTTACAGGATGATAGGAGAAAACCTGGTGTATCCACTATAGGAGATAGAATGCTACAGAATGAAGAACAAATCGATTCAGTCTTGGCTGATTAGCTGATTGTGAGAGCTTAGACTTCACCAGAGGTAAAAATTAACCATTAGAGGCAAAACTTAGTTTTACTTTGCATGACAGCTGCAACCGCAAATGCTGCCAACTGGGCACACTGGTCCACCTGCAGGTGTGCCTGGTTAGAAAACTTTCTTTGTTGCTTGCTAGACTGCTTATGCTTTTAATATTAAAACTATGTATCAAGTAGGTAATGGTTACCAGGTGGGAAAGTTGAGGGACAGAAGAAGATTAAGGTAAGGAAACAAACTGTAACCATTATTAGAAACTTAAGAAAACAAACTTGATTGCAAAACTGTTCATGCAAACTATTGAAACTAAACACCGCTCAGGCTATTCAGGGCCACTTGTTTGAAACAGGTAGTCAGAGTTTTGTCTTTGCACTGACTTCACACATCTGTCCTAGGTCATTGGACCCACTGAGAATTAAGAGTTAGTCTCCTAGCAAGCAGGGAAATTAGAAAGGAAGATAGTGTTGATAGGCTTCCCTGAAAGTCAATTATTTAACAAGACACTCACAGTACTGCCTCTTATCTGTAGATAGAAGATGTGCAGTAATAGAAACTGGCTGTTGTCCTGATGCTCAGAACTTCTGGAGAACCGGGCTGGAGAGACAACTCAGTGGTTAGGAGCTCTTGCTGCTCTTGCAGAGGGCTGGAATTTGGTTTCCACACCCACATCAGGTAGCTCAGAACCTCCTATAACTCTGGCTTCAGGGAATCTAATGCCCTCCCTGGACACCTACAAACACATGTGCACGTGCACATGCATGCACACGCACATACACATAGACGAATGAAATATTAAACTGTCAAAAACCTGAGGAAGTTCTTTGACTTGATCAATACAATATAATAAAGTATTCTCATTACGTTTCAGAGTTGATTTTAGTGAGTTAATAAAATAAAAAAGTCTTTATGTATTAAAGTAGAAAAAGAAGATAAAATATATATTTAGATGGACACTTTGAGAGTGTAAGCCTCCCTGGCTTTTCAATATCATATTGTGTCTCAAAAGATTTCAAGTGTTTTTCAAAAGTTGCTGAGTTTGGTTATCCCAGCCAACCGAATGGTTTAGAACAATGTGTTCGCTCCAATGATAGAACTAATATGACTATGCAATGCTAATTTCTACTGTGGCTGTTATTACTAGTACTGACGAGAAGCTGTACATCTCTAGTGAACAACCTATGCCAGTGTTTCCCAGTCTCATGGTCTGAGTCCCTACACTGTACAGCCTTGTGACCCTCTTGCTAAGGAGAGATATACTGTCTTCATGAGCTGAGCAGCCACGTGAAAGGCAGCCAGCAGCGAAGACCAAGATAAACCGAGACCACAAATATCTTGAAACAGATTCTTACCCCAAAATGACCCCAACGTAACTCAATTTCTGATATCCTCTTGGTCAAGCTGGAGCCCCACATTCCCAATTGTCTGTTTGCAGTCTCAACACAGATGACTTGGGTAACTCAATGTCTCCATCTTCAAAATAATCATTCACCATTCCAAATATTTCCTTTAAACTTTCCTGTTGTTTGTAATGGCCCTGTCCTTTACCCAGGCATAGCAGACCCAAGTCCCTTCATTTGTTTTGTTTCTCATGCTATTACTATGCATTAATAACAATTATTAATAATGACGTGTGGGCAAGCTAGGTTTTATGTAAATTTGAAACAAACTGGACTCATTTTGGAAGAGAGAAAGACAGTTGCGAAAATGTCCCACCAGATGACCTGTGAGAAAGGTCATGGTGTATTTTCTTAATTGATGATTGATGCAGGAGGATCCAGCTGATTGTGGGTAGTGCCATCCTTGGGCTGGTGGTCCTGGATGCTGTAAGAAAACACACTAAGCAAGCCATGGGGGGCAAGCCAGTAAATACCAGTCCTCCATGGCCTTTTCTTCATTTCTGCCTGTAGGTTTCTGTCTTTAGTTCCCTCCATGATTTTCCTGAGTGATGGAGTTTGGTCTGAGATTTGTAAGCGGGAATAAACCCTTTCTTCTCAAATTGCTTTCGGGTGTGGTGTTTTGATGTTGGAGTCCCCTCTGTATGTTGTGAATACCACTGGTTAATAAAAAAGCTGTTTTGGACCTGTGATAGGGTAGAGCAGAGGTAGGTGGTGAAAACTACACTGAATGCTGGGAGAAAGAAGGCAGAGTCAGGAGAAGCCATGGAGCTCCGCCAGAGACAGACTCCGGAACTTTACCCAGTAAGCCACAGCCTTGTGGCAATACAGATTAATGGAGATGGGTTAATTTAAGATATGAGTTCACCAGAAATATGCTTAAGCTATTGGCCAAACAGAATTGCAAACAGTATAGTTTCTGTGTGGTTGTTTCAGGAGTCTGGGCAGCCGGGAACACACAAGCGGACTCCTACAACGGTGCTTTGTCACAGCAGTAGAAATCCTAACCAAAATAAAGTATCTCCTGCCTGTTTTGTTTTCTGTTACTTCAGTCATTAGGCCCTGGGCTTTAAGTAAATTAAACAATATCATTCAGGAGCTGGAGAGATGGCTCAGCTCTTCCTAAGGTTCTGAGTTCAATTCCCAGCAACCACATGGTGCCTCACAACCATCTATAATGACGTCTGGTGCCCTCTTCTGGCCTGCAGGCATACATACAGACAGAATATTGTATACATAATAAATAAATAAATATTAAAAAATTATCATTCAGTCACTAAATAGTCACTTGTCTATTCCAAAAATATTTGAGTGTGTGTTCTGAGTTGGGAATAGAGTAATAACCAAAATAGCCACTGTCACTCTCTGACAGAGCTTATAGGGTTGTAGGTGATATAGATACTAGATGAATGATTTTAGGTATACATCTTACACAAATTGCAGATGCCACAAACAGGGTACTGTGGGGTGCCAGGTAAGATGTTGTCATCTGCTATACTTTGGGGAACGAGAAGGGGTCTTGTCTGAGACCTAAAGGGTTAGCGGAAGTTAAAAGAGGAGTGGAAGGAAGAGCATTTCAAACGGGGAAATGTCTATTTCTAGAGCATGGAGTCGATGAACCGGAGAAGCAGAAATCAGACTGTGTAAACCTTTGTAAGAGTACAGATTCTGTTTTAAGTGGGATGAGACTTAGAAAAAGCTGACAGAAAAAGGGACATCTGAGAGGGGGTCACTGCAATGACAGAAGTTTAGAATAGGTACGAATAGTAAGTTTATTTTGAGAACTTTCTAAGTAGACCTGGTCTTTCATGCGTGAGCCATCTCTCTGCAGGAGTAACTAAGATGAAAAGACCTTCTGTAATTGTGAGTGGGGCCATTCTGTGGGCTGAGGTCCACTGCACAAAAGGAGAAACATACTGAGTATCTTCATCCATTCCTCTTTCCTGCTTGTGATGCAATGCAGCTAACTCCTCTGCACTGTGCCTGTGATGCAATGCAGCTAACTCCTCTGCACTGTGCCTGTGATGCAATGCAGCTAACTCCTCTGCACTGTGCCTGTGATGCAATGCAGCTAACTCCTCTGCACTGTGCCTGTGATGCAATGCAACTAACTCTTCTACACTGTTGCTGACATGATTTTCTCAACCCCATGGAGTTTTCCTTCAAATGCTGAGCAAAAGGAAACCCTTTCTTTCTTAAGCTGTCTTTGTTGCAGCAATGAGAAAAGTAACTAATAAAATTCCTTTGCAAGAGAATGAGAATTTTGACAGATGCATTCCGTTTGACTCCATGCTGTGATGGTCTAAAATCTGAAGTTGGTGTGTACTATAGATGGTTGACAGGAGCTCTTTTTTAGAGCCCGCAAATGCCAGCACCTATAGATGTTTGGGTAAGGTATGATCACTTTATTACTTTCTTCCAGTTTCTTGCTTGAAGGGTATAAACTTGGCTGCCAATGTTCTGGAGCCAAATGAGGAAGAGTTCTGAAGAACCCTGTCATTTAGCAAATGAGGAAGAGTTCTGAAGAACCCTGTCATTTAGCAAATGGACTTTTAGTCAATTTCTCTTTAATTATAATATCTTTGCCCTTTGTGGATGTTTTAAGACCAGAGTTCTTAGTAATTATGCTTTTTCTGAACAGTTGAGTTCCAGGTTCTAAACACCCATCTGGTGATACCTCCTTTTTTATTTTTTATTTTATTTCTATTTTGCATTTGTAGACTGTCTTCCTTCACTGTCATTCAGAAGAGAGTTAAAACAAACTTGAACTTAATCTGGCATGTTTAAGAGCAATGTGGTTTCTACAAAGTACTCACTATAATTATTGTAAGTATCGTAATGTGATAGTTTAATAAAATAATAATCTAATAAAATAATAATCTAATTCCCTTCCATCATTTAGAACCTTGTTGTAAAGCTACACTCTATAAACTCAGAGAACATTTTTTTCAATGATTTCGCAATTATTTTCATGCAGTTAGTGCAGCGTGTACCTTTAGGCATCTTTGTCTTTCTAAAGTCCCTCTGCATCAGATAATTGCTAAATTAATGAAGGCATATTTACATAAAACAGTTTTTTAGGTAAAGAGGAAATGTTGTCTTAAAAATGTGCCCAGGTAAAGCTGTTGGAAGTAGAAAGGACAAGGACAGAAACCTCCAGGCTAAGTTAACCTTCACCTTGTGGAATAAGCTGACAGAGAATAATGAAATTGAGACCTCATGGTACTACAGATTTAAGCTCGGCCGGTCTAAACCTGAGGGTGGGACTTAGCATGGGCGCCAGGTAGTGAAGATGATTGGATGACTCAGAAATCATTCAACATGTCAAGGCTTAAAGAAACATGACAGGAGTAAAGAAACAACTGAAGATCATATGTGGTTTTCCTTCTCATGAGTTCTACCCTACTACCAAATGTTTTGTGGCACCCTTCTATGTACTACTGAGTAGACTAGGTCAACTGAGAGTCTTGGCTGGATGGGTGGTCCTGGGCAGATGGTGCCATTCATGGGTCCTCCCAACGGCATAATCATTCTTCAAACAGAATCAGAAGTTGCTTGTAGAATGGAATCTTTCAGGACAGAGCACAGTCTCAAAAATTATGTTTTGTTGTTGTCGTTGTTTTTGTTATTCAAAACAGAGTAACTTAGTTCAGGGCGCAACCTGATTTCAACAGCCAGGTTTATGCTTAAGCTCTGATATACACTTTTAAGGAAATGTCCCAACTCTTAAACTATACCTTCTTGAGGTAACGTGGCTATAGAACACTTGCTTAGTTTGTGAGCAGCCTGGGTTTGATCCTAAAACTTCTTGCTATCATTCTTGTTTGTATTGCTTATTGTTTTTATTTAAGCATATCTGTTTGATATTCTTGCTACCAGTTTTGCTCGAGTTGGTATGCATTGTTCAAACTGCTGTCTTTTGTTACAGTGGTCAGGCTTTTTTTTTTTTTGGTGTCTGAGTGTTCTTGCCGTTGAGATCCAGCTGTTTGGGGTGGATGGAGTGACTGCTCCCTTTCACAGTGGCAGGGTCATCCATCATTCTGTATTTCTTCTGGAGAGTTTGTAAAATACTAGCTGAGTCCTTTGGTAAGCATCCTTGGGAACGTCAAGACCCTCGGCTGTTTCCTGCAGTTCTTCCTATGAGGACACATCTTACGTATGTTTTCAGGAGCAAGCCGGTCTCCATCAGCTCTGAGATTTTGAAGAGATGCTCAATTGTATGCATAACTCTATGTCTTCCTACCCAGAAACGTCTTTGAGCAACCGCAATATGTCCTGCCTTTCCTGGCAGTCTGAACACTGGTTCACAGTTGCCGCATGTGTGGGGCCAGCAAGCATTCTCCTGAGGTAGGGAAGAGAGAGAGGAAGAAAGTGGGGAAAGAGCTCACGTGTTTGCTAAAGGAGAGTTTCCACTTTGTGCAGCTCTTGCCTAGGGACTGTCACACTCTGCCATCTCCATAACAACCGGCTCTAATCCGCTGAGGTGACTGAAGGACCACGGACAGGTGACATGCTCCCTACTTCAGTGACATCACATCTTTACCAGACCTGCCTCAAACCTTACCTAACCGATAAACATGTCTTATTTTAACTTCAGGATTTGTTACCACTGTAGATAAAGATGTGACCCCTCTCCATTTCCTACCATTTAAAAGTCCCTGACCTCATTAAGGAGGCACCCAGTTTGTTTTTGGTTTGTGTCATTTAATTGATGGGGTTTGATTATTAAATCCAATCTGTCTTGTAAGGGCTCCTCGCTGCTCTCCGCCCAGCTGTAATTACGTTTCATGACCCAGTTCCTAGGTGCTTTCAGTTGACTCTGGGTTCTTTCTGATTTTCTCTCTTGGCTCTTACTTTGCTGAATTTTCTTATTCTTCTCAATTCTTTTCTTCCCCCAAATGGATGGACTAAACTAGTTCATTCTTTTGAAAGACTGGAGATTTTTTGACCTAATAAATAAAATTCCTTCCTATGCCCCAAGAGAAGCTTTGGAAGTACTGTCTTAAATGTCTATTTTCATACTCTATCTTCTTTAGGACCATGAAGTCCCAGTACGCTTGCCGTGTTCATGTATCTATTCACTTACTTTTCTGTAATAAGTACATGACCTGGCTCATGAGAACGGAGACTTTGCAGCTCACTTTACAATAAAGAGGCTTAGCACCTAAAATGATGACCTCTATGCTAGTCACATCATTTGTGCTCCTTCATTAGCAACTATGGGTCAATTCAGTAGGTTTTGGTTGTTGTTGTTGTTGTTGCTAATGAGAAAATTTCACTTCCAGCTTTCTACTCTTTCACCTTTGGCTCTTGCAAAATACCACCGAAGTGGGCTGTTAATAAAGTTGGCTGAGTTTCTGGCTTATGGGGTTACAGGAGATCACAACTATTTATTTACTTTATATGCATGCATGTTTTGTCTGCATAGAACATGCACAACTTATGTGCATGAAAAGAGCCTCAGCTTCCTTGAAACTGAAGCTACAAGTCATTGTGAACCACCTTGTGGTTGTTGCGAATTGAGCTGGGATCCTTTGGAAGAGCAGCTGGTGCCCTTAACTTCTGAGCCATCTTTCCAGCTCCCAAGATCATGACTTCCACATAGTTTTGATGGCATCTTGAAGTGTGGAAAGAAGAGGTGGGATATGTATGAGATTTTGAGGTTCTGGTATAAAACAGGGCTTTCAGTGTGTGGGGTTTGGTGAGAGGGCTGGATATAATTACAATGTAGTTTTACATTGGTGGGTACAATGAGCTGAAGGTTTTTGAGGTGAGGTTTAAAGAGTCAATAGTAATTTGATGAGCTTAGTTGAACTGCTTACTGTCCTGAATCAGGTGCTTATTGTGGCAAGGACAAGTTGAGCAATCTACTGTTTGAATTACATTATTTGCAATTTAACTTCCCTCGACAAGAGTTTCCGGGAATAATGGCCAAAATAAAGTACACAGAAAGGTAAGTGGGTGTACGTGGTTTCATTTCTGGAGTTCCCTTTCCTCTATGCTTGTTCTTCCAGTTGCACAAACAGGCTAGCAGCGTCGGAGACAGCCTTAACTAAAAGGCATAAGTCTGAGAATGAGATCTTTGTGCTCATTATAGATAGGAAGGATTCATTATGTTGGCATTTAAAAGCCCTCTAGACCATGGTTCGCCTTAGTGGGTGCCCTAGAGTCACACATTCCATTGGG
Organism: Chionomys nivalis; assembly: GCF_950005125.1. Classification (NCBI taxonomy): domain Eukaryota; kingdom Metazoa; phylum Chordata; class Mammalia; order Rodentia; family Cricetidae; genus Chionomys; species Chionomys nivalis. Next base: position 68,540,432 of record NC_080095.1, read on the forward strand.
AGTTTTACGTTTTAACCACTTGGCATATGGAGTCTTCATTCATGCCTTTGCTATTCTATTGAAAAGTCATTACTATATATAAAGTTATCTAGATTTCCTTCAGTGTTATCTTCCAGGAGTTTTGTAGTTTTGCATTTTACATTTAGTTCCATAATTCATTTTGAGTTAGTTTTTGTGAACATTGTAAGGTATGTTTATTTTTTATGCAGATGGTCAGTTGTTTCAGCAAAATTTGTTGAAAGTATGATATTTTACTAATGGATTGCCTTGGTTGACTGTATTTATGTGTGCGTAGTTTAGGGTTTTCTCAGATGCTGTTCCTCTTATTTGTTTGCCCATGCCTTCGGTTATTCCAAACCAACTGATTACCATCCCCTTCTAGCAAGAACTGAAGTCATAAGGCGTTAGTCCTCTTAACATTGCACCTCTTCGATATTGTGCTGACCCCTGAATGTTATCTCTCCGTGTCACAGTTAGAAATATGTATATTTATAAAACACATCGCTGGGATTTTGTTTGGGATTTTGTTCAATCTATAGATTGAAGTTGGGAAGAACTGACATTTTTGCAGCATTGCCTCATTTACATAGACTTTGGTTTTCTTCATCAGAGTTCTGTAGTTGTCTTACATATTTTGCATTTGCTTTGTTAGATTTATACTTATATGTTTCATTTGTGGATCTATTATATTTTCATCTCACATTTTCCTTGTTCTTTGCTGAAATGTGGGGAAGTTACTGACTTTGTCTATCTTTGTAGCTTGCAACTTTGGTCTAATCAGTCGTCAGGGTTTGCTGTTTCATTCTTCTTGTCGGTCATCATGACATCTAATAACGAAGGCAGTTTTGCTTCCACCTTTTCTGTTTAATGTTATGGACTGTTGTTTTGCACTAGGAGGCCTTTCACTATGATGTTGTAGAGGGCTAATGAGAAGGGTCGCAGCGTTCCTATTGTGACCGTGGTGAGGAAGCCTTGAGTTCCTCTGCAGAATGTGGCATTAGCTGTAGCTTTCTGTACACGTTCCTTACCAGGTTGAGGTGGGTGGCTGCTCTTGCTAGTTTGCTCAAAGTTTCTTTGTCTCCTATAAATGTTGGACTTGTAATATTTCATTTATTCATATGAGTGTGTGCTTTTTTTCTTATCTTATTGACGTGATCAATTACCTCAGTTGGTTTTGAATATTGAGCTAATTTTGCACATACTCACCAGCAAGCCCACCTGGACCTGCTGCTTTCTGTTTGGAAAGGTTCTTCATTACTGATCCAATTTCTTTAGCAAACAGGATCTGTTTAGATTGCCCTGTGTAAATTCTAGCAGAAAATGTTGTTCTAGGAGTTGGCCCATTCTACCTATTTTTATCAGATTTGTGGGCATACAGCTTTACAGCATCTTCACTGTCTTTTCAACACCCCTGGGGCCTGCATGCTGTCTTTTCGTCCTGGTACTCACAATGTGTGTCCTCTCTTTCATTTTCTCAGCCTGGCTGAGGCTGCCGATTTTATTCATCTTTCTAAAAGCCTTTGGTTTTGTTCACTTCTTTTGCTTTTAATTTTATTGACATCTTTGTTTTAATTATTATTTTGTTAACTATTACTAATGAATTTTCTTATGCTTACTTTGGATTTAAGTTTCTGTTCTTTTAATAATTTCCCAAGTTGATTACTGGTACTTCGATCTTTCATATCTTTTTAATGTATGCATTCAGAGCTTTGGATTCCCTCTAAGCACAGTGTGTATATATATATATATATATATAAAATCAGACAATTAAAAATATTTATTTATTTATGTGCTTTTTAACCTTCACATTACTCAAAATTTTAATTTTTTCAACCTATGGCCTACTCCTTAAAAAGCTTATTATTCAGTTGATATGTGCTTTGGGAACTCTCAGTTGTTTTTCTGTTGTTAATTTGTGGACTGAGGACAGATTTATTTGATTTCTTCTTTTTTAAAATTTGTTAAGATGTGTTCCTGAATGTAGTGAGCTGTACTTGATGAGTAATTGAGGTGATTATTGCATTCAGCTATGTCCTTTCTGGTTTATACCACTGCACCTGTCTGGTTTTGGGACAGATAAGTTGACCTCCAACCATAAGAGTGGTTCAGTCCATTTCTTCTGCAGTTTCATGAGTTTTTGCTTTACGTAGCTTACTGGGATGCTATTAAATGCACATTGTTATGTCTCAGGAAACGGACCCCAATATTAGGTATCAATCTTCCCCATCGCTGACCTCTTTGCTTACTTCGAAATCAACTTTGTCTGAAATTGGAATAACTTAGGTTCACTCCTAAAAACTAGTGTATTGTCTATTTTCTCTATAAATTTGTTTTCAGCTAGTATGTATTTAAAGACCTTTTTGTTTGTTTGTTTGTTTTAGACAGCATGTAATTAAGTTTTGTTTTTCTTTTTTTCTGCTCTGACAATCCTCTTTAAATTAGTCCACCAGACTGGTCACTCTCAGACTGACACAGAGTGTCATCTACCATGCTTCTTACAACTTCATATTTTTGCTCTTGTTCTTGTAGTTTTGATTTCAACAGTTTTTCTGTTTTTTTCTTAGTTTCTTAAAAAGCACATTGAAGCGCCTGCACTACAGGATGGTTCGCAAGTCAGGAAAGGGGCTGGAGATTGAAAAACACACAGAGACACGGGTTATTCTTGAAACAAGAATGCCAATTTTATTGTGTTCCAGGTCAGCTTATATAGGGCTCTCTGTAACTAATGGCCGTGCCGCGGCTCTTGGGATTTCAGCTGTAAACCCACTAGAAACCATTCCCCTACCATCAGGAACTCATGAGGGTCTCGTGCTCAGAGCAGCTGCAAGCACTTCACTTCACAAGCTGTTCACTCTGGCAGGCAAAGGGTCATAGAAAGTTCAGGGTCTTAGGGTCTGCAGTCCCCAGTAGCACATTACATTTAGTTAAAGTTTTATATTTATTTATTCACTGATGTGTGGTAGGTAAGTGTCACGGCACATGTGTGGAGGTCAGAGGATAACCTGCAGTAACCAATTCTCTACTTCCACCATGTATGTTCTGGCCTCAAACTCAGGTCGTCAGGCTTGGTGGCAGGTGTATTTAACCCACCGAGCTGGCTCTCTGTCCATCCCCTGCTCCCTACCCATTAAGTTTTAACTGAGCATACTATATGATTCTCTTTTCCGTCTTTTATTAAAACCTGCCCCCACCCCTCTCCTGTTATCCTACAAATCCATACGATACTACTATATCACTCTCTGGAAGTTACTAAATGTAGTGTAACAGAACAAAATAATCCTATGTCCCTCATCCTGTGTCTTATATAATGGCCATCAATATTGTTTGGTTCTGAGCACACTCAAGGCATATATGTGTACATGCAATTAAACATATTACTGTGGTTGTTTTGATGGACTTTTGTCTGTTGATCAAACAAGGATAAGGAAAATGAAAGTTTGTGTTTCCTATTATTCTCCCAGATTATTTCTTTATTATTATTCTTACCTATTATTTCTTAGCAGATGTTAGTTTATGGCCTGTGTAATTTTCTTGACTTAAAAGGATTTGTTTTAATGATTCCTGGGAGACAAGTCTGCTGATGACAAACTTGCTGAGCTGTGTCTTGTCTGAGGAAGTCTTCATTTCTGCCTCAGCCTTGAAGCATGTTTTAGGGTATAGTGCTTTAGATTGGAATGTTTTTCCCCTTAGTTCTTTAAATACCTCTGTTCTCTCTTGCTTGCATGCTTTCTAGTGAGAAGTCACATTCAATTCTTTTTTTTTTTCAGATTTAGTTCTTATTGCTATTTTGTAAATGAAATACTTTCCCTTTCACCTTTCTTTGGGACTTTTGTCGTCTTTAGTTTTCTATTGTTTGATTATGACATGCCTGTATGTATGTATTGTTCTGCTTGTTTATTTTGCATTTATTCTGCCTTGGGATGTCTAAACTTCTTGTATTCATAGTTTCATGTTTGGCATTAATTTGGGAAAATTCTCAGTCATTATTATCTAAAATACTTCTTCATTTTTCCTCCCTTACTTCATTGCACTCATGTTATGATAGACACCCTTTTAGCTGTCCCAGTCCTTGGACTGTCTTTTCTTTTTGTTTGCTTATCTTGGTTCTCTTTGCTTTTCAGTTTTGGAAGTTTCTAATTTTTTAAACTTTATTAGTGTTTGTGTGTATGTGTCTCTCTGTGCATATGACTGTGTGATGTGTGTTATATATGTGGTGTGTATGTATGTGCATGTGTGTGTATGTATGTGAGGGAGTGGGGAGGGGTGGGTATGCATGCAATGGCATTTATGTGCAGGTCAGAGAACAACTTGGCGGAACTGATTCTTTCTGTCTTTACATGGTTTCTCGGGATTAAACTCAGGTCACTAAGCTTTTGTAGGAAGCCCCTTTACTTATGAGCCATCTTGCTGGTCTAGAAGTTTCTACCTTAAATTTCTTTTATTTTCTTGAACTTTGCATCTTCCTACTCATTGCTGCTATCCATTGAGCATGTTTAGAGCTCTTAACCATTAACAATGGTTTTGAGTTCCGTTTGGTAATTTCATTATCTTTGCCATGCTTGGGTCTAAAGCTTGCTTGGTTACTTCAGATTGTGGGGCTTTTTTCCCTTGCCTGGGTTTCCCTGGAAGTTTTAGCTCACAGGTCTGGAACCCACCAGTTACTGCCCTGCTAGTGCCTCTCTCCCTGACACTGGGTTGTGCAGAGATTCCTGCTGCTGAGTTTCTGCTCTGGAACGCCATGGCCCCAGGATTTGTATGCCTGTTTTTCCAGACTGAGAAGCCGCAGCTTGTCTTTCTCCATGTGTGTTAAGGAGCACAGAAGAGTCGAGTTTTCAGTCTGCTCAGCCTTTTGGAAGGATAAAGTGGTTACGGTCAAGTTACTGCTAGGAGGAATTCTGGAACCTTGATGCTTAAGTCAAATGCATTTTTATGAAAATGCTTTTGAGTGTGCTTCTAAAGTATCTTACACTATTGGCTGCATTTCTTACTCATCAAGAAATATATATATATAAACATATATATATATATGTTTCATTCATAGTCTTTCTATTTTATTTTACTTTTTAAAGATTTACTTATACATTTTTAAAGATTTTTATTTATTATGTAGTCAATGTTCTGTCTGCATGTATGTCTTCAGGCCAGAAGAGGGTGCCAGATCTCATTACAGATGGTCATGGGTCACCATGTGGTTGCTGGGACTTGAACTCAGGACCTCTGGAAGAGCAGTCAATGCTTTTAACCATTGAGCCATCCCTCCAGCCCCCTATTTTATTTTTTTATATCCAATTTTTACATTTACTATCCTTGAACCAGTTGCTGTGTATGTTGGGGTTTTGCAGTTTATTTTTGGAAACGACACTAAATTCCTCTGTGAACTTCTACCTGACCTAGGCTTTGAGAAAACTATGACAAAGGCTCTTCCTGTAGAATGCTGCCAGAAATGAAAACCAACCATGACAGTTTTTCCTGTTTTGAGGTATTCTTAATTCCAGAGGTAATTGAATGTTGAGCATTATCACCTAGCTAGAAAGGTGAGAAAGTAGGTCAGGAGGCAAGAAAGGGCAGAAGGGAACTTAGGAACAGCAGAGAAAAGAACTGCAGGGCAGAGTCATTTGTTTCAAGTTGAGATTTGAGGTACTTTGGAGAGATCTAGTTTTAAGTTTAATTTTTTTTCCTTTTGATTAGTCAAGGAATGTTTTAGCAAAAAAATTAGAATCTGAATTCTTAGGGCAGTTCTTCATATCACAAAACCAGACCACAATGGCACTTTTTGTGGTTGCTCTGTGATACCCTTTGTCTCAGTCACTGTTTTTATTGCTGTGAAGAGACGCCATTGGTCAAGGCAGTTTATAGAAGACAGGTTTGCTGGGGCTTACAGTTTCAGATGGTTAGAGTCTGTGACTTTGATGGAGGGGAGCCTGGCAGCAGGCAGGCAGACAAGGCATTGGAACAGCAGCTGAGAGCTCACATCATAATCCACAAACATGAGGCAGGGAGAGAACTAACTGGGAAGGGAATGGGCTTTTGAAGCCTCAATCCCCAACCCCAGTGACACACCTCCTCCAACAAGGCCACACCTCCTAATCTTTCCAAAACAGTTCCACCAAGGAGGGAGGGACCAAGTATTCAAATCTATGCACCTATGAGGGCCATTCTCAGTCAAACCACCACATCCTTCAAATAAACAGTTTTGCTTATAAGCAGAGTGAAATGAGTGCAGTAAATTCAGCATCATGATATAATGCTATTTGGAAAAAGTAAGTAAAGGGTTTCAGTATCTGTTGATGGATAAAAAGGTTAGGGAGAGACTCTTAGGAACAATTTACGACCGAGGAAAGTTTTCAGGATGTCATGAAAAGTGACCCAAGGCAGAGTTGGTCTGAAGGATGCTATTCTAAGAAAACATCATCTGAGTGTCTGCATCTTCAGAATGGGTCCATGAATGGTCCTACCCTGGACCATATTCTACTCTTCCCACAGAACTTCTGATGGCTAAACATGAAAACCCAAGGAGATGGATAAATTAAATCGTAGTAATTAGTCAGCGTTCCACTTAGGGAAAAATGATTTGTAAATCCAGATAAGAAATTTCTATATTTGGTTTTTGTAGTAGTTTGAATGCGAAATGTCTCCCATAGGCTCAGGCATTTGAATGCTTGGTCTCTGTTAACGGTACATGTGAGGAGACACAGACAGAGGGTGCAATCTTGCTGGAGGAAATACATCAACGGGAGTGGGCTTCGAGAGTTTATAGTCTTGCCTCCCTCCCAGTTCATTTTTTCTGCTTCATTTGTTCTTTTCTTAATTTCCAGCTCCTGCCCCTTGCTGCCATGTTGGACTCCTCTTTCCCCGGAACCCTCAGCCCAAGGGAACTCTGCTTTTTTTAAGCTGCCTTTGGCCATGGCATTGTATCACAACAACAGAAAGAAAAGTGATTAAGACAGTGCTCTAGGAATCAAAATAAACAATATTTGGGGACTTTATTAGAAAGAAAGGAAACTGAAGTTCAAACCCAATGTTGGCATACCTCACCTCTATAACCAGGAGATGCACCAGGAAGGGGTTCAAGGTCTTGGAAGAACACTGTTTTCTTGTTCCTAGTCTTGACCTCTGCAGTCAGCTGAGCTCCAGTGCATGTTGGTGGCAGCCCTAAGGCTGTCAAACACTGGCTTACTGAGGACACTGCTGAGACACCTTGTTCAGAGAGCACAGCCAGTGTTATTGGTTACGCTGTGTGGTGATCACTGCCTCCATGGTCTTGGGGACAGTCTTGCTAAGGGTATCAGTAGCGTATGTGTAAAGTGTTCAGGGTTTACCCCAGAACTTGTAATTCCTGGTTAGCTCTGACAAACCTAGTTCCCAAAAGCTTGAGTTTCCAGGCAAATATTGAAAAGGAAGCCATTATCTGAGGAGCTTAATTGAGGTATCTGGCTTGAGAGAAGGTAAATTGATCTAGTGGCCAGATGGGTGGAATTTTGGTACATTCCCGAGGTAAGCAATAGTTATAGCAATTATAATTATAATCTCCCTGGCAAGCGCTTCTGTAACAGTGAGTTTATGTTAGTGCAGACAGTTGAATCTCTGCGTGCTGTGGACGGAAAGTTGTAGAGCTGGTCTCAGTTGTCAATACCTCCCCCCAACGCACACACAGTGTTTTTTCTTGTTGAGACTTTGGAAATTTCGGTTCAGGAGCCATATGAAATGTTGCATCAGTTTGCAAAGTTCTTTCTGTTTTCGGTGACACTTTTTCGTTTAGTTGACTTAGAATTTGCTTTATTCTGTTGTCAGTTGAGATTTATTTTGTAAAATGAAATTAAAATGCCAACAGAGCATTTAGAGTGCATAATGGCCTCTAAAACGAGAACATCCAGGCACGATCAACATAACTTTTTCCATTTTAAGTCATGGTCAAAATTGGAAGGAAAAAATTTTAAAGTATGATTTCTTTTTTTCCCTCCCAGCAGGCATTATTAAATATAGAAAGCTTAAAATTTCAGAAGCAGTCTATGTGAGCATAATTTAAATAAAATATTCTGTTAAGATAATTTAAAAAATAAAAATCTGGGGTAATCTTCATGCTATATTTTCATTGTACACTTTAAAAAACATTTTTTTTTGCCACATTCAAAATCAGTTAAAAAATTGAAGAGCAGACTTAGTTTCTTGCTTCCAGATGATTTGTTGAAAATAACATTTTTTTGATTTTAAAAGCAAAGAAAGTCCTATTATAACACTTGAGAAAAATTTAAAAAGTACAAACAAGAAAAGAGGATTTATAAAGCATACTACTGTCTAAGAGACAAACTTAGCGGCTAAGACAACGGCACACACTTCTGTGGTTTCTATAGGTTAGACTTCTCCACACAGTATTGCTGGATTCTGCCTCATGGCCTCATCGCGATGCACATGTGGGCTGGCTGGCTGTGTTCTCAGCTGAGGCTCACCTAGGGAATAAATCTACTTCCGAGCTCATTCAGATGCTGGCGGAATTTATTTCCTTGCAGCCGCAAGCCCGAGGGCCCTGGCTTTTCCCCGACTGTTCGCTGAACTCTAGAGGCTGCCCGCAGTTCCTTGCCATGCGGTGGCTTGAAGCTTCAAAGCCTTCAGGGCAACCTTTCTCTCTCCAGTCTGCTAATGCGGCCTTACATCATGCATGATAACCATGAAGGGGACATTGCATCCTTCCCTTTGCCGTATTTATTGGTCAGAATCAAGTAATGAGTTCTGCTTTGATTAGAGTCAGGGATTATACAAATGCGTGAACCATCAGTTTAGGGTGAACATCGGGGTGGGAATCTTCCGTGGTGTTTTAGATGGTTGCACACCAAGAGTGTATTACAAATACAGTATTATAAATGGATTTAATAGCCGGGCGGTGGTGGCGCACGCCTTTAATCCCAGCACTCGGGAGGCAGAGGCAGGCGGATCTCTGTGAGTTCGAGACCAGCCTGGTCTACAAGAGCTAGTTCCAGGACAGGCTCCAAAACCACAGAGAAACCCTGTCTCGAAAAACCAAAAAAAAAAAAAAAAAAAAAGATATAAATGGATTTAAATCTGTCAAAAATGTTTAAGAATCTATTTTTAAACATTAAACAGTAATTAAAAAGTACATATATACATGTAGCACCTGTATCTGCATGATATATATAGTACATATATTTAGATATATTTAGTGCAAACACACATATTTGCTATTGCATGTAGTGTTGTCATAATTTCTAATTAACTTTAAAATAATAAGTAATAATCATCCCAACAGAAGAATACTGTATCCGATATCAAGCCCAGTCATAGGAGAGTGCTTATACACCTTTTAATTTTACATAATTTCTTACTATGGATGAAGATTACTTCTGATTTTCTTTCTGAACTCTTGAGACAGGACTTCACTCTCTAGCTCATACTGGCCTCAATCTCGTGCCCCTGCTGTCTCACCATCCCCAGTGCGGGGATGACACGTGTGCCCCACCACACTCAGTGAATTAATATTATTTCAAATTTCCCTCTATTATATGCAGTTCTTCAACGGAAAAACTGATGACAACCTATGTCTATCAAAAAGCTCTTTTAGGACAAACCTATAGCAGAAAAATGACTAGGTCTTATGAAGACATCCTAAAGGGTTTGAATGTGTAATCCCAAATGAATGGTTGGGATGTCAATACAAATTTAAACTCCTCCCCTCTGCAGCATTTTACAGATCTGATTAAGTCAAAAAATGACATCTGGCTTTACTTCTTTCTGTTTTCCCCTATAAGTGAGCAGAGTATTTCCCATATGACTTACTTCTTATTTACACTTGCTCCTTTTAGGACAACCTGATAATTTGTTATTGTTTTCCTGCTAGGTTTTTTTAGGTTTGTTTGTTTGTTTGTTTTTAATAAAGAAAGTACATTGCAGGATAGGAGGATACATGAAAATCTTGCTTGTTTGTTTTCGTAAATGATAAATGTTTTAAAACCAGCTTTTAAATATATAGATGGCACAGTGAAATCCAGAACCTTATAACATTGCCCACTGAAACACTAAAATGTACAAAAGTTCACAACATATTGTAAGGAAAATTCGAGAATCTGTTCAGTTATCTCAGAGGTACCAGACATACCATATGCTGTGTCTAGGAGTTGCTATGGCAACTACTTTTAAAATTTAAGAACAGGGTAAATTGTTGCCTAAAATCTCCATAACTTAGTAAGTCAATTAAAATCTCTTCAGAACGCCACATTCCTTTTGCTACCTGGATGCTTCCTGTCTTGGAGCTCGGGAGCAGGAAAGGTCTATGGGTCAGAGAAGAATGCTCTCTGCTGTTGTCATTTGGTACTTTTTTATGAATCATTAATGAGTCATCGAAAGGAAGGCAGAAGGAATAGCCTCGCTAAGCCGAACAGATCTGAGCATATGAGTGTAAAATTGAAGGCAATTTTTAGCTCACATTTCAAATAAGGAAACCAAAGCAGAGAGACATAACCTTTTAGAGTTTGGAACGCTGGGATTAGATTCTGCCCCTCTCGGTATACCATCAAGCTGCCGTCAGTCCACAGCTTACTCACTTTAGAATTTTTATCCTTATTTATTTTCAAGACAGTTTTCCTTAATATTAAGTTCCTTTGGTTGGCCTTGAACTCCTGACCCAAGTGATCCTCTTGCCTCAGTCTTTTGCGTAGCTGCGGTTACAGCCACAGACCACCGCCCCATCATCCATGTTGTTGTTTTGGAGAACTAAGTTCTGCTTATTTTCATTTGCCTGTGTGTGTTTGTATACACATGTTCCATAACATACATGTGAAGTCAGAGGGCAGTTTGTGGGAGTTGGTTTCTCGTTTCCACCGTGTGTATCCCAGGGACCAAACTCAGGGCATCAGGCCTGGAGACCTATTGAGCCATTTTGTCGGACCCTAAATTCTATCTTTAATCAAGATAACATAAATTAACTTATCAATGTTCCTAAAGTGAGCTCAGAGTTTTATAATAAAATTATCGGTGTCTGACCCTTCAAAATACTCTGCTAAACTTAATTCATTAAGGTTGATATTCTGTTAGTAACAAAGGGTTTAGGTATTTCTAAACTTTCTCTTCTGCCCCCTTATACTCTCAAAATAGATATTTAATGATGTTTAGTTGCTATACTTACCAAAATTATGAAGTTGCAGTCTTAATAAACCATTGGCTGAGGTGGCAAATAGTTCCTTTCTTATGAAACCTTTTGTTTTCTCTGAAGTTAGTAATTATGCTTTGTAAATTTTTAACTCTTATATTCTCATTGCTATTGTTTTTGGTCAGACATTTTTTTAAATCAGACATTTATTGCATTTAAAAAGACAGCAAAACGCAGTTCTAAAAATGATGGCGGTTTACTCATCTGTCCCGAGTCTTCTTTTTGAGAATGCCCTTATCCCTTGTTCAGTCTGGACCATGTGTGTTCTGATTGCTGCCTAGCCATTGATGTTTACTTTCTTGCTTTTCAATGCCCGTTGCTTCCCATATCTATCCTGTCGCTGAAGTATGTTCTCCAGCAGCTTCCTAGCAAAAGTGCACAAGTAAGTGATTTATCCACAGCACTGGCAAAACAAGAACCAAATTCAAATCATAATTTACAAAACTAAGAGAGGAAAACTGTGTGGCCAATAAAACATCTTCAGATTCATTCATTCATTCATTCAAGTATGTATGTATGCATTTATTTAGTTCTGTTCTCATATATTATATCCTGACTGCAGTTCCCAATTCCCTCCACTCCTCCCAATTCTCCCTTTTCTCCCCCCGGGTCCACTCTTACTCTGCCTCCCTTCAGAAAACAGCAGGCTTTCCAGGGATATCAACCAAACATGGCATACCAAGCTACAATAAGATCAGGCACATACCTCCACATCAGGGCTGGTCAAGGCAACCCAGTAGGAGGAAAAGGGTCCTACAAGCAAGCAAAAGAGTCAGAGACTGTCCCTGCTCCCTCTGTTAGGAGTCCCACAAGAACACGAAGCTCCTCAGCCATAATATATATGCAGAGGACCTAAGTCAGAACTCTACAGGCTCCTTGGTCTCTGCAGGCCCCTAAAAGTCCTGGTCAGTTGATTCTGTGGGCAATGTTCTCATGGTGTCCCCGACTCCCCTGGTTCCTCTGATCCTTCCTCCTTTCCTCTGCAGGACTCCCTGAGCTCTGCCTAATGTTTGCCTGTGGGAGTCTGCACCTGCTCTCTGCGGTTGCTGAATGAAGTCTCTCTAGTCTCTTTGATGAGGATTCTGCTAGGCTCTGGTTCCAGAACACTTTGTGAACAGTAGGACAAAAAGGCAGCTCACAGAATGGGCAAAGATTTTCAACAACCCCACATCTGACATAATATATATAAAGAACTGAAGTAACTGGACATCCACAAATTAAATAATCCAATTTAAAAATGGGGTACAGATCTAAGCAGAGAATTCTCAATAGAGGAATCTCAAATGGTCAAGAAACATTTGAGATGATCAACACCCTTGGTCATCAGGGAAATGCAAATCAAAATGACTCTGAGATTCCATCTTACACATGTCAGAACGGCTAAGATAAAAAAACACAGGTGACAGCTCATGCTGGAAAGGATATGAGGCAAGGGGAACGCTCCTCCATTGCTGGTCAGAGTGCAAATTTGTACAACTGCTTTGGAAATCAATATGATTTCCAAGAAAACTGAATTAATCTACCTCAAGACCCAGTGATACCACTCTTGGGCATATACCCAAAGAATCTTCCATCCTACCACAAGGACACTTGCTCAACTATGTTCATTGCAGCTTTATTCATAATAGCCAGAAACTGAAAACAACCTAGGGGCTGGAGAGATGGCACAGTGGTTAAGAGCATTGCCTGCCCTTCCAAAGGTCCTGAGTTCAATTCCCGGCAACCACATGGTGGCTCACAACCATCTGTAATGAGGTCTGGTGCCCTCTTCTGGCCTGCAGACATACACACAGACAGAATATTGTATACATAATAAATAAATATTAAAAAAGAAAACAACCTAGATGTCCCTCAACCAAAGAATGGATAAAGAAAATGTGGTACATTTATACAATGGAACATTATTCAGCTGTTAAAAACAATGACATCATGAAATTTAGTGGAACTTGAAAAAAATCATCCCGAGTGAGGTAACCCAGACCCAGAGAGACAAACGTGGTATTTACTCACTCACAAGTGGATATTAGCTGCAAAGTAAAAGATAATCATGTTACAATCCACAGACACAGAGAGGTTAAGTAATAAGAAGGGCTTAAGGCTGGGGGGACACATGAATCTCAATGTGAATGGGAAATAGAATAGATTTTGAGGGTGGATTTGGGGTTGGTGGGGTTGGGAGCAGGAGGGATCATGTGGGGGGAAGGAGGAAGAGAATACTGGGAGAAACTACTAGAATTGAGGGGCAACTTAGTGTAATAGAAACTCCATGGAATTTATCAGAGTAGTCCTAGCAAAGACTCCTAGGATGGCGGACAGAGCCTGAACTGGCCATCTTCTCTAACCAGACAAGGACTCAAGTGGAGGAATTGGGGCACCAACCCAGCCACAAAGCCTCCGACCTACAGTTTGTCCTGCCTGAAGAGTTCTAGGGCTGGTGTCTAGGAATTCTTTTTTTTTTTTTGGTTTTTCGAGACAGGGTTTCTCTGTGGTTTTGGAGCCTGTCCTGGAACTAGCTCTTGTAGACCAGGCTGGTCTCGAACTCACAGAGATCCGCCTGCCTCTGCCTCCCGAGTGCTGGGATTAAAGGCGTGCGCCACCATCGCCCGGCTTAGGAATTCTTTCATGTTTGGCATGACTTGAGTTTATTAAATTGAGTTGAGCCCAAGCAGGTAGGTGGACTACAGATAGAAAACATTTGTCTCTCATAAATTGGAGACATCACTAAACTATTTTATAGCTCCATAGGCTAGCAACCGCATTCTCCATCTCGGTATCATGAAAGTCCTCAGTAGCCAGCCTGTGCGTAGCTTTCTTCATTTATTATGTGAGTTCTTTTTTTCTTTAGAGAATTATATCCTTCAGGTCTGATAATGTTTCTTGTGTTATTTCTTTGAGAATTTCTACCCCACATTTTTCTCTGCCTGTCTGAAATATATTCTGTTTTACCCAGGCTCATTTTCCTACTCCATTACAGAAAAATGTAAAACAGTGTAGTGTCTGAAAACCTCTTTTCTGCGTATCCTCGGTCTTACATTTTCACAGCCTTCTATTCTTACTTTGTGGAAGTACGATCTTATTCTGTTTCTTTAAGGGTACTGAATATAATTTTATAGAGGGCTGATTATTTTAAACTGTAGGATGGGAACACTTTTATGCATGTTACATATTTTTCCAAATAGACTTTATGACAATAAAATTAAAGAAAGTAGAGATTTAGTTCATCTATCTTACTTCATTCATATTATAATAAAATTGTAAGCTATTGGTTTCTCTATGAAGAAATTTACTAAATGGAAATTATTAAGGCCTTTTATGTATTCATATAAATAAAGCTTATGATGATTACAGGCAAATTTTATTAGGTGGAAAATGCTTAGTCTTTTATCTTAATGCCAACTCCTGCTTAGTCTTTTATCTCAATGATCTATGTTTTTTATTTTATTTTGTTTTATTAAGAGAGAGGGTCTCACTGTGTAGCCCTGACTGGTCTTCAGGTCATCATGTAGACCAGACTGGTCTCAGACCCACAGGAATCTGCTAGCTTCTGCCTCCAGAATGCTGGCATCAAAGGTGTGCAGCACCACACCCAGCATGCTTCACATCTTTGGACTGAAATTTCTTAATCCGTGTTTGTGCTGTGAATTATTTATTTATTTATTAAAAATTTCCACCTCTTCCCATTTCCCTTCCACTCCCCATATCCCCCTCCCCCCCTCTCTCCAGTCCAAAGAGCAGTCAGGGTTCCCTGCCCTGTGGGAAGTTCAAGGTCCTCCCCTCTCCATCCAGGTCTAGGAAGGTAAGCATCCAAACAGACTAGGCTCCCACAAAGCCAGTATATGCAGTAGGATCAAAACCCAGTGCCATTGTCCTTGGCTTCTCAGTCAGCCCTCATTGTCAGTCACATTCAGAGAGTCCGGTTTGATCACGTGCTCCATCGGTCCCAGTCCAGCTGGCCTTGGTGAGCTCCCATTAGATCAGTCCCACTGTCTCAGTGGGTGGGCGCACCCCTCGAGGTCCTGACTTCCTAGCTAATGTTCTCCCTCCTTCTGCTCCTCATTTGGAGCTTGGGAGCTCAGTCCAGTGCTCCAGTGTGGGTCTCTGTCTCTATCTCCATCCATCGCCAGATGAAGATTCTATGATGATATATGCAAGATATTCATCAGTGTTGCTATAGGATAAGGCCAGTTCAGGCACCCTCTCCTCTGCTGCTCAAGGAACAAGCTGGGGACATCTCCTTGGGCACCTGGAAACCCCTCTAGAGTCAAGTCTCTTGCCAACCCTAAAATGGCTCCCTTAATTAAGATATCTGCTTCCCTGCTCCCATATCTACACTTTCTCCATCCCAACCATCCCATTCCCCCAAGCTCTCCCTAATCCTCCCCCTTTCCCTTCTCTCTCCCCATTTCCCCTTACCCCCACCCCACCCCCATGCTCCCAACTTTTGTATTTATCATTATTAATTATTATTGTTTCTATTTGTGTGTGTGTTTGTGTGTGTGTGTGATGCATGCATGTATGCCAGGACACACATGTGGAGTTCAGAGGACAACTTGCTGAAGTAGGTTCTCTTCATTTAGCATGTGGACTCCAGGGACTGAACTCAGGTTGTTAGACTTGGTGGCAAGAACTTTTAACCTCTGGATCATGTTACTGGTGCCAGGTGTAGCCAGTCTGGCCTTGAACTTGTGACCCTCCAACCCCTCCACCTCTTCAGCACAATGTACCAGTGCAGACCATCATAGCTAGCAGTGCTGAGAATTTTTAACTCTTTTTCTACTGTCTTGTTTACAAACATAATTTCCTAATCAACCTTTCTCCATAACAACAATATAATGTTTAATAAAAAGTACAGGGACAATCAGTTACAAATCTTTATAAAATTGAATATGAAAATGTTTCTTATAATGTTATAAGGCATTATGACAAGTTGTGTTTAAATATCAAAATATTTGTATCTATCAAATCTGGGAAATGCATTAGTATTGTAAGGGGCAGCTTGTTTCCCGGCTGCCTGGAATAATCACACAGAAACTACATTATTTAAATCACTGCTTGGCCCATTAGCTCTAGTTCTTATTGGCTAACTCTTATATTTTAATTCAACCCATTTCTAGTAATCTGTGTATTACCATGAGGCTGTGGCTTACTGGGTAAAGTACAAGCATCTGTGTCCGACTGGGCTACATGGCTTCTCTCTGACTCCACCTCCCTTCTTCCAGCATTCAGTTTAGTTTTCCCTGCCTAGCTCTGTTCTACCCTATCAGGCCAAGCCAGTTCCTTTATTAACCAGTGGTATTCACAGCATACAGAGGGGAATCCTATATCACATTAGGCTAAAAGGGGAAATACAATATAATCTGTACCTCAAATTGTATTTCTTTTACCAAGTATACCTAGAAACAATGTTTCGATGCTGGTAATTAGTGACAGTTTGACAGTGAGGACCATCGGTTTCATTTTTTCTTTCTATTACTTGATTTCTTTAAAAAGATGAGATTTAACAACATGCATTTAACACTGGATAATTTAGCTTTTTGATATTGCTTTTTAAACATTCTAAGATTGAGACTAAGACCAAGTACCTCTGCATCCCCCTATATTTTACAGTATGAGTGTTTGTGGGTCTCTCTCTCTCTTTCTCTCTCTCTAAATATTAATTGAATCCAGGTCCTTGAACGTGACCAACAAGCATTCTACCACTGAGATACACTCTCATTCCAAGAATTTGTTCTTATTTTGAATTGTGTTTAAAAGTCAAATCTAGGCAAGGCAGCTCTCTTTCCCACAATCCCTTGCACCCTTCCTTTCCAACTTAGGCCCTGCAGAATGGCTCCTGTAAAGAAGGGTGGTGAGAAGAAGGGCTGTTCTGCCATCCTCTAAGTGATGACCTGAGAATACAGCATTCACATGTACATCTACAGAGTGGGCTTCAAGAAGCCTGCCCCTTGGACACACAACAAAATCTGGAAATTTTCCTGAAGGAGATGGGGACTCCAGATGAGTACATTGATACCAGGCTCAACAAAGCCATCTGGGACACAGGAATAAGGAATATTCCATATCATATCCACGTACACTTGCTTAGAAAACCTAATGGGGATGAGGAATCACCAAACAAACTCTACCTGATGATAGCTTGTATGCCTGTCATTGCATTCAGAAATTGACAGACAGCCAACGTGGGTGAGAACTGACCTGCTGAATGCCAATAAAGTTGCAGAACTGAGAAGGAAAAGTCAAAACCAATCAGGGTGTACCAGGTTCCTTTGGTTTGATTAGTGCAGAAGCTGCAGTCCCCAAACATGGCTCGGCATGTAGCTCGTTACTTCCTGTATCTCTCCGTCAGTGCTTTTTTGTGGCTTTAAGATCCCACATGATTTCTGTTCTTGATCATGATTTTACTGAATGGAAGAAAAGTTCTGAGAAAGAATGGAATGTTCAAGGACTGAAAGAGAAGCTGGCTGCAGTTGAGGCTAAGCAAGTAAGTGTGTACTTGAGGTGTAGCTGAACACTGCCCAACTCTGGTCCTTCTAGTTCTAGGAAAAGCCTGAGCTTTGCATAAATGGAGACTGCTCGTCATTCCCAGCTGCCCAGACCCGAATAATCAAACAGAAACTATATATATTACAACACTGCTTGGCCTATTAGTTCAGGCTTTTTATTAACTAACTCTTATAACTTAAATTAACTCATCTCTATTAATCTGTGTACCAGCACAAGACTGTGGTTTACTGACAAGGATCTGGTGTCTTTCTCCTTTGGCAGCTATATGGTATCTCTTTGACTCTGCCTTCTCTCTCTCTCTCTCTCTCTCTCTCTCTCTCTCTCTCTCTCTCTCTCTCTCTCTCTCTCTTCTCTCAACATATTTCCTGCCTGGATTTACTCTGCTAAGCCATTGGCTGAAACAGCTGCTTTATTAACCAATGGTAATAAAACATATTCACAGCATGCAGAGGGGAATTTCACATCAGCTTTGCAACAGGGTCATCAGTGGACTGGCTCTTCTGGGAAAGCAGATCCTGGCTACTGAGGAGGATTCACAGTTCCGTTTTGAGTTATTTTAAGCCACTGTTTTAGCCTTCTCCATACACTCTGCACTTGTCATTTGTCAAATGGGGGTAATGCCTACTTTAACACACTGTTTTGAAGATTGCAATTAACTAATGGACTTGAAAGTACTGTAGCAAGTTAAAAATGATCTGCAAAGGTAAGGCATTTAACATAGTCTTCAAGGGCTCTGTGCTATTCTGATGGGTGGGAGGGGCATCTTCTCTAGCAGTGGCAGTTTCCCACAGTGGTATCAACTCAAGACTTGGACTACTAACAATATATACTGTCTTGTTTTCTCTTGATTTCAGAGCATTTGTAGAGACAGTTTCTAGTTTGGGAAAAGAGTGGGGGCAGGAAGGAGGCTATAATATTAAAATAAATGAAATGATATTTCTTTTTAAAAAATATTTATTTATTTTATTATGTATACAATAGTCTGTCTGCATGTATGCCTGTAGTCCAGAAGAGGGCACCAGACCTCATTACAGATGGTTGTGAGCCACCGTGTGGTTGCTAGGAATTGAACGCAGGACCTTTGGGAAGAGCAGGCAATGCTTTTAACCACTGAGCCATCTCTCCAGCCCCATGAAATGATATTTCATCCATCCAATGAAACCTAGGCTCAAAAATCACAGATGATTACTGTGCTAACACGTATTGGATGCCTGTTACCAAAACCAGAGAGCCCTTGACGATACACTAGTTACTGAGCTCAGAAAGGCCACTGGGTCTCCAGTTCTCCTTTATTCTCCCACATTGCTGTCCTCACTATTGGTTCATTATGAAGGCTGTGCCACAGAAGACCAGAGATGAAAGAAATGAAGGCAGACCTTAATCAGAAACTATGTCAACAGAGGAAAAAGCCCTCAGAGTAGAGTAGGTTTGATGCTGAATTTACCAATGAAAAGTGGGGATTTCTTATCAAGGAGCAGGGTGGTGGGGTAGGTGGGTAGAAACTTGCTATGAGGTTCAGGAGTTCTTTGCTAGGCTGATCTAATGGGATTCTTGGTGAAGGCAGGTCAGAGTGATAAGATATTACCTGAAGGAAGGAGGGACATTTGGTCAGATATCAAAATTGATCAGATATTACAGATGGAAGAGTCTGGCTAAAACGATTACTACAGGGATTGGAACTGAAGCCCAAGATTGAGAACAGGAGAGGGCTCAGAGGAGCGTGACTGAAGTTTGATCTCTGGAAAGATGGCGGAGAGGCTAAGAGCACATACTGCTCTAAGTTTGGTTCCCAGCACCCATACTGGGTGGCTCACAATTGCCTGTAACTGACTCATTGAAAGAATCCCATACCTCTGACCCCTGTAAGCATGTGTATTCACACACACATATGAACACATAGACACATAATTGAAAACAATAAAAATAAATCTTATAAAAAGTTTGGTCTGGTATAGAATGTTTGTGATTGTTCACCTTTGTATCCCAAAGAGGTTGTCACGATGCTAAGTTTCCTACCCCAACAATAGCCTCCAGGGTACAGTGAACTGCTATCTCTTCTTAGGGATTTCCCAGAAGCTTCAACTCATTGTCCTTCATTCAAAATGGCCACCCCAGACTAAGAACTAACAAGATGGTCACAATCTCACCATGCCAGTCACAATAATCCCTACTAGTGGCATGACTATTGTTTAAGCTGATATAGAAATATCCTAACTTTTCTTTTCTATCCTGAATTTAAAGTTCTTTTTTGAGTGCTAGATCTGGTAAAACTTTGCAATTATACACAAGGTGATAGTGTGGATACAGATACGACACAACTTGCAGCTGGCTTCTGGCCAGCATCATCCCTCATTTTCAAATTGGGTAAACTGAATTCTTACCTGTTGAGGAAGGAGAAGGGATTTGAGGTGTGAGGAATGATAAAACTGGGTGGAGATATTTGGGAAGTAGAAGCAAAAGGCAGGTCACCCCTTTTTTCTGGATTCTTTCTGCCATGCTCTCTAGATAAGATATTATTCTGAGTCACTGGCACTCCTCTCTCAATTACAGCTAACCACAGAGTTCAGAATGAGTAGGAAAGCACAACTAATGGATGATAAGCTATTAGAAACAAGGCAAGTTTAGAATGGCCAGCAGTTCCCAGGGCTTCTGGTTGGCTTGGTAGACAGAAACCATTCTTGGTGACTTTACTGGGTCTCAGCAATGTAGAGAACATTTCACATGCTTGCTGTTTTAAAAACATGTATTCTGTCAGAACCCATTGCTTTTGGTCTCTGTTCTTCAGAGACATAATGGCGTGTAATACAATGGGCAGAGGCCTTGCAAAGGCATAGTTTTGTTCTAATCTCGAGATATTGGTAATTTCTGGCATCTTTGCCAGAAAATCTAAACTGAATATAAGAGAAAAAGGATAGTAGGGGAGAAAAAAAGAGAACAGATAGCAGGGTATGAAAATGCAGAAATTAGAGATGATTGTCCTGGGAAAGTTACTGAAAAGAAACAGAGCTTTTAAAAAGGTATCCATCCCAAATGATCATAGTTAGTAAAAACTTTAGTTGACCACAAATAAAACACTGAAAGGAAGAAAGCTACCACGTGATGAGGGGCCATTGTAGCATCCCTTAGACTGGTTTTTCTAGGGAAACAGAAGCATAGACAGAAAGCTTGCCTCACTAAACAACGAGGCTGAAAAGTCCCAGAACCTGGGCCAGGCCCAGGGAAACCGATAGTATGGTCCCAATGTAAGCTCAAAGGCCTGGAACTTAATGATATGTCAAAACAAGAAACATGATCACTGATGTCTGTGGACAGAAGACAGACTTTTCCCAGCTCAAAACAGAGTGTGAATACTCTGTTTCTATTGTTTTAAATTTTGTTTGAGTCCCAGTCTCAATGGATTGAATGATACCCTTGTGTGGTGCTGTGGAATCTTCAGTGCTAAGTCTACTGATTCAAATACTGACTTCCTCTGAGAACACCGAGAAATTATGTCTTACCACTTAGCTGGGCATCCCTTAGTGCAGATACGTTACACAGAAACGAACAGCTATGAATCTGAATAAATTTGCCTCATAACTGGCTAAGCAGTAACATAACTGTGTATCGGTGGTCCTAATAAAGTGTTATCATGAGCTAATTCATGGAAAAATGGATTTTTACCCATATTTATTCAATATTGATGAAATACATGATTTTATACTATTGTAGAATAGCTGAATAGAACTCATGCTGCATGGTTTATGCAGCTGCTGTTTTTATTTGTTTTATAGTAACTCTAAGCTGTAAGAGGTAGCACATAACTATAGTCATAGCTGCTGAGGAGTATCTTGAACCCATAGGTTTGGTCTAGCACCACAGCATAACAGTGAAACCATGTCTTAAGGCAGTATCATTGACATAGAATTTATATAACATAAGAGTTACCCATTGTAATTGTGTGCACCAGTCAGAATTCTCCAGAGGAATAGAACCAATAGAATGACTATATTAAGACTTTATTAAATCAATTTACAGCACAATATTAACAACTGTTGTCTCATAGCCAAGATAGTTGCATGGTCCATGAGGCCTTAGCAGTTCCATTCTGTTGCCAAAAGTATAGAAGACTGGAGAGCTGCTGGTCCTGAGTCAATGATGGAAGCCTGGAAAGGCTGGTTCTGATGTCAGTGAAAGGATCGTCACCATCATCATCATCGTCATCATCATTGTCATCGTCATCATTGTTGTCATCATCATCATTGTCATCATCATCATTGACATCATTATCATGGTCATCATCATCATTGTTACCATCATCATTGTCATCATCGTCATCATCACCATCAACAGCAACAAAGTAGATCACCATCACAGCAAAAGTGGATTTATTCTGTCCCATCTTGTACAAAATTTCTTCAATCTGGGCTGCTACCAAACGGTGCCATCGTACATGGATGGGCCTTCCCATATCAGCCAAGGCAATTGGAACAATTACTCAGGTGAGGGTCCCTCCTCAGGTGATTCTGATTTGTGGCCAAGTTGCCATTAAAACAAGCCATCACATTGTATAATTTAATAATTTGGAGCAAATAGAAGTTTGAGTAAACTTTACCATGCTCAATCCTAGTACATATTTCTAACCCTAAAACATTTCCCTATGCTCTTTTGTAGTCATCCTCATCCCTCTCAGCCCTAGGGGAAAATGTATCTGCTTCTCACTCATCTCTGTAAATTGGCCTTTTATGGACTTCCACACAAGCAGAGCCACATAATATATAGTGTTTTGCATTGGGATCATTCAAAAATGGCCTGTTTTCAGTGTTCAGCCAAGTAGAAGGTAGCACGTGTTTGAAGTTCAGTCCTTTTATCGCTTAATAGTATTTCATTTCATGGACTTCTACATTTTTTGATTAATCAATTTATGGCCACTTAGATTGCTTACAATTTTTGGCTGTTTCAAATAACACCACTATGAATATCGATGCACAATTTTTTTTGTGTCTGTTTTCGTTTGGGAGGATATATGTCTTGAAGTAGTATTACTAGCGCATATGGTAATTCTAGATTTTACCTCTTAAGGAACTGCCAAACTCTTCATTTCAATTGACTGTACCACTTCACAATCTTACTGGTGATGTTGGAGTGTTGCAATTTCTCAGCATCCTTGTCATTATCTAAGATTGTCACCTTGGCAATTTTAGTATGTGGTTATGCTATTCGCTGTGGTTTTAGGTTTCCCTGAGGACTAATAAATAGACAATCTCTCTCTCTCTCTCTCTCTCTCTCTCTCTCTCTCTCTCTCTCTCTCTCTCTCTCTCTCCTTCTTGTTGAGTTGTAAGAACACCACACACACGCACGCCAGCCACAAATCCTCTATTTTCAGACATAGGACATGCACATAGCTTTTCTACCCTGTAATTGCTAGAGTAAGTAGTTGGCACGCACAGACTGGAAAGAAAAGGGTGTTGTGTGGTGCCACCTCTTTTGTGGATAGGTGGATCCCGACCAGCTGCTTAGGCAAGGAGTTAAATTTGAGTTAGCCAGGAAATCCCAGGGTTGTGTCTTGGCAGCTGTGTCTCCTAATGGCTGAAATACTATGCTTTGGTCATATTTCAAAGCTGTACATAGGCTCTTCCTCCTGTGCCAGAAATTAAGCTGCCAGACCAGTGACCACACATAAATACCACCAAATATCCTGATGAGCCAAGAATGAAAACCCTACTGGGGCATGCATAACACAATATAAGTGAAGGCAGTGACCAAGGCAGGGCCGGGAACCTCATCCAATAAGCTTTATCACCGGGAGAAGAAAAAGAAATGAAACAGCTTTCCTATACCCACATGGGGTCCATCCTTCTTAAACGGGTCCCTTCCCCATGCTACTGTCACTGACAGTGACCCTTATTCCAGTTCCTTCAGTTTTGAATGTGACTCACTGCACTGATTCTCCAGGGAGCCTCGAGGCTTTCTGCCTCCTACTGGCATTGCACCATATTTCCCCCACTTTTTCCTGAAGCCTCTAATCTGTTTGAACAGAGGAGCTGAAAGATGTTGTGGGGCTGTGTGGGCCAACCTGGGAGATTCCCTTTCAGAGTATTGTAGGCTCTATTTCTTTAGGTTACCCTGAATCCACAGATACAGAAAAAAGTGTTGGGGTAGGATATGGGGAGAAGGGGATCCCTGAACATTAATGGTGGAATATAAATTAATGAAAAAAAACCAATGGAATTTTCTTAAGGAATTAAACAAAGATTAAACCATATTGTTCAGCAATCCTATTATGGGGCACATATTAAAGGAAACGATATCAGTACGTTGAAGAGCCATCTAAATTCCCATGTTCATTGTAGAACTGTTCATAATGGAAACAGCTTAAATGTTTATTAAATGTTGAATGGATTAAAAAAAGGTGGCACACTGTCACGATAGAATATTATGCAGCCTTGAGAAGAATTAAAGCCTGCCATTTGCAACATCAGGGATAGAACTGGAGATTATATGTCCAACAAAATCAGCTAGGGGCAGAAAAACAAGTGTCACATGATCTCAGTGATATGTGGGATGTGGGGGAGTGACCTCTTAGCCATTGAGAATAAAATAGCGCTTACCAGAGGGCAAGTGAAGTGAAGAAAGGGGATGGGGAGGCGTTGAGCCCTGGATACTAAGTTACAGTTGGCAGAAGGAAGTTTTGCTCAGGTACAGATAGTAATGATAGTCGATATGTTTCCACAAACTGGAAGAAAAGGTTTTGCAAGTTTCAACAACAAAAAAACCTGATAAATATTTGAAGAGATACATATATTTAACCTGATTTAACATTGCACAGTATATATAGTTATCAAAATGTTGCAATACCCCATTAATATTCATAATTGTGAGCTTCTCTCTCTATATATTTTTGGTTGTTTATTGAGACACAGTTTCTCTGTGTAACAGTCTTGACTGTTCTGGAACTATTTTTGTAGACCAGGCTGGTCTGGAGCTCATTGAGATTAACCTGTCTCTGCCTCCCAAGTGCTGGGATCAAAGGAGTGTGCCCTCACCACTTGGCTTATGTAAACTCTTTCAGAAGTGAAAAATTTCCTAATGCTTCTAGTGATTCGTTAGCTGTAAGCATGTGACTGTATTAGTAGGCATGTGGACGTATCTGTAAGTATGTAGCTGTTTCTGTAGGCATGTGGACATATCTGTAAGTATGTAGCTGTATCTGTAGGCATGTGGACATATCCGTAAGTATGTGACTGTATCTATAAGCATGTGGACATATCTTTAAGGGTGTGAACGTATCTCTAGGCCTAAACCACTTCCTTTGCTTCTGTCTACCTTTGCAACCCCTGAACTGCCTTCAATGTTGCAGCTTTGTATTAAGTTCTGAACTGTATAGTAGAAGTTATTTCAATTTGTTCTCTTAAAAAGTTATTTGTGCTCGTCTATGTCCTTTGAGTTTCTTTTTCATCTTAAGATCATGTTGCATTTTTATTTGAACTGTTACAAATCCGTGACATTTAAGAAAATTGCGGATCAGTGCCTTATCCAGTCATCATCAGAGAGGCTTCCTCTGGCAGCAGATGGGAACAGATGCAGAGACCCACAGCCAGACTTTTTTGTGGAGAGAGTCTAAATTGGAGGTCTCCATCAAATCCCTCCCCTAGAGTTCAGGGAACCTTGTGGAAGAGGAAGGGGGAAGAGTCTAAGAGTCAGAGGGGATGGAGGACACCTGGAGAACAAGGCCTCTTAGTCAACTAAGCAAAGTGCATATGAGCTCACAGAGATTGATGCAGAAAGCAAAGGGCCCACATGGGTCTACACCAGGTCCTCAAGTATATATGATAGCTATTTGCCTAGTATTTTTAAGGGACTCCTGACTGAGAATGAGTGGGTCTCTGATTCTTGTGCCAATTCTTGGAATTCTTTTCTTCCTTTTGGGTTGCAGTGTCCAACTTCAATATGATAATTTAAAAAATATTATTATATTTTATTTTGTCATGTTTGGTTGTTATCCCTTAGAAGCCTGTTGTTTTCTAATAAGAGACAGAGAGGGAGTAGATCCGGAGGAGAAGGCAGGTGTGGAGGAACAGGAAGGAGTAAAGGAAGGGGAAACTATAATTAAGGAATATTTTATGAGAAAAGAATCTATTTTTAATATAAAAAAGGTGTAAAAAATTTCTATCTCAGTAATGTAGAAGCTTCTACTTTATGAACAGGAAATATAATTCCATTTATTTAGCTCTTTAACTTTTCTCAGACTTATTCATAGTTTTCAAAGGAGAAATATACTGCTGTTAAATTTGTCCTTAAATATTATCTTATTAATTATGAGATCTTTATGTAATTCTGTTTTGGATTATTTGTTCCTGTTACATAGAAATAAAACATTTGACTTTTAAACATTGGTCTTATGGTCTATGACATAGTCAAGTTTTTTTTAGTTTTAGTAGGGTCAGATGTTGCACTACTGTGATGGTCAGTCTAGATCCTTTTCAACTTGACTGGGTTTGGAATCACTTGGGAGACACACCTCTGGGGATGTTGGGTTTGGAATCACTTGGGAGAAACACCTCTGGGGAATGTTGGGTTTGGAATCACTTGGGAGACACACCTCTGGGGATGTTGGGTTTGGAATCCCCCAGGAGACAGACCTCTGGGGATGTTGGGTTTGGAATCACTTGGGAGACACACCTCTGGGGATGTTGGGTTTGGAATCCCCCAGGAGACACACCTCTAGGGATGTTGGGTTGACACACCTCTGGGGATGTCTGTTTAGGTGAGGAGTGAGGATGCACTCTGACTGTGGTCAAGACCATCCTATGACTTGGGGTCTCAGACTTAAACATTTAAGAAGGGAGTGGGGAGGAGAGAAAGAAAAAGATGAACATCAACAACCCCTCCCTCTCACTTCCTAACTGCTGATTCAATGTTCCCAGTTGCCTCGCACTCCAGAGGCCCTGCCTGCCCTGCCAGTCCCCTCCTAAACTGCCAGCAAAGACAAACCCTGCTTCTCTAAATTAATGTCAGATATTTTGTGACAGCAATGAGTTCCATTAGCGGTCATGTTGACTGTGAATGGAGACAATTTATGGATTCATCTCCTAGGTGCTTTCCTTGTCCGACTGCCTGGGACAGGATGCACTTTATGAATAAGAGTGTTAAGAGTCTAGAAACTTCTGCACTTCTAATCCTGGGTAAAGAGGACAGAGTGTGTTATTGTTGGGGTCATGAGGAAGTTACTTCCCACTTCTGGCTTTTTGAGTATATACCCTTCAGATGTCATGACGAAGAAATTGGTTTCATTTGATCACAGTGCAAGGGTCAAATGGTTTAGAGAAGTAATTCATAGTGGGTACAAAGTGGGTAGAGGTTGGAGATAGGAAAGCCAGCTTAAAGTTACCAGTAAATAGTTACCTGTAACAATTCAGGTTCTCAAAGTTTGGCTTACGTCAGAATTATCTGGAGGTCTTACTAGGAGTCATCTTTCTGGCCTCATCCACAGTCTCAGCTTCAGTGAGTCTGAGGTGGGGTCTGAGTCAGTGGTACTAAGGAATCCACAGGTTAACTCTACACTGTCAGTTCACACAAGGACCGCTGGTTCAGGCAAATGAAACAAATGCTTGATCTTGTGTGGTGGCAAAAGGATGCAAGGCTATCAGAGAGGAAAAACTGACCTCTAAGTAAGGAGTTTATGGGACGTGGGGAGTAGGCTTGGGGAATGATGCCAGGAGTTCATGGTATCACATACAGAATTCAGATGTGTGTGCCTAGGAGTTCTGTAAGTAATCGTTCCCAGGAGAAGTGGGCTGCTGTTGCATTCATTTAGACATACAAGACTTGAGTTGCTAGAAAAGGTACTTAGGTGGAGAGGATCAGCACACATTTGAAAGTGTGAAATTCTCATCCACGATAGGCTGGCGTCAGAAATGGCTTCAGTCTTAAGGCTTGAGGCTGTGGCAACGGTTGAGGGTATAGCCACATTGGAAGGCCCAAGCCAAAAAGAAAGCATAAAGATTTGTGCATTCGGGAAGTGAGAGGAATAAGACGCCGTATCTAACAGAGTGTGTGCCGTGTTCTCGTGCGGACAGGAACACACAGTCGTTGCTAATAAAGAGCTCGTAGGATGGAATCCTCCCCGGCTTTGTTAGATTCCTGATGAAGCAATTGTGACCCTGCTGAGACAGATAAACAAGGAAGGTGGGGAGACAAGGTGATCAAAGTAATGCCACATGAACAACATGTACTGGGAGAAGAAAAATCTCTCCGTTCTTAAAGGTCACCAGAATGAAGGATGGCAGAGGGATTCACAGAAAGACACCTTCCCACGTTTATTACCATGCTCAGAGGGCACCACAGAGTTTAAATCGCCCATCGGCGCAGCATGATTCAGAAGCTCACGGGCCCCTTTCTAAAGAGTAGCTGAAGACTGGGGAGTACAGACAAATTTTAGGGAGACAGTAAACAGTTTTTAGGGAACTTCAGTGGACTCGGAGAAACGTACAGCATCCTAGGAAAAAAGCTCACAGAATGGACAGTGGCTTATGAATAACGCACATTGGCAGACCGAATGGAACTGAAACAGGAGACAATGGGGTATGACCAAAGTCTGTTCAGACATGTTGACAGACTTCAGTCTTTCTAATACCAGCCTGATCGTCTGACTATTAGAATTTCAGTAAGGAAAGTAAAGGTCATTGTGTGCCTTCTTTGATGCATTTACTGGGTAAATAAGGAGATTTTTCAAAAAGCTGTTTCCTGTGTGGGGTAGACAGGACCAAGACAGGGCCACAGGTCTTGAATCTGAAGCAGCCACAGGGGCCTCAGAACATGAAATCAAACAGCCATTGGGAGTGTAATTTTGCTGAACTCCAACAACCACTAGGGTAGGCAAACATGAAGTTGAAACCAAATGGAAATTCAAAAAGTGGTATGCACACACCTGCAACCCCCTTTTGTACATATGCATGCCAAGATCCCAGGTGGGAAAAACTCAGTGAAGACTGCAACGCAGAGGGCCTTTTAGACACCAGGAAACACCTGTAGATTCCTATAGACTGTGGAAAACTAGCTTCTGGAAGCTGGGCAAAATCAGGGGGAGCAGTATTTAGCAACAGAAACACAGACAAAAAACAAGAAGCAGAGCAGAGGTCCAGGATGATCCAAGGTGTGCAGAGGAAGAAGAAAGGTGTGAGAAAAAGAAGTAAAAATGACCGCAACGTGTCACTGAGGATATCTGAGGGAAAACGTGAGTTTTCTTTACTGTTGCTAGTTTTATAGTTGAGGCCCCCAAACAAAAGATGGATTTGCAAGGAAAAAGCATAACCGATTTCGCTCCGTGTAGGGTTAATGTGACAGAATTTTAAGACCCAAAGAGCCAAGAAAACTCTACATTTCTATGGTAAGGACAATGAAGAAGTGGGTAGTTATGAAAAAATATGATTTAGATGGTTGTATAATTGGCATAATCTAATGATAATAAACCGGGGTGGAGCAGTTTATCCATGGCTTGCTTGTGAAATTCTCTGTCTCAGCGCCATCTTTTCCTCCTGAGGGTATGAGAAGGTCTGATGAAGAGAATGGTCAAATTCCCAAATTAGTTTTAGTAACTTTCCTTATTCCTATGACAAAATCTAAAGCAGGAAGTTTTTTTTTTTTTTTTCTGGTTCATGGAGGGAACAAGTCGTTGTGTTGCATGGCAGAGGGTCACCCTGGATCCACGGTCAGGAAGCTGATAAGGATGAATGCTACTATTTGGCTTTTTTGGGGCTCAGCCCATGGAATAGTGCCATCCACAATTAGGGTGGGTCTTCCCATCTCAAGCAATTCATCCTAGACACTTCCTCATAGACATACTCAGAGGGTTATCTTCTATGTGATTTTCCATCCTGTCAAGGTGACAAACCACTCCACCTACTTTAGGGTAGAAGGGAGGGTTAAAATCAGACCCCTTTGCACCTTCTATTTCTGCAGATGCTGAGGTACGGTAGTGTGGGTAGTGTTTCTTGAACCCCACCAGAAGCTACATGATGGGCGGAAATGCTTCGGCAGCTGCAAGACTACCCTGGTTTATCCCCACTACCCGGTGATAAAAAGACTGATTTTTTTTTTAATTTCTAGAATTTTCTTTTAGATATACTTGTTTCTTTTTTATTTTTATTTTTTAATTAATTTATTTTTTTAATTTTATTTTACATTCCAAGAACAGTTCTTCCTCCCACCCCTCCTCTCGTCCCTCCTCTCCCTGAGCCCACCCTCATCCACTCCTTCCAATGGGTAAGGGCTCCAATGAGGAGTCAACAATGTGTGGCACATTAAGTTGGGGAAGACCAAACCCTTTCCTCCTGCATTAAGGCTGAGCATGGCATCCCATAGGGAATGGGATCAAACAAGCTAGCTCATGCATAGGGACAGATCCTGGTCCTACTGCCAGGGGCTTCACTACTGTCTCCTACATATGGAGGGCTTAGTTTGGCCCCATGGATGCTCCACAGCTGTTGGTCTCGAGTTCATGAATTTCCACGAGCTTGGTTCAGCTGTCTGTAGATTTCTCTATCATGGTCTCGACTCCCTTGCTCATGATATACTTGGTTCTTAACAGTGAACAATTAGTAGCATTTTCTCTTACCTTCAAGTACAGCTCATCAATATCTAGAGTGAAAAGCCATTAAATTAATACCGAGATGCTGTGTTTACACAGAGCCGCACAT
The DNA here is from genome assembly GCF_950005125.1 of Chionomys nivalis. Lineage (NCBI taxonomy): Eukaryota > Metazoa > Chordata > Mammalia > Rodentia > Cricetidae > Chionomys > Chionomys nivalis. The sequence continues at coordinate 68,570,768 of NC_080095.1, forward strand.
ACAACAATGTGATGTGATCTGGTAGGCTTCCCCGCTGTTTTCTGAAACGGTGGGAGTGTTGGGATTGATGAGAACTGTGGGAATCAGTCATGTACCCCAAAGAAATCATAGTCTAAATGCACTTCATGAGGAAAACAGTCGCGAAAAGCACCATTGTCTCCGTCTGCATCTTCCTCATGCCCTCCGTGCTGTGAGGCGGCAGAGGGAAGCAGGTATGACTTCCCCAGGACCTGTGATCTTTTCCCACGCTCAAAGACAGAGTCTCGAGCTGCATTTCGTGCTTAGTGTGCCTTAAAGAGCTGGCGTTCACAGTACAGCTGAGAGCTGGTGGGAATGAAGTAATCTCTATCGACACATTTGGAAGTTTCGCATCTTTTCCCACTTACCAAGCTAACGTGATAATCGTTAGGCTGATGACTTTTCCAGTGACACAGCTCTCTCTGTCAATATTTAGACCTGTGTATAGAGAGCTTATCTAACACACCTGGCTAATTTTCACTTCATTTAAAAATAAACGGAACGTGTTTTGCTTGCTGGGTTAGGACAAGAGAGAGAGAGAAAGAGAGAGAGAGATTTTGTAAATAACATTCCCCAAACACCTTTATTATAATAAGAAAATAATTATAAGAAGTAATTTTCTTCAATAAATATGTGTGATGAGATTTAAAGTCTTAGCTGAAGTTTGTGGAAGATCATCATAAGGATTGGGGCCCTTCACACGTTTGGTTTCTTTTCCTCTGGGAAAAGCAGAAGATTGTTTTGCACCTGAAGTCCGCATACAACTCGTTGTCCCCATTTCTCAGGCCCTTGCTGGGGCGAGAACGAGGGCAGTGTCCATGGTGGGAAATTCCAGGGGAGGGAAATGGAGATCTTATCCAGCTTTCTGATTGGCTCATCTTCGTCACGTGTTGGGGTTTTGCTGCCCCTCCCATTCCCTCTCCTTTCGTTTCCATGAGGTCTAATTACTGCTTTATAAGGTAAGTCTGGCTTTCATTTGGAATGTAGAATCACACTGACAGTAAATGGGTTCCCTGGATTTCGGGCTTTTCAGAGAACACCTCAAATGTGTGGCTATACGGGGCTCATTCTTTCTTACAGCTAACGACAAAGCCTTCCGGTTCGCTGGTGTGTAGCAATGGGGTCCATTGTCTTCGTACTGTAGTTTCGTCATTCTGTTTGAGTGTCCATCCTTTCTCTTTCTCTTGAATTCTTACTGAAATGGCAGCAAAAATGACCTAGCTGAAGCTAGTGGGCAACCCAAGACAAAATAAGGAGAGCGCCGTCCCCAGATTCCTTCCTTCAGCATGGGCTTCCTTTGTAGATATGTAGATGGAAAAGCGAAGATCAGGTTATACTGAGAACGGTCCCCCGTTCCCTCATCTTTCCAGATTGGATTATCAAGCATCCTATTCTTCGTCTACTTACAGAGGGAAGAGAATCATTTAAAACCTCTAGGTATTTGATATAGTGGATCAAGAAATCATTGAAGATGGACGTTTTGTTGAGCCAAATGATAAACCTTAACATCACGCTCAAACTTCAACGTTGGAACTGTAAGTAGCCACATGGGTGGCTAAACTTGGCAAGCTGTTCTGGAAGGCCAACTCTAAAAACTGAACAAATTTAATAGCAGATGTTCTAGCTTAAGGGTGGGTCACAGAATGAAGACCATATCATAAAATCCCACTTGTTTTATGGTTTGTCATAGCCCATGAGAAGAGAGCCTTTAAAATACTGCCTACACTTGTTTTTTCATGGTGATACAATTAAAAATAAAGCACATTTGAAGGATAGTGTTCTAATACATATGGTAATTTCATAGGTTTTCATTTTTTTAAAGTAGAAACAGAAGCATCACTATTTTGGATTTACTATTTTGGAAAAAAAAGAAAAACCAAGATTGGCAATAAAACTATAAGGAATTTTTTGGACCTGGATTTTGATTGGGACATCAGTGAAAAAATGAAGTAAGCACAGAGAAATGAATAGAAAGAAAAAAATTGTGTCATTTGTGTGAACTTAATTGTGTTCCTTTTCACGTTTAGTGTGAGATGTAACAGAGATCTTCTTCCTTTTTCTCTTTAAAATTTACTAGTCTTTTGTTATAGGCAAAATTAGGATGGACCAAAGTTGTGTTTGCAAAGTTGCTTGGTAAGCCAATTATCAAGCAAATAAAATTAAGTTGTATGGTGTTTAGGGGTAGCAGGAAGGCAGCTTGAACCATTCTCGCGTGGATTTGTCGGTAGAGTCATGTACTTAGAGATCTGTGAGCGTTGTTCCTTCTGTCTTGGAAAACATTTAGAAGCATTTTTAGCTACTTTCCTCCTTTTACATTTAGTTGTTGTTGTCCCTGACGGCTCCCCTCTCCCCCCATTGCTCATGCTCTTCCAGGGGAAGAGTGATGTCATCTGATCAAAGCTGATGACATTCAGAGTCTCTCGTTCACGTTACATGGCTTCTGTTTGGTATAGGTTTATAATTTAGTCTACAGTGAGTTAACTGTGTGTTTCTGTATCATCCTGGGGGAGATTTCAGTGCAGATTCCAGGGCTATCAATAATTTAACACTTTCAGTAGCTCAAAGATGGGACCAGGGACAGGTGGTTGTTGCAGGCAGTTCTGTTCCCAGAAAAATTTGAGGAGTTTTTCCATGGTTACCACATGATACCAAGGAAATTGGGGTCCCTTCTTGGGGTTCTTAGTTTCATTAATAAAAGAATTTCAGAATGGGCTCAAACAGAAGCCTGAGATCAATGTTATCAGAGATTTAAAACAACTTCAGGGCAACGTAGATTGTAAATCTTGGCAGCTTCCTAGAGGAGTAAATGAGCTCCCAATAGCTTGGGTCAGCTTTCTCTGTGTGTTTTCCCATCTTGATCTTGACCCCTTTGCTCATATAATCTTTCCTCCCTCTCTTCTGCTGGACTCAGGGAGCTCAGCCCTGCAATACCACTCATTCTTGAGAATATACCCAAAGGATGCGCACTCATACCACAGGGATATTTGCTCAACTATGTTCATAGTAGCATTATTCATAATAGCCAGAACGTGGAAACAACCAAGATACCCTTCAACCAAAGAACGGATAAAGAAAATGAGGTATATTTACATAAGGAAGTACTACTCAGTGGTTAAAAACAATGATATCTTGAAATTTGCAGGCAAATGGATGGAACTAGGAAAAAAAACATCCTCAAGCTAAGCACTGGGCCGAACTCCTGGTGTCCAGTCAGAGAGGGAGGAATGATATTATGAGCAAAGTACCAAGATCATGATGGGGAAACCCACAGAAACAGCTGACTCAAGCTAGTGGGAGCTCACTGACCCCGGACTGACAGATGGGGAACCAGTATAAGACCGAACTAGGCCCTCTGAATGTGGGTGACAGTAGAGATGCCACTTTTGCTAGTTTTAGCTTATGTTAATTTCTTTATGCAGCTATGTGATGGTTAATTTTTATTGAATTTAAAAAGGCCAAGAGATTAGTCAAGCGTATTTCTGGGTATGTCTATGAATATTTCCAAAGGTGACTGACATGTGGGACAGTATCTGAGAGGAAGACCGGATGGGAATGTGGTCACGTGCAGCCTGGAAGCCTAGATGGTGAAAGAGGAAGATGGGGCTTCCAGTACCAGGAAGCTGCTCTTGCCCGTATCATTGCTGCCATTACCTACAATCGTTTGATTCCATCCCTTTAACCTTTCAATGTGGAAACACATCATGACTTTCTAGGGACCTTCTAAGTCTTCAGTCTTGGACAGTGGCTGTATTGTTGGCACACATTGTTCTGAGATTTCTACCTTAGACTAAGCAACTATTGTCTCCTGGTTCTCCTGCTTATAGAAAATCATTGTGGGACTATCCAGCCTCAGACTGTATAATTCAATCTGATAAAAAAATGATCTTTTATTACACACACACACAGTACCTTGACTAACATAAAATGCGTCTGTTTCTATTAGTCTCATTTGTATCTGTTTATTTTTTGGTATAATATTTCCATTTGAAGATTTTCAGGAGCTCTTGATATTTGTATGTCTAGTCCTTCCTTAAAACTCTTGCCTTTCATTGGTTTCCAATGTTTTTTTTTTTTAACAAATGAACCATTTCAGAATTATTTCAAAAATAAAAAAAGATTAAAGAAATTGCTGGTGCTTTGTTGGGATTCTGATGAGTGCGTAACTTGATGAACAATGCTAACCTGATCACACTGGGTGTTTGTGCAAATGAGCATGGCAGAATTTCTGTCTGAGAATCATATTTCTCTCCTTTCTAAGCTTTGGAATTATTTCACTATAGTTCTAATATACTAAAAGTTAGACATTGAACATATTGATATTGTTTTCTCAAGGCAAAGGTGTTACCTTTACTGATACGGAGAATGGGCACATGGTAAAGATTTGATTTATCTGGTAAGTTCTGAGGGAGTCAGTAAGATGCTACATTAGTAGGAAGACGTTTGATAGGACATTTATCGAGTCATTGGTTTAGAAACAAAGTGAGTTAATATCCATGTTTTTGTGGGCTTCTGACACATTATTTACATCTGAAGAAAGCATCTATCTTTAGTCTTTGGCCCCAGAGAACTGGAAAATAACTCACTGAAAGGCAATCTAACTCTTTTGCCTATTTTAAAATTTTAGACAAAATTTTCCTGACAAAACATTAAATAAAACAGTGTCTATTTTAAAATTTAATATTCATTTGGTTGGAGTTTTTAATCATGTGTTATTAATGTTTTGAAGTCAGGCCCTTCTCATTGATGATGCATTTTGGATGATGAATTTCTAATAATTATTTGTATACAAATTTAGAAAGGCATTGCATTCATTCAAAATTGTCTTGTTGTGTTGGGCACTCTTTTAAGTTCTTAAAAATATATATTAGTTCTTTGACAGTTTTATAGGTTGCGTTTTGATTTTATTCACATTCTAACTCTTACCAGGTCTACCCCCACTCCATACCCATCCACCTATGCATCCCTTCCCCCCTCTTTTTTAAAGCCATTCAAGACCAATTTGTGCTGTTCACATATTCTTTGACTGCGGTCTTCCTTCAGAGTGTGACTGACTCACTGGGGAACTGTCACTCCCTCTCTGAGCAGCTATCAGTTGCCAGTAACTCATGGCTAGAGGTGGGAGTGTGGACTCACCTCCCATTCTCATCATGGGATTTGGTCTGGTTTGGGCTTGCACAAGTATCGTGAGTGCTCTTTCAACCACTGTGAGTTCATATGTTTCCAGCTGTGTTCAGAAGATGCTCTTTCCTTCTAGCCATCCACCACCTCTGGCTCTTAGACTCTTGCTAACCATTTGAAAAAGACACATGGAAACCTGTTACTACAGAAGTCTCATACATCTCTATGTATCTATCTGTCTATATCTATCTGTTTGTCTATCTATTATCTATCTATCTATCTATCTATCTATCTATCTATCTATCTATCTATCTATCTATCTGTCTATCCATTTATCAATCATCTATCTATTGTTAAAATGGAGTTACCCTATAACTGGACAACAATGCCCCTATTAGACACCAGAGACTACCAAATAAAAAGCCCATTGCCATGACAGATTTACCGCTTTTGGAGTAGTTGGCCAATGAGGTGTCAAATACCCACTGCCAAACATTGCAGGCCATTGCCAATGCTCTTGTTACCTTCCAAGAGTACTTGCTGTTAAGAATGGTGAATACATCATATATTTGAGAACTAACTAGAACATGGAGAAGTCTATGTGGCTGACCTGGAAGCTTCATCCTTACTGGCTAACTCTCATAGGGATGAAAGGTTTTTTTTTTATATGCACCACCAGGGGTGAAAAGTACTCACCAACCATACTGGCTAGCTCTCATAGGGACGAAAGGTTTTTTTTATATGCACCACCAGGGGTGAAAAGTACTCACCAACCATACCCAGCTATGAGCGGTGTGAATTCCAATAACGACAGGAAAGGCAAATCCATTGGTGTAATCGTGGCACAAGCATCATGGGAAGGACTAACCACTTTCTGATTAGAGTTCGATCTACTCTACAAGATAATACCATGCCTGGCACCATTGTTAGGTTGTGAACATGTAGAAAGACTGGTCATAAGTCTATGGAGGAATGTACTACTATTTATTGTTCTGAAATGGACCTGGTATTAAACTGACGCCTAATGACTTGCTCTGTATCCATAGATCCGTGCATTTCTCAGCTCTCATCTGAGAAGTTTCTATTCGCAGTAACTGGTGATTAACACCAAGACTTACAGTTGTCCAAGGTGCAGAAAACAAGATTTTACAGAATAGTTATCACTAAATGGAACATGTACACTACACTACACCCCTTCTAAGGTTCAGGGATCATTATGGAAGAGGAAGAAAAAGACTCTTTCAGGTTCTTGAAGTAGAACAGTGAACAAAAAAGAGACTTTTCTGTCTGTTGATCTTGCAGTTTGTCTGAGTGAGATAATCCATAAACAAAAATTTTAACCATAAAGGGTCTAGCATGTGGGGTGTGCAGAAGGAGAAAGCACAGGACAGGTCTGGAGAGAGGTGAGGAGGATGCAGTTTTAAACAGAGTGGTTTGGGTAGGTTCTTTGTCACATTGTTGTGGATAGGTCTGTCTGGAGAGAGGTGAGGAGGATGCAGTTTTAAACAGAGTGGTTTGGGTAGGTTTCCTTGTCACATTGTTGTGGATAGGTCTGTCTGGAGAGAGGTGAGGAGGATGCAGTTTTAAACAGAGTGGTTTGGGTGGGTTCCTTGTCATGTTATTGTGGATAGGTCTGTCTGGAGAGAGGTGAGGAGGATGCAGTTTTAAACAGAGTGGTTTGGGTAGGTTTCCTTGTCACATTGTTGTGGGCAAAGTCTTGAAGGAGGTAAGGCAGTGAACCGCACAAGAATCTGAAGCAAGCACACTATGGCAGATGTCACGGCAACAGCCATGTCCTAATCAAAGAATTTTCCATGTAGGCGTGACGATCAGTAGAGAGATCAACGTGAACAACACACGACTAGGCCAGAGGAGGCTGGGAGCCTTTCATACAGTCTTACTGCCCATGTCCAGCTTTGAATTTTATTCAGAGTGAGACGAGAAGCAAGGGAGTTATTTGTTAGAAATATTTGAAAGTATTTCTTTGGCTCTTGTGCTGAAAATAGATTTAGCAAAGGGATTACAGTAGAAAAGTCTGGGGTGGGGATACTGTCCATCAAATTCAGTGCTTGCCAGGCATTCACAAACCCTGAATACAGTCCATTAGCAACCCTGCACAGAAGGCGGCGGCGGCGGGGGGGGGAACAGAAATAAAACCAGGAAAGATATTTTATTGGTTTAGACTAGGGACAGAATCATTGAGGAGGCAAGAAAAGTTTGGATTCTGGATATCGTTTGAACGCAGAATCAATGTGGCTTGGTAGTGAGGGGATGGAGGCCTAGAAGAAAAAGGTGCGTGATGACGGCTTTTGGGTTTAGTTACGGATCCAGTTGCCGTCAACAAGGTGGAAAATGCTGTGGGTGGGAAAGGGTTGGTGAGTTCAAATTAAGAGCTTGGTTTGAGAGCTGTTGACTATGACTCTTAGACCTCAAGTGGAAATTAATTCAGGCAATTAGACTCAATTCCTCTGGCCAGGAGGGAGGACTCTGTTGAATTTGCTGCCAGTTGATCGATTACAACTGGGATGTGAAGCCGAGATGAAAACTTGCAGATGTAAAAGTAAGGTTTGGTCCTAGACTCCTCTAAAATGAAAGAAGTCAGTTCTTGATATGACCAAAGCAATCTGTATTTGATTAGTATCAACTGAGATTTGATCTCTATATCAACGGCAAAACAGAACTGAGGTTTCTCCACCGCCCATTGCTGACTAAAAGTTAGAGTATATGGAGAGTCAAATCCTTCTGCCATTTCAGAAAGTAGAACCATGAGTAAGCAAGTAAGAAAAACTCTATTCAAAATAAACAGCAACTTGGCATTTTAGTATCTAAAGAGAGTCTGTCTCTTACAGAAAAACATATGTTCTGTGCTTAGCTTCATTTCATATCATATTAAGCATTTTAGGCTCACCAGAGAAACACAGTGGATATGTAATATCTACCTTGACCTTTGGAACCCATTGTCTAAATGTTACACAGGTCTGTAGATGCAATTACAGCATTAGGCTGTCCCAGATATTTGATAGCCTTTGCAGAAAGGACCTGCTAGTTAACAAAACCTCTATTATGTGTACCGTGTAATTACGCTGAGGACACGGACTGTCTTTGGGGGAGGAGGTGAATGTGTGTCGTCTATATACAGCTCTCTGATTTGGTCGTGCTGAGCACTGTTTGAGGGAGAGCCAAGCACGCTCGGCGAAGAGCAAAGCGGCCTCTGGAAATAGCTTAATAACTAATCGGATATATATTTTTTGTTCTCCCACAAGATGGGTGTTCTCAGAAGCCCATAGGTACTTGGCATGGCAGCTCCGAAGGGGTCTTTGCCCTTCTCAGGACTGATACCATGATTCTATGTGTATTTTCTGCTTGTGAACATGCTTGTAAGGATTAAAATTGTCTGCTGCTAACATCTGAAAACAAACTAGAAACTGTTTTTATTCAATTGATAGCAATATGATGAAGAAAAATTATACAGCTAAAGTGGGGAGAGACATTTTGACTCATACAAATGTAGTCATATTTTGCCATATTAAAATCCATACAGAAAGGCTGGTAAGATGACTTAGTGGATTAACGCCCTTGCTGTTAATCCTGATGGCCTGAGTTCAATCTTTGGGACCCTCATGGTGGAAAGAGAGCAATATTCTCTCTCCCCCACATGTGAGCTGTGGTACATCGCCCACACAGAGAAGTAAATATGTAGAATCAACTTTATAATGGAAACAGCTACTAAATGGCCATTCCTGTTCTAATCAGACACTTAAGCAATTTCCAGTCTAAATTCCTAACTGGTGTGGCAATTCCAAGCTCATACTTACTATCCTTCCCCTTAGATGATGTTATGGACTGAACTCTAACTTCCCATGGGACTGTGTTTGGAGATTCGGCTCTGAGTGAGACATTAAAAAAAGTTCTACAGGCCGAGCTGTGGTGTGCATGCTTTTAATCTCAGCACCCGGGACGCAGAGGTAGACAGATCTGTGAGTTTGAGGTCAGCCTGGTCTATAGAGCTAGCTCCAGAACAGCCAGAGGTACACAGAGAAACCCTGTCTCACTACCGCCCACCCCCGCCAAAAAAGTTCAAGGAGGTTATAAAAGCAGGGTCCTGTGTCAGTTACTTTTGTATATCTTTTATCAAAGTACACTTTTAAAATTATTTTTATTGAGCTCTACATTTTTCTCTGCTCCCCTCCCTACCTCTCCCTTCCCCTTCAACTGTCTTCCAAGGTCCCCATGCTCCTAATTTACTCAGGAGATCTTGTCTTTTTCTACTTTCGATGTAGATTAGATCTATATATGCCTCTCTTAGGGTCCTCACTGTTGTCTAGGTTCTCTGGGATTGTGATTTGTGGGCTGGTTTTCTTTGCTTTATGTTAAAAAAAAAACCACTTATGAGTGAATACATGTGATAATTGTCGTTCTGTATCTTGGTTACCTCACTCAAAATATGTTTTCTAGCTCCATCCATTTGCCTGCAAAATTCAAGATGTTACTATTTTTTTATGCTGTGTAGTACTCCATTGTGTAAATGTATCACATTTTCCTTATCCATTCTTTGGTCGAAGGGCATTTAGGTTGTTTCCAGTTTCTGGCTATGATAAACAATGCTGCTATGAATGTAGAACATAGAACGGTACTCAACTTCATATGGAAAAGAAAAAAACCCAGGATAGCCTAAATAATCCTGTACAATAAAAGAACTTCGGGAGGCATCACAATCCCTGACTTCAAACTCTACTACAGAGCTACAGTACTGAAAACAGCCTGGTATTGGCATAAGAACAGAAAGGAGAGCCAAATGGAACCGAATAGAAGACCCGGATATTAATCCACACATCTACGAACACCTGAATTTTTGACAAAGAAGCAAAAAAAATCAAATGGAAAATATAAAAGCATATTTAACAAATGGTGCTGGTATAACTGGATATCAACATGTAGAAGAATGAAAATAGGTCCATATCTATCACCATGCACAAAACTCAAGTGCAAATGGATCAAAATCCTCAACATAAAGCCAGCCACACTTAATCTTATAGAAGAGAAAGTGGGAAGTACACTTGAACGCATTGACACAGGAGATCACTTCCTAAATATAACCCCAGCAGCACAGGCACTGAGAGAAACAATTAATAAATGAGACCTCCTGAAACCAAAAAGCTTCTGAAAAGCTTCTGTAAAGCAAAGGATACGATCAACAAGAGAAAACGGCAGCCTACAGAATGGGAAAAGATCTTCACTAACACCACATCAGACAGAAGTCTGATCTCCAAAATATACAGAGAACTCAAGAAATTGGTCATCAAAAGAACACATAATCCAATAAAAAAGTGGAGTACAGACCTGAACAGAGAACTCTCAACAGAGGAATCTAAAATGGCTGAAAGATACTTAAGGAAATGCTCAACATCCCTAGTCATAAGAGAAATGCAAATCAAAACAACTCTGAGATTCCATCTTATACCTGTAAGTATGGCCAAGATCAAAAACACTGATGACAACTTATGCTGGAGAGTTTGTGGGGTTCCGCATTGCTGGTGGGAGTGCAAGCTGGTACAACCCCTTTGGATGTCAGTGTGGCGATTTCTCAGACAATTACGAAACAACCTTCCTCAAGACCCAGCAATACCACTTTTGGGTATGTATCCAAAGAATGCTCAATCGTGCCACAAAGACATGTGACCAAAATACAATTTAAAGGAGGGAAGATTGCTTGTTCCCACTGTCATCATATATCTGGGATGTATTGTGGAGGAGGCTCTTCAACGCATGGCAGACGGAACAATGAGAAGGGAGAGACTGGCCTCAAACTCACAGTCACTTCCCTCAGTGACCTGCTTTCTCTAGACAGTCACCCCCTACATTTCTAGGCCCTCCCAAAACAGGCTTTACCAACTGGGAACCAAGCATCCAAAACACGTGCTTTGGGAGGTGATTTCATTTTCAAGCCCCATCAGAACAGGCCTGGCGTCACTGTAAGAAGGGAGGAGACCCCAAAGGCACCCGGTCCCCTTTCCTTCCTTTCTTCCCCACAGAGACAAGGCTGTGTGATGGCACATTGTTGGGAGCTGTTTACAGTCCAGGAGGCCTCAACCAGACACCAACTCTTACAGTGCCTTAATCTTGACTTCTAACCTTTACAGCTGTGAGCAAACCAATTTCTGTTATTTAAGTTCCTAGTCTGTGACATCAGATCATGGTGACCTAGGAAAAAGGATGTGTCTGTTTTGTTTTTCTTTAAAAGTCACCACGTGACCTAAGGTCAGTTTGCATGTCTATGCGATTGTGGAGAGGAAGCTGGTGCAATGGCAGATGCTGTCCATCCAAGCTGGTTATTTTGCCCTTTCTCATTGCACATCCCTTATCTGTTACATGGTCTTTGAGGACAGGCACTTGCCACAATGACTTTCCCCAAAAGTAATATCTAAGGCAAGGAGTCAGATACAGGACATACTTGTAGAACAATAGGGAGTTACTGAAAGAGGGAAACATAGCCCATAAAGAAGGCGGCATCAGGCCAGGTATCACGTGCACACCGGAACTTAATCCTGTGGGGAGACTCCGGGAAAGGGATGACACATTTGTGAGCTGCTCACCCTGAGGGGTAAGGGTGGTTAGTTACCAGCTTTTGAGAGATGTTGGTGCACCACTACAGGCGATGTGGACTCTCATGGTTCCAGGTGGTGTTTATCTCAGAGGCTGAGAGGCTGAGACTCCCCAGGAACAAAGGTAGGCCCTTGCTGTGTTCGCCACAGCCCTAGTTCTTCAGTCTATTGGACACAAACTGCCTTGCAGTAAGTACACTTATCGACAGAGGGAGAAATGGCAGATCGTTTTTGCCTTTGAAATCTTAGTTCTCTTATTCGATGAGAAAATGAAGCTTCGTCATAAAGAGCAATGGAAGCAGACCTAAAAGTACATTCCCATCTCATTCAAAACGACTCCATAATTTTATCCATAAATTCAAGCTGTAGCTCATTAATCTACAAATACTCGTTGGATATATAGGGTGTTTTGGTTTTCAAGTTAATGACCACGGGATCAAAGTCCTGGGCTCCGTGTCCCTGGTTTGACCTCCCACTTAGGCAATGACATTTTCTCTTAAGCTCAGTACTGGCATTGCATCAAACCTGGGTGTTATTCAATACCAGGTTTTACAAAAAACTCCACCTCCCTTTATTTATTTTTTTCTTAGATGAAGCTTTTAAAAAAATGTTAATCTATAGATCCTCCTCCTCCATAATTACACTTGCCAGAGGAGTAGGAGCCAAACAATTAAATTCCCCATAGGTGCTGGGTGAAATAATTCCTCATGAATCAGAAGATTAAGCGTAGCACAACAAATGGAACAAGATGGCCTGAGCTCTGTTTTTCCTGCAGAACAGCACAGAGTTGCAAATCAAAAAGCCGTTCTCCTTAATTACCACCGTATGTGGCACTGGGCTAAAAGCAGGTTCATTTGGTAATGTTTGCTGTGTGGCTCCAGTAAGCACACACAGCGCGGGCCTCGAGGCGCTGTCTAACAGACAATATTATACACTAGGGTTCTGTCGACAGTCATTTGAGGTGGAGATACAACTGGTACACCCAGGATCCTGGCCTCCGAGCCGTGTGCACACAGAACGGAAGGGTTTTGCTTGCTCCAGCCAGGCAGGACTATTTATACTTAAACACATTCTTCACGACTTACAACAGCTGTACCGCGTGCCAGTCCAGGAGCAGGACAGGCCACAATCAAGGGCTGTAATCTCAGGGAGCCCTACAAGCCAGGGCTTGTAGGGAGCTTCACCAAGTTGACACGTTTTTTCTCTCTCTTTATTCTGGAGTCAGCAACCCTGCTGCTCTGTAGGCCTGGGGACAGGCACTCTGATGGCAGGAATCAGAAGAACTTGGGTAAGGAAAGGAACGGCCCGAGCTGCAGTGTGTTAGCCCCTTTCTTTGCTCCTCAAATTAGACCTACTTGTTTATCGAGATTGGTCAAATAGTTTAATTAGCATTCCGTGATTTTTGTTTCTTTAATCAAGGTTTCTAACAGAACAAGGCAGCAAGCCAGGCCCGTAATGAGTCCCCTCCACCTACTCTTAAGTTGAATGCTTGCTGAGACTCCCGTTGGTTTCCCAGGGATGACTCGGCACAGATGCACTCTCCCTTATCATCAGGGCCACGGGGCCCTGCTCATAAATGCATACTAATTGGCAGTAGGTGATGTATATATTTATGTAAATTCATCTTCTGTATGGGTACCCATAAAGCATACTTTTTTTTTTCTTAAAGTGAGAAGAGTTGGGTGTTTTTGCAATGAATCTGTGACACTGTGAGGACTATCTATGGGGACAGATGACTCACAAGATCTACTGACTCATGTCTGAAAACCCATGCATTAACCTTCTGCTTCTATGAAGTTCATTTGAGATATAATAAGCAAGAATTAAAAAAGAAAACTTGTTGAGGACAAAGTGCTCAAGGATGTAATTGCTGAGGCTCCATAACAAGCGGAGGTGTATAGAGGGGCACCAAAGGTCAGGCACATGGTTTTATTGTTTTACCCAAAACCCTGTCCTACTTTGAGCTGCAAATGTAGACAACTTAAGCAGTGTTAAAGAAATTATGCAAATTCTAATTGCACACAGTTTTCCTTTTAGCTTTTTTTTTTACATTTAGACTAACTGTACTAATTATTTGAAAACCTTTTCATATCCCGCACTTAATAAAAGGAAATTTTATGCAAACAATGAAAGAGAATTTCAAAGCAGTAAATGAGGGTGATAGTGGTTTGCTTCAGGGGCTAATGGCGCTGGAGAGGAGTTTGTTTCTCATCTTCAGACTTTCAGTATCATGACCATCAGTTTAGTAACATGGAAGCTTATCTCCACCATGGCTGACACAGGGGTCAGCATTTTTAGACTCCATGTATGAGTGAGAGCACTCAAAGAGAAGCACATACCTTTCTGGGTCTACCTGTATCAAAAGATGACGTCATAACTCATACATCTGTACAATTACTATATGCCAATTAAAAATAAAATGAAGTTGGAGAAGTGTTTCACTTGTTTAACAAGTATGGGTGTCTGAGTTTGAATTCCCAGCACCCGCATATAGCAAGACATGGTAGCACCCTTCTGTAATTTCAGTATGGGGGAGAGCAAGCTCATCCAGGGGGCTTGATGGCCAGCCATTCTAGCTAAAATGCCAGGCCCCAGGTTCAGGGAGAAACTCTGTTTAAAAATAGCATGCTGGGGTGCAATAGAGGAAGATGGCCAACAATCGATCTCAGACCTTCATATCCACATGCAAAGGCACATGTGCCTGTAAACACATGTGTGCACAGCTACATATGCATACACACAATTTAAAAACTACCAAAGGGAGTGAAGTTTCTCACTGGTGTGCTTGAGGTGCACACAGAACCCGAAGAAGAAAAGGTCACATTCCATTGAGTGGCTTGCACTGTCACTTTCCCCAGCTTTGTAGATGTACTAGCAAAATTGAGTAGTGGTTAGAAAGGATTAGAGAAATTAGCGTCAGACTTTTGACACCCAGATCTTATCTCTGCACCTCGCTGGCTCTCTGACCTCACCTCTCTAAGCCTTGATTTTCTTGTGTGATGGTAGCGCATGTAACAGTGCTTGATATGAGCAAGGCTTCGTGTCTACCTCATCTACGTTGTGAACGAACCCAAGTGTCTAAACACACCATACTGGTGAGTAGTGATTCTGCCAGTGTAACTCTCTGCTAAGTGGGAGCCTGGGCTTTCAACTCATCTTGGAGGAGGCAGCAGCATGCAGTTTCAGTCACGTAGACAGGGATTGGAGCCACGGTGGCTGTGTGACCTAGGAACATGTCACTTAAACTCTGTAAGCCTCTGTTACAGAAATGTTCAAAGAGTCTTGTGCAGTTCCCACGATCTCGGAAGCCTTGAGACAAGGCATGAGGAATGTTTGGCGTTAACATTTGGGACAGAGTGTCAGATACTGGGAAGAAGGCTTCTCCACCTTAATCCCTGGTGCCAATCTCTGTTGCCAGCCATCCTGTGCATAACAGGATGTTCAGTGGCCTGTATCTACCAGATGCTGGGAGCATCATCGAGCCAGAAAATAGCTCCAAAGATTTCCAAATGTCCTTTGAGGAAGGAGAAACTTGGCCTTTGGCCAAGAACCAATGATGTCCTAAGGAAGAGAGGGAGGCAGAGAAGCAGCAGTGTGTCCATGTGGTTTTTCCTTTGACAAAGCCAGCCTGAAGTCAAGGAGAAGAGGCAAGGAGAGGGGAAATCAAAGGAGCAAATGCTACCCTGGCTCTCTCATGTCTCCTAGGAATCTTTAGATGTGGAAGTTGTAGAGTCTGGAGACTTGAGGATGCTTCTGTACTCCAACCCTCTCTCAGCTCTTTTGTTGTTGTTATCAACTGATGACGTGTGGAATCAAGCACCCCATTATAAGAAGGCATAGGAATAAGATCCATCTTGGTCTTCTATCTTAATTAATAGTGAATTGCAGAAGTGAAATACCAGTCCAGCCTGAAAGCAAGCAAGGGAATCAACTCTGTATATTAAAATCTCAGTCCGATCTTGTTTGGTCTTGCTTGCTCTGACTGGTACAGCTACAGTCTTAGGTGGTAATTTATGGCCCAACTAGCCTTTATGGTTATAGAAATCTAAACAAAGATGACAGGAAAGATGATAGGATTTTTGTATTGAAATGGCAGAAAGCTTCAAAATGATATGATTCATATGTTCAGTAAATATTGACCTAGAGTTTGCCATGTTCCAAACACACTTGGAGAGGCTTGGAATGCACCATGGCATAAAACAGGAAGAACTTTCCTCCTTCAAGGAGACTAGTTAATTGACCTCTGAGTCTAGAGACAGCCAGAGCAGTGCTGTGCCTGAAGACTTCAAACGTTCTTCATTCCCTTTCCCTATTCATTCTCTTACCGTTTTCTGTCTCCTTCAGACTCCTTGCTCCTAATATGCCACAGAAACTCAAGAGAGAGTGGCTACAACTTTATACACCCAAATCCTCACCCTTCTTGTCAACTGAAGCTTCTCAAGATGAAAAAGCATCATCTTACCTTGATTTAAAAAAGAAGAGGAAGAATGCTTGCTTTGAGGAGATGAGTCTGATCATTACACTACAGCTCCATGGGGTGAATGACACCATCATAGCTTTCCCCTTCCTGTCTTTGTTACACAACCCAGACCTGGAGTTGTTTGCCTCCCAAACTTCCTCTGTTTCAGGACCCTGTGGTCACATGCAAAAAAATTTTGATAGAGCAAAACACAACCTTGATTAGCAGATCCAATTCAGAAGATAGAATTTGGGATGTGTTGGCACATTAGTCTCCAGAGAAAGCACATACTCTATGTTCTTAGAACAGTACATTGTCTCTGACTCAAATCTCACCCAGTTCTCCATATCTTGGGTATCAAATGTAAGTGCAATCAGGTTTAAAAAAGAAAAAAGATAGTTATGAAACAGGACTGTCATCATTGGGCATCTTGTTGGCGAGAACAGTTCCCGGGTACTCCTCATTGGCGTGTGAAGTAATTATGGGCTGTAGTTCAAAAGGAACCGAAGGAGACACATTTGGACCCCAGGTTTCGGGGTGGAGAGAGATGGAGGACTACACAGGTATTTGATCGATTCAGATCTTCAGTTTCTTCACTTTATTTTGTCATTTATTTTCTGATGATCTTTACCTTTCACAGCCTCTAACTTAACAGGGATCAAAATTTTCCTTTTCAAGTTCCTATAGGAGTTCAAAATGAATGAAGAGACTCTCAAGACAATTTCTACTTCTCAGTGCCTCTGGCACACTAATCAGTAAGTGCTACTAAGTGACTTGGGACAAACTTTAATACTGAATATACGCTTTTCATATCTCTGTAAGTCAGATCAGAAGTCTCGGTTGTTCCTAGAGTCTGAATGTCTAGTAGTTAAGTCTTGTTGACGTTCAAAAAGTCTTTGAACGTGGTCTATGGGTGGGGAATGCACGGGGTTATAGTATTTTTGGCAAATTTTAATGACGGGAAAGCAAGTTTATGCAGCCGATAAATGAGGGAAACGTGAATCTCTTTTTTCTTTTTGAGCTTTTTTCAGATGTGACTCATCTCATCTTCTTCCTTCTGTCTTTAAGAAATCAGGCTTTGCTGAGCTCTCAGCAGTGATGCTGAGTGGTCCAGGCAGATGATAGGCCATTGTGAGTAGAGAGGGGATAAAGTGGTCCAGGCAGATGATAGGCCATTGTGAGTAGAGAGGGGATAGAGGGCTGTGCCCCCTGTGGGGAGGGGGCGAGTCAGATTTTCAAGCTAAACAGAAATTTGCTGCAGTAATTACCCTTTATCATTAATGACAGGCAATTGCCATAGCAACTGGCTGCCACCTGTCTCTCACATACCAGCTCGGTCTGCTCTGAAGCAAAACAAGAGACACCACAAAGTCAATTGTGGAACCACAAGCCCGAAGAAGGAAGGAAAATCTATGTTGATATTAATAACTTAGCTAGAGGCTAAACATGCTTGGTTCATTGTAAAGTATTAAGTAGCAACAAAACAAAAAATCGATATGTTAAAAAAGAAATAAATGAAGAGAGCCAACCTCAAGAAGAACCATTGTTAAAAGCAGAGGTCTAGAGTTGGAGAGCAGGGCTTGAATCTGAGCTTTCCCACTTCTGGGTTGAGTGGCTCCAGGTAAGTGATGTGCCTTCCCTAATCATCAAAAAGTCAAACCTTCCCTCATCATTGTTGGCTTTTGGGAAGATTCCAGTAGACAACAATGTCTGTAAAACAGTCATTCCTAGATGAGCACACTGTCAGTGGTAAGAGTGTCATTGCCTGGTGCAAGGCGCAGGGAGCACACGCCAAGGGCACGGTGCGTTGGTGATGTTGACTTAACCCCTCAGATCACCACTCGGGATACAGGCTTCTTTGAGATTTCTGCTGCTCTTTGTACGTGTGTAGGCACAGGCCCCGAGGCAGCGATGGCTTGAGTCTATCATCTTGTGTTCTCCACAGTTCAGCAATGGGTTCTCAGTCCTACAGTTTAGCAGGGCATTCAGTCTTTCTAATAACACTCTATACAGATAGACCTCAGTGACAGCTAAAATTAGTTTTCCCTTTCATTCTCTTTGATTATGTCTCTAACCCGTTTAGCACTCCTCTTACCCCCTAAGTCCTGGTATTGTACAGGGACCAATTAGAGGCATTAACCATCCTACACACAGTACAGGCATTCTTTGACATCAGAGTTGTGAAGACATACTATTATCTATCTATTTATCTATCTGTCTATCTATGTATCTATCATCTATCTGTTTTTCCTTTGACCTATCTGCCGAAGGAAACTTCTAGTAACTATACCAGTCTTATGTGTATGTCTTATGTACATAAAAACGTTAAAATCTTAAGACTGGTTTGATCCTGAACTGTACTGTCAATGTATAGACAAAAATTTGTATACATTTGCCCTTAGTTAATAATTGCCTGATTGCCCTCTGCTCATCTAGTCTAGGCCCACATTCTCCTTAGTATGCCCTCATTTCAACCCAGCACATTTGAATCCTCTAGTCTGCCATCTCTTAGTTCCTGCAGTCTCAGCTTCCTGTGAAAATGTAGTGTTTAGGGCTTCAGGCCTCGTCCTCTTTCCGTGCCCGCGGTGACAGCCCACTAGCTGCTCTTTACTACTCACATGCTAGGCTTTCTCAGCACAGTTTTATAAGATGCTAATGTCATCATGTTGCCCTCCTTATAAAAGAACTTTTTCTAACCTCCCAGGGAAAGATCCTTGGCCGCTTCTGGTCCCTTTCCAGTCTCATGGGCCATTGCTGTGGCTTTCCCTGGGGGTACTGGCTCACAGCATGCCAGTCTGTTCTTGATTTTGCTCAGGTTTGCTTCTCAGAAAGATCCCCCCATTAAGTCCTACCCGCCTGTTACCTTTCATTTGAGGAGTCACTATGGCTCCTTTTTCTAGAAATCCCAACTCTATCTTTTGTTCAAATTCTCTCCATTGCCTATAATTCTTTGGCTTAAAATATATTGACTTCTTCCTTATTAGAGTGTTGGAGTCTATGGTAAGGCCCGGGTCTCATGTCTTTAGGGTCTGATAACACAGTAAGTCCCTACAAAAATGTTGAAGCAAAATACCTATTTGCCATATCTCCGAGCAGTGTGGTAGTTAAAAAACTATTCTAGTTGAAAGAATCTCTCTGCAACTGCTCTTGATCAGCCCTGGACTGTTACACAGCAGCTATAGACACGAGACCTACAGCTCCCAACTGTGAAAAGGAAGTCACACTGGAGTTCTCTGCTCCTCGGAATCATTTTTATACCAAGTAACATGCAAAAAAAATGGTTGCATGGTTAAAAATCAGGATAAAAATTATCTATTGGGAATATCCAAAATTCTTGGGAAAAATTATCAAAATATATGAAGCCCAGAAGAAAAGATGTTTTTTATGAATTGTGGCTTCTCGAATGGTGGCTTCTCGAATGGTGGCTTCTTGTAGATGGAAGTGTTATAGATTTTTTCCTTGTATGCTTTTTTCCTATCCCAAATTCTTTACAAAGATTCTACATTATATAATTAACATTTTATAATAATTAACATAAATAATAAGTTATTTTTTTTCAGAAGGACTACCTAATCTTTTCTCGTTCTTCTTACTTAGGGACGAGGGCAAAAAAAAAAAAAAAAAAACCAACTCTTCTTTGCTTGTTTATTATTCTCAAGGCTCCTGCAGCTCCGTTTGCTAGGGGCTCTGAATGTCTCCGGCTGCAAGTCACTATTTCCACTAGATGTCACCAAACTACTTGCAATGTTCCCGTGGATGTGCTCTGCATATTCAAACAGTTAAAAATATTTAAACACCATTATTCAGTGTTCTTTGGTGTCACACAAAGCATTCAGATTTTGAAGAATTAGTAAGAAAAGGCATATTACATAAGGTTCTGCTTCTTATGTAACAGGTGAGGGCTTACATGAATCCTTTGGTTTTATGTAATTCATATTTTACTGGCTTCTTAATATGATTGTGAGGGGAAAATTAACATTAGGGTCTTGTTTAAATGTATGATTATTTCCAGGTGATTCCAAGCTCTCTTTTTATATAATATATAGAACAAAAGGGGCCAGAAACCTGAAATTCCTTCCTAAGAAGTGTTTTCCTTTAGATGAATGCAGCTGCCACCACGGAATCTGCAGCTTTGGGATTTTGAATAGAAGCATAGTCTTAGGATACTTCCTGGAATATTTTTAATTTATTATAAAGCGATTTGCAGTTCACTTAATGCTTCATGAAGCAAAACCAATAACTTTTTCCTGAGAAGTGGAAGAAGGAATGTTTCTTTAACAAAGGGCAACTAAGAGCCATGTTTCTTTAAACATATGAACCTATTTATTGTGGGGGTTCAAAACTGGTCTTTTTTCTGATTGGCTCTGTTAACAGCTAAAGTGAGGGGTTTAAGGAAGCTTGTTTCCAATCATTTTTGTTGAGAATGAGAATGATTAGCCAATCAAAAGGCATTTAAATTAGGCGGTAGGAAAGAAGCCTATGCACTCCCCCTGCATCTCTTCTCTGTCCTGTGGAGTCCGGTTTTTACATCATGGCATGCTATCATTCTCAAGCTTCACCAAGGGAAAAGAAGCCACAACACAATAATCTTTAAACAAAAGATGTCTAAGTTGCCCTGCTTGTTTTCTAGAATTTTTCAATTGTTACCCTTTAAAATAACACCTGCTAAGCCTTATCCACAGCATTGAGGATTTTTGTCTGTTGTCTAATTTGAAATGTCCTCTATCACTTGTGTGGGTTATTATACCATATCTTCTGCATGAAATTGAAAGACAGCAAAGATCATTACAGGTACAAGTTAATAAGCTACCGATAACTCTAGAGAGGAAACCAGACCAAGCCAGTAGCCTGCGGCATCAGTCACACGTCTCAGTTTATGACACACCTGTAAAGAGAAGATGAATGACACGGATCATCATATCTTAGATGTCAGCAGTCCAAAGCAAACAGGTCTATATTTCATCAGGGATTCTAACTTCCATTAACCAGACTCTACGAAGGCTCACACCACAAATGCCATCTTACTATTTTCTGTGCAGAGACTATGAATCTTAAGCACCATGGAAATCAATACCACGGAAAGCAGGATAGCCTCAGCATTATGGGGCTCTGGTTTCTGTAAGCATTTATGGGGTCGAGCTCGACACCTCTGTGGACTGTGCCCTGAGCCCTGTTTCATTTGCTGTGTGTGTGCCAATTCACCATACAAAGAGGTCAGGTCTGTGTTAGATCTTCTTGCAATATTGTAGCATGGAATTGTAATTTGGTTCATTTGTCCTGGGCATCTCCTGCAAATTTCTTTACTTAAACCTTTGTATGAAATATTCATCCGAGCTGCTCTGATAGGGTGACAATCCTCAACTGTAAAGTGGAGAAGCCATTTTTGGACGTCTCTCTCCAGATATCCAGATTTGCTTCTCTCTAGTACTTAAGAAATGAATAGCCTCCATCAGCTCTATACAAGGCCTGATAAGCTCACCACTCTGCACACTTTAAACTGTTATTATTCAGTGTCTTCCTTTCATGTGTCCACCCAAACGCCTCTAGTTTAGCTCCAAAGCACAGTGCATTTCCTCTGTTATTTTCATATTCGGCATCTCACTGCTGCAGCTGATTGCTGCTGCCGGGGTAGACGAGAGCTTTGCTGGGAGGCTCTCACCCACGAAATTGCGGAGTCTAAGACTAACTTCACGTCTTCTGAAATTAAAGTTCACTGTGTGTGTGTGTGTGTGAAAGAGAGAGAATGTGAGTGTGAGAGAGTGTATGTGTTGTGAGATTGTGTGTGTGTGACTGTGTGTGTATGTGTGTGAGAGTGTGTTTAATTACTTTAAAGACACTTTGCTAATTTGCTGCAATCTTTTAGCGTCCTGTGCTTTAGTGAACGTTCCCGGGGGAATTTACCGCAAGAGGTTAGTTTCTAGACATGAAAGGCATTGGTATTCACAGAATTTGGTCAAAAAGAAGTTCAGCACTAAATTCCATGTTGCTTTGGGTGTCAGCCATGAAAATTTGCTCAGCTCATTGCTGAAGGATATTGAAACACATTTCTTGCCGACATGGCGTCATCTGTGGTGTGGATGGAGCCTTCATGCTGACAAACACCGCGTGAGGGGCTGTTGGAGGCAGTAGGCGCTTCTGATGATTAACTACAAAAATGCTTTTGACTCTGGCTGCTGACAGGAATGACAATGCTTTGGCCAGACCGGCCTCCTTCTGGACACCAAAGGATGTTCCAGTCTTGGTTTTACCATCTGGTTCCAATACAAGCCAGGGACGATGAAGAGAAGAGTCTGTTAAAGAGGCAGCAATAGACTAATTCTTTTGGCAGTTCAGCCTCTCTGCAATCAATGAAAAACACGTACGAAGGCCAGCAGAACAAAGCAACAGCTTCTGAGATTTCAGTTTCTAGGATTGGCAAAGGCATTTTGAACATTTTCCAAAGGCAAGGGGTCTTGACTGCACTGGTCACAGATAAGCTTTGTTACGGTAAAGGTGGGTAAATGTGTGAGCTTCTGCAATGGAGCGGAAGTTTAGGGCCTGTAGGAATACCCATGGTGCATGTTATATGAATCACTTTCTTCTAAGCAGTTCTAGATATATTCAGCTGCTGTAGGAATACTTAGCCCCGAGGCTACTAAAAGGAGCAGAAATAATTCAAACTGCATATCCTTAGTTGAAATGTAGGTGACCAAAAGTATTTTGGATTTTACATTATAAAATTTTTGAAATGTTTCTACAGTAATGAGGTATCTTAGGAATGGGACTCAAATTTTTTTTTGCTGGTTTGGAGCTGGAGAGATGGATCAGTGGTTAAGAGCACTTGCTGATTGTTCTGGTATGAATGAAAATGGTCTGCACAGGCTCATATATTTGAATTCTTAGTTCCCATTGGTGGAACTGTTTTAGAAGGATTAGGAGGTGTGGTCTTGTAGAGTAGGTGTGCCCCTGGGCTTGGGCTTCCGGGTTTCAAAAGTCTGTGCCATTCCCAATTAGTTTTCTTTCCCTTTTACTTTTGGATAAGAATGTGGACTCTCAACTACGGCTCCAGCACCACGCCTGCCTGTTTTCTTTCATGTTCCCTGTCATGATGGTCATGGACTCATCCTCTGGAACTGTAAGCCCTCATACAACAAACTTTTATAAGTTCCCTTGTTCATGGTGTTTTGCCACAGTAACTGAAACATAACCAAAACATTGCTCTTCAGAGGACCTGAGTTCAGTTCCTAGCCCCCAAATAAGGCAACTTACACCTACTTGTAACTCCAGTTCCAGAGGGAAATAACATCCTCTTCTGGCCTTCATGGACACTGCTCACATTTGGTGCACATATGAAGGATGCAGGTGCATATATATTTGTATATATTTGTATATGTATGTATGTTTCATTTGCTCTTTGCACACATAGCCTGAAGGTTACTCCATTCATGTGATTATGTATACATATTTTATGTATATATAAAGACTGACTTGTTTGGAACTCATATAGACCAGGCTAGCCAGGAACTCAGAGTTCTGCGTGCCTTTGCTCCCATAAGCTGGGATTAAAGGTGCACACCATCACACCGGCCCCAAATTTTAATTTAACTTAATTTTTTAAGATTGCAAGGCCGGGTCTTAAAAGTTCATGCTGGCTTTGAATTTGCTCTGAACCTCTGATCCTTCTGCCTCCATCTGAGGTCACAGGTGTACACCAGCACACCTGGTTCAGGCAGTGCTGGGTTGCTGTGCAAACATTCTACCAATTGAGTTACATTCCAAACCCCTATTCAGTAATTTTTGTGCACCCATGTTTGAACTGCCGCTTGTGATAAGAGACCATGTATGGCCTTTTCACTTAAGATGCCATGTTGGTACTCAGAAAGTTGGGTTTTTGAAATTTTTCAGATATTAAATTTTTGCATCAGAGATATTCAACTTATGATAATCTTGCTATGAGGCTCTATAATTTCCCAAATGCATTCAACTAGGATATTTCTTTACCAAAGTTTTACACTGCTAGATGAACAGACAGTATTTTTTATGCTTTCAATTAGCATACATGGAAACAGACTCACAGATACTAAATAATGTATGCAAAGTCACACAGCAGGTGGTGGGGACAGGGGTAGGCTGGGAGCTGGGTTGGAGAAGCTCTCTTTCTGGTGATGGTACTTTCGACTGTCTGGTGTTACTCTACGCCCTCTTGACAATAGTTCTATGGTTCGAGGAAGGTCAGACCCATTCCAGCACACAGGACAGAACAGGACTCTGCTCTTCTTGTGACCTGCCACAGGCTTACACAGAGTGCATCTTGGTCTTGAAACACAAAGTCATGGAGGATCCATTTTGTCAATAGGGAATACAATGATGAGAACTTGGGTCTCATAGATAGTATGGTATAGACTGCTGACGACTTGGATGGGGAAGTACAGACAAAGTCTAGTAGGTTGGGACACAAAGGGGCTCATCTGTAGTGTAGTACCCTCTGGATGATACTTGGGGCAGTTCCCAATGTTTCTGTTTTGTCAGATTTGTCTCTTCCCATTCTTGTCTTACATTTCCAATGCCCTCTCCTTGAAATGTACTGAATAGTGCTGTCCTATACGGGATGAGCGATGACAAGGGCAAACGGACTTGAGCAAACATTTTTTTTTCGGTGAGATGTTTCAGGAATATCTGGATCCTTTTTATCTGGCTCAGGAGTTTTCTGATTACTGATACACATATAAACTCACGGAGACATGCATAGGTTCAAACCAGACAAAATCGTAGCTCTGAGACACAAAATCCCACCTCTAACCAAGATGCTGTTTGTGATTGATGTCTACTGGGGATGGGAAAATTAGTGTTAGCCAAGGGAGAGCTACTAGGTGTATCAACCACAATTGAAGGCAGGTCCCATGCCCAGGAGTAGTTGGCCAAACAAAAACAGACTCCATGTTTTTTTTTTGTTTTTGTCGTTTGTGTGCTTTTTCCTATGTTTTTTTGTCTTATTGTTTTTTCTATTTGTTTTGATATTTTTTTGAGAGACACTGGGGAAACAGAGAAGGAGCATAAAGTTGAATGGGTAAGGAGATTGCAAAAAGTTGGGGGAGGGGAAAGATATGATTAAAATATATTGTATAAAAACAATTTTTCAAGCCTCTAAAAATTTCTTTTGTTTTTTAAGATTATAATTCCATCATTTTCATTTCTCTCCCTTCACACCTTTTCTATGTTTTTATTCTTGTTCTCTTTTAAACTCATGCCATCTTTTTTCATTGGTTGTTTATATGTGTATGTATATAGATATGCACATATACATAAGTATATTCCTAAATACATAAATGTAACCTTCTCAGTCTGTATAGTGTTACTTATTTGTAAATGTCTTTAAGATTGAACATTTGGTATTGGAAAACCAGTTGGTGTGTTCTTCCCTGGGGAAGACTATTTCTCCCATTTTCAACATTCCTTAGTTGCCTGTAGTTCTATATGTAGGGTTGAGGCCTCATGGGATTTCCCCTGTCAATGTTAGCATGTCTATTGCTGTTGTCCTTGTGTTTGGAGGACTTATAGTGGCAAGACTTAATGGATATAGCTTCTAACATCACTAGGAGACGCAATTTCACAGCAAACTCCCTAATCTTCTGGCTCTTATAATCTTTCTGCTTCCTCTTCCACATCCCTGACCCTTAGATGTGGGAGTTGTCTTGAAGATACATTTTTTTGTGACTGGGCTTTACAATTCCGCGTTGTATTGATTGTGGTTTTCTATAATGGTTTCTGTCTGTTGCAAAGAGAATTTCCTTGATGAGAGGTGAGGAATACACTTCTCTGTGGTTATAAGAATAAATATTTAGAGTATAGTTGCAGATTATGTTGGTTTAGCAAAGTGGTGGTTTTAGGTTCTTCTCGGAGATCTATGGCCTCACTAGCCCTATCCTTCCAGTACCAGGTGTGATTTCCCTAAGATTGAGTAGTCCTTAAGTCAAAATAGAGAGTTGTTGATTGCTTCCTGTTGGTTACAAGGTATCCATGCCACTACTGCTCCCTTAGGATTGTTGTGCCATGCTGGTCATTGCTGTGGTTCATAGACATCATAGCTGGGCAGAACTATTGGTTGCTTCTCTACTTTGGAAGTTTCTATGGCACCTTCTGTTAACATGACCATGTGTCTGAAGAGTATGGAGTCTTTAGAAACAAGGATTTACCTTCTGCCATTGAGGGGTGGGCAATCAAGGGCAATAGTAATAGTAATGGTTGTAATGTTTGAGGTGTCTCTTGGTCAGCCTTGTCCAACGACTTCTTGTGCCTGGTGTTGGGGCTTTTGGTAAATGGTCTTTAGCTCCCGGAGAGGAACACCATCAATACAGTGGGAACATCTCATTTGAACTATATATGTATATTTGTATACCAACTTACACATATTATAGGCATTTTTAGGTAGATAGTTAATTGCCATAATAATTTCTTTGTGACTTTTCAGACATTTTTACTGTTATTTTACTCTCCTCTTTCCTTCTTAAAGAATATTATGCAAATATATTATATGAAAAATTTTTAAAAATTGTAATTTTTTCCTGATTGTAATCAAGTAATTAAAGTAGAGGCTGGGATAGGAGAGGCCCAGCCAGCATTGAAGGAAGGCGGAAGGAGGCTTAGAGAGACCCAAGTGAAGGCTCATCATTGTCAACAGATTGGATTTGGATTGAGCTCAGAGGATTGAGTTCGGAGGATTGAGTTCGGAGGCACTCTCCTGGTGTGTTCAGAGAAGTCTAAGTGAGAGGGGAAGACTCCCACTTACTGTGAGTGTCACTGTCTTGCAGTTGGGGTCTGTCTCTGAGTAAAAACGGGACAAGCAAGCAAGATGTATACCAGCATCCATCTTTGTGTTCCCTGTGGCCAGTTGCCTCCAGTTCCTGCCTCCTTGCGTTCCCTTCATCTGGATTGCATCCCTCAGACTAAAAATCGACATCAAGCCTTCCTTGAGTTGCTTTTTCTTGGTGGTTTTGCAGCAGCAGTGAGAAAAATACCTAATGCAGATCCCTTTGGAATATTCTTTTAAGTCAGGCCACAAGGGAGAAAACTGATATCGTCTTCCCATTCATGGCAATGTTTGTGACTGAGACTTCCCTAATAAAAGTACAAGAGAAAAGCATACTTGTTTATCTAGTATCATTTCCACAGCATGGGAGTCTTCAAAACGAAGTCCCTTCAAATATAAGTATAGTTGGAGGCAGAAGCGTAATTTAATGGTGAGTTAGGCAAGGCCTTCCTGGACCTTTTACTGTGATGTGATTTCTTTTGGGTTCATGGGGAAACCTCCTGAATGGAGGTCTTAGGATCTACATCAAGGGAAATTCAGCTAGGCTTTATGACATTCTTCAGGGAGAGGTGACCGAGAGAATTCTAGTTCCTCTGCTCTCTCTCAGGGCAGAGGATGGGAAAAGGTCAGAGAGTCCTTCCAAGTGTGTCCCTGACACATTACCTTTAAGGCAGTGTGTCCCAAACCCTTTCATTATAGAGAACCAAGCTTTCCAAGGCCTGTTTGAATGTTGTCAAGTATACATTTATATGAACATATCACAATATGTTACACATACATACAGCTGTCTATATATTCATATTGACCTTTTCAGATTGGGAAGGAAAGCAAATCTTGGGGAAGAGCTGATATGCTCATTGACTACAATTTGGGTTTCCATCATCTTCTTCAACTCAAGCTTTTCTGTTTAAAAGGAGCATTTTAATTTACCAGTGTTTAAGAGGTCCATTGGATAAAAGTCACACTTCCTTTGGAGGTCACACATAATGACTTCTGGCGTTTGTGAGTTTAGCATCTGAACATCTGCCTCAGGCACCCACCTTGTAAGACAGAAAAAGAGACTAGGGCCTAGAAATCTTAAAAAATCTACTTTGGTGCTGGCAAAATAGCTCAGCAGGGAGAGAAATTGCTGTCAGGCCTGACAACCTGAAGTGGAGCCCTGGAACCCACATGGTGGAAGGAGAGAACGGACTCCTGCAAGCTGTCCTCCCACTTCCACAAGTGCACACGCACACACATGCATGCACACACGTGACCACACACGAATGCACTCAAATGCACATGCACATACATGAACACACACAAATGCATGCATATGCACATATGCACACACGTGCAATATAAAAAGCCACTTGAATGAGATTTCTCTAAACATGGTGAGAAATCTGGATATGTCACAGTTCTGATGGCTCTGTGATGTGTTCTGCTCACCAGTGACACTCTGTCACCCTTCAGAGAGCAGGCTTTGCCGCTGATTATACCTTAGCTGGAGACTTTCCTCTCATGCTTGTATAACACTGGGGAAAATGTCCTTTCTCAGTCAGTATGTGGGATAATGATACAGAACTATTGAGTTGCTTTGAAGATTAAATAAAAACAATTTTTGTAAAGACGATAGTACAATAATTGGCATATAGTTAATACTGTGTAAATCTTTTTCTTTAAGAGCTAAGATTAACTCTGATCATGCCTCAAAACCTTTCCTACAGATGCTGGCTCACAAGATTTCTTTATAGTATTGATGGCTGATCCAGAAGATAATATTTTAGCAAATACATTTTAACAAGTTAAATTACTCAATAAGCCGGGCGGTGGTGGTGCACGCCTTTAATCCCAGCACTCGGGAGGCAGAGGCAGGCGGATCTCTGTGAGTTCGAGACAAGCCTGGTCTATAAGAGCTAGTTCCAGGACAGGCTCCAAAACCACAGAGAAACCCTGTCTCGAAAAAATAAAATAAAATAAATTACTCAATAAAATTTAAGAAAATTCAAGTATTGTCTAAAGACAGAAATACATGAATGAATAGTTTTATTGTTGTAGAAAGATATGGATTGTGCTAAAGATGGGGTGAAAATTGAGAAGAGAAGGGAATTGGTTCACAATGTGGATGATGCAGCGGCCACTCTGCTGAACTGTCTACTATAATCCCTATTGTCTTGGTTTTCCATAAGAAGAGAATTCGGCATATGAGAACATATATGCTTTTTCATCTGAGGCTCAGAGTATTTGAATAGCTGAAGACCACCTTGAGAAGTGCTCCGTATGGGTGTTCTAACAACTAAAGCCTATGCTATATGACATGAACTGGCAATGGAGGCCAGGGCTATCTGGAGATAATAGACAGTGTGTATCTAGAGCCTTAGCAATAAACATGGTAACTCCATCCCAGTCAACCCAAGGAAGCAACTTACAGTTAATTAACCTGTTAGCAACACAGACTGTGATTGTACATGGACCTCCTTTTGGATCTTCTAAAGAAAATATTAGGAATGAGATCACCTTTCTGTAAATGAAGGAACTAAAGCTGAGCTGGTGAGTGATTTGTTCCGGCTCCTGCCATCAGAAAGCAACATAGCTAGCATTCCGGTTTCAGCTGGCTGGGTATCCCAGAGCTTTCTCTTCATTTTGAGCCTTGCCCTCTAGAGGGGAGAGATGTTAGAGCTGCATTATAGTGTAAAATGGGAAAATTCAAACACTCATCATCAGAGAGATGGCAGGGCAGAGCCTGCTGTACCTACAGGACCACAAAAATTACACTAGGGATAGTATGTGCCAAACTGCAATGAAGCCAAGACACATTATTTTTCTATCTGAATTTGGTTTTATTTAGCTATATCAAGATATAACTACAAGATTGAAAAGCTCATTGTACAACTGCTTGCTCACTTGGATTCTCGTTGTCTTCATGGAAGGCCTGGCACCACAAAGTTGCCTTTGGTGGTACAGGTAGGTAACCATAATGAGAGAGTTGCGTTCTGTCAACGGAGCCCAACTGTGACTGCTAATACCAACCAAGGGTCTCACATAGCTGGGCAGTGGCTTTGCACATCGATTTGAGCAAAGGAAGGATGGTAGAGGGTACCCTTAAAAAGCCAGGACATCATTGCTGGCCACTTTGACAGTCAGAACGGGAGCTATTTCCGTGGGCTTGAGCTGGTTGGTTCAGCAGATATCTCGTCTTGATGTCTTTGGTATGTGCTTTTGACATGATGACAGAGAAAACACCTTATTAAGTTCTCCAGTGGACCAGGAAGAAGATGTTAACATCTTAAAACCCAAAACACTGCACTTGAGGAACAGAAACTGAAACGGACAGCTGAGGTAATTACAGCACATTCTCAATTTGCTGGAGTTTAGCCACTTAAGAGTTCTTTATTAACTGATTTGTGTGTGTGTGTGACCATGGGCACTCTTGTCAGTAGTAGGATAAAGAAGTGACTGATAATTAGCGCACTTGTCTCCAGACTGTAATTTTTCTTTTAGTCGTAAGACAAAGCTAAGATAGATTCGATTCTCAGCTTAGCTCTCCTGAGGATGGATGGAAGTTCGTCCATTGATTCAGCTGACTCACTCATATTTTCAGTTCCATGGCTGAAACCAGGGATTTGTAAACTAGATAGATAATCAGACTGTTAAATCAATGTCTTGGTTCTATAGCCATTCTAAATGCGTGTGGTTGCATCACCCCAACCAAATCCATTGCATCATCCGCAGTCTGTTTGTGGGATACACAAGAGGGGATTTAGGACTCCTAGAAGGCCTTCGTCTGTCTCTAGTGCTTGTGGGATAGGCATCCCCACCATCTGCATAGGCAGGTGTATGCATACACACACGCAGCCCTTGTTTCCAGGAGAGAAACATAAATAAGGGCACCCAGAATGCCTTTCTCTGACTGTACACTAGCCGCAGTGAACTCTCCATGACTCAAGATGCAGCAGTTCATTATCCAAGTCGAGTGATCATCTAGAAGTCGGCTGTGTTTAAACTGTGCTTAACTGTATTTTAAATAGAATACAACATATTTACATTCCCTCCCCTAGTTTATTATAAAGTTTATAGTTTAAAGATTTTAAATAGAAAACGTTTCCCAGACCTGGGATTTGTATGTGTTCCTTTGACTTAGCTGCGAGAATCAATCAGATCATGTTAAGGTGAACAATAAGGCTCTTTCCGAAGCCTATTATTAAATATACATAAGAATAGGCATTTTAGTGTGTTCAGAAATAAAGAGAAAGAAAGTGTTCTCTGTTTTTGAAGATTGAAATCCTTCAAAGCTTTTTTCGATTGCAGGGAAAACAAAAGGCTATTGTCAACTGGAGCTTTGAAACGGCGAAGACAGCCGCAAAGTAATTAATTGCTCATTCATGAGAGAAAAAAAGTACAAATGGGAGGCAAAAGTTAACCCCTCAAAATAAAGTGTGCAGCTAACAAAATAGCCGTCAGCCCCTCTGTTTTGAAACACGATGGGCCTCTTTGTGCTGCCGCTGGTTTTGTTTTGAGGACCGGTGGCAGTGGTTGACGACAAAAGACGTTTTCTTCTTAGGGAAGGGCTTACTGTTTACCATGCTTCGTTTTGAAAGCTAAGGAAGGTAAAGACTATCCTACACCTAGTCCCCAACACTTTTAATACATTGGAGCCATGATACTCTTTGTGATGAGGCTGTCTAATTAAAACATGAATGCATATATACACACACACATAGGAGAAGAAACGGTTCAGTTCCCAGGGGGCTGTGAATAAGTGCTAGCAATTGAAGACTATGTAGAATTTTTCTCTAAAACACTCGAATTAAGTGATCAATCCCATTTAGAAAGGTTTTTCAATATATTTCATGCCCCCAGGGAATCTTGCTCCAACCAAGAGCTGTGGCTGGTAGCTACTATGTCTGCATTTGCAACAGCTTGAGTTATGTCATCTCACAGGGCTTAGGGAAATTGCTGCCAGCATAAAGCAAATAACTCCCCCTCTCCGGCCCTCAGGAATTGCAGGAAACTGTAATTTCTCATTATCAAACCTTCTGCTCCATGCGTCCTGCTGTACCTTCGAACCACGCGCACTGTTCAAATCACCTTCCTGTCTTAAGCACAGGTGTGTGTGTATTTTGACACGGCAAAATCACACCCAGCCCTCGGCTGCGTAAAGCCTTTCTGAGGTCATGGGAGGAGTCTGAAGTAAGTGGAAGGGTGGCTGAAAACCATGCCTTGTTTTAGTATTAAAATCCTGACTGACTTTACCTATGAAAGGGCCACACACGTACGTTAGTTGGAACATCAAGTGTCCATGTGAGTTTTATCCAAAATATCGATCCACTTTATCTTAGAGGGCCTAAGGCATTGCTTTTTAAATTTCACTTCTTGGCTGATGAAGCCAGAGAACTCTTTCCTGGTTTACCAAATCTCTTAAGATTGCAGTAGCAAGGAAACAGATAAGAGTTTGATGATGATGAAGATGGTGACGATGATGATGAAGATGATGACAATTATAGGTAAATGCACTTCCATACATGAATATTTTGTTCTACAATAATTACATTTGTAAATTCGCCCTAAAAACATAGAAGCCATTTCCCATAATAGCATGTGATAAATGGTATTTAGTTGCCTGGATAAGTATGTGAACTATATTTATTTATTTAGTTTTTTATTGAAAATAGATTCTTTTCTTACAATACATCCCAACCACATATTCCCTTCCCTCCACTCCTCCCAGCTCCTGCCTGCATCTCCTCTCCCCTAGATCCACTCCCCTCCATTGCCCTTAAGAAAAGAGTAGGCAAGAAAGAGAGAGAGAAAGAGAGAGAAAGGGAGAGAGAAAGAGAGAGAAAGAGAGTCTAAATTGGAGATCTCCATTGGGCCTTTCTTGGAGCGAACCATACTTAAAATAGAGAAGGTAATCATTGGTTTGTATATATTTTTACTTTATTTATGCACATGCGTGTTTTACCTAAATGTATGCCTGTGCGCCCTGTGTATGCAGTGCCTGTGGAGTCCAGAAGAGGGCATTGGATTCCCTGGAACTGGAGTCACAGATGGTTTTGTGCTATCATATGGGTGCTCAAACTCAGGTCCTTTGGAAGGCCACCTCTGTAGCCCCTTAAATCATATTCTTTATTGGATAGTTCATTCTGAGTTTTGCAGATTGCTAGGGCAGTTCATTATCCCACTCTCAAGCTGGAACAAGCTTGTTATCTCTTTACGTGTGGGCAATGGGATATGGAATGCTGCCAATGAGGCATTGGTGGTAGCTTCTACAGAGGGAAGAAGATGATTTCAGGAGAATTAGGGGTTGAATGCAGAAGCCTGAGGAATTGCTTCAGGTGGTGGAGAGCTGACTCACACTGAGAAAGGGATAGAAGGGGTTTGTGGGGAGAAAGAAGAATTACCATGGACCAGAAGTTCTGACCTCATCCTGGCTATTCTGGTATCTTCTCCATGTTGGGATTTGACTTGGTGTGGGCTTACACAGGTCCTGTGCATGCTGTTACAACCATTGTGAGTTCATGTATGCAGCTGCCCTGCGCTGTCCAGAAGATACCATTTCCTTGTAGTTGTCCTCAATCTCTGGCTCTTACATGCTTTCCGCCTTTCTTCCACAATGACCCCTCAGCCTTGGGAGGAGGGGTGACATATACATGCTTCATTTAAGGCTAAAAGTTCTCTTATTTTCTAGACCTTGGCCAGTTGTGGGTCACTATGTTGATCATCACCTACTGCAAACAAATGCTTCTTTGATGAGGGTTGAGGGATGCCTTAATCAATGGGTGTAAGAATAAGCTGAGAAGCTACTATGTCCATTTAGTGGAATAATAGTAAGCTTTTGGGCTTATGACCTGTATAGTCATAGGTCCTTGACGATAATGGTATCAGGTTATCAGGTATCACCCGGTAGAGTGAGACTTAAATCCTTTTTCTTTGTATCAGAAAGAAGTTGGTTACTTCCATAGCATTTTATGACACTATTGTCCCAATGAGCACATCTTACCAGGCTAGTCATTATTGTAGTGCACAGGGTTCACATCTGGAGATGAGTGGTGATTACTTTTATCTTTTGGTAGTATGCATAACACCTTCCAACACTGTGGAAACTAGCCATTGAGGATGAAGCTTCCAGGTCATTACCAGCTTGTTTTGCACATGTTTTACTATTCAAGTATGTGTGGTTTTTAGAAATTGGGACTTACTGTCAAGTTATGAAGAAGAACCAAAAGTATTGGCCTATAATGTTTGGGGACTTTGGGGACTTCACTGGCCAACAACTCTAAAAGAAATGACCCATTCCTGGGTTTTATGGCTTCTTATTTGTTAGTCTATTGTTGTCTACTCTGCTGCTCTATTTTAGGGTAATGCCATTTTAACTAGTGGATAGCTAGACTTTAGGAAGCTTCTACGGTGGTTGGTTTTCATATGACTTTTTCTGAAGTCGTTAATGTTATTTATCCTCTCACTCTCCCACTGCCACCTTTCCCCCACTTCAATTTAACCCTTCTTGTTCTACCATTCCATTTCAACCCTTTATACCACTGTATTCTATCTCCTCTTCCTTGACACACCTCCAGCCTCCTTTGTAATTTCCTGACTTCTGTGGGTACTCTGAATGAAGCGCACATATCTGAAGATTCAAAGCTAATGTCCTCAATGAGAGGACATATGTGGTGTTTGCCTTTCTGGGTCTAAGTTACTCACTCAGAAGTACCTGTTTTCAGCTCCAATCATTTACCTGTAAATTTCATAGTTTCATTGTTCTTAGTAACTGAGTAATATTCTGTTGTGTAAATGCATTCATCAATTGATGGACGGCTAGGCTGTTTTCATTTCCTGGCTATTATTAATAGGGCAGCTGTGAACATGATGGGCAACTGTCTCTGGAGTAGGATATGCAGTCCTTTGAGAATATGTCAAAGCAGGATCATGTAGTAGATGCAGTTTTAGATTTTTTGAGAAATCTCTATACTGATTTCCATAGTGGAAATTTGCACTCTTACCAGCAATGAAGAAATGCTCCCATTTCCCTATATCCACGCCAGCATTTGTAGTCCTTTGTGTGTTTTTTTTTTTCTTAGTCATTCTGACTGGGGTAGGATGAAATCTCAAAGTAATTTTAATTTACATTTCCCTGATGGCTAAGGATGTTGAACAATCTGAAAAATGTTTCCCAGCTGTTTGTGTTTCATTTTTTGAGAACCCTTTAATTCTATGTCCCAGTTTTTATTGTGTTGTTTGTATAAAACCTAATTCTTAATGATTTTCAGTATATAATTTACCCTACTGAAGTTAGATTTCTTTGTTTTTTGAGAGGGGCATTCCTTTATTTAAGTTTATTTGGGTAAATCTCTTGAGTTTACCTTTAAAACAGTGACATATGTTCCGCACTAGGTTAGTTCTCTTTATACGTATTCATTCTTATTGTTGATATTAAATATGTTTACCCCGCTATTTGTCCTTATTTTTTAATAAAAATAAACATTTGGGTTTTTAAATTCTAAATGTGGTTCTCATCAAAGAATATTTGTAATAAAATTGATTCTACTAACTTTAATTCCATGAATTGATGCAGTGCAATCTATTATTATAACAACAATCATATTTATTATTGCAGGATAATTATAGAAACTTCAGGAGACATAGTTATTTCTAATATGGTGATGATATTGTCATCCCATAGGAATGTTGCAGAAACCAGTCACTAATGTGGGGAGAACAAAACTGTCGGAATATACGACATTTCCCAGCAGGATAACTGAGAAGGTAGTGAAGGCTGGAAGTAGGCTGTGGCTCTAGACAACAGGGTGTCTGGGGTGGCAGTCACGACTGACACTGCACAGAATGAAGGGATGTGTTGCTAGCAATGACACAAGAAAGGAACAGGGGAGGACTGAAGACTCTAAGAATCCTGTTAGAGAAAGATGAGGCTAATAGCCTTCCTTTCACATCTCCTTATTCTAAGCAGAAGGATAAACGTTTGTGCTATATTTTGACTAAGATGATGGATGAAATAACATTTCTTTTCTTCGAAAAATGAATATATTCATATTGGTGATTTAAAGTGCAAAAAGTAAATGGGAACACGTGTTTAGTTTCTCTCTATTTCTTCTTCAGCAGATCAAGCTAGATATTACAATATACCCTAAGGAGGTCACTTGGTGAGCCAAACCAACCCAGGTTGAGCTCACTGTGTAAATGGTGTGGAAAGATTTATCAAGCTGGAATCTGTGCTTCTCTATTCAGCCACCTCCTCATTCCTACCAAAGAGGAGAAAACAAAACTTTTCCCTGGCTTGAGGAACAGAGCATAGGAGGTTAGGGCCACTGGGAGGGCACCCTGGGCCAGAGCAGCTTTTTAGGCAGAGTCCCAGGCAGGGGAACCAAACCTCAGAAGTTAGTCCACCAAACTTGGAGCTGCATGCCCTCTCTTCTTTCTGTGGGTGTGCTATGGCTTTTTGAATGAGTGTGGGTGCTGTGGGTTACTAGAGAAAGTGTGGGTGCTGTGGGTTACTAGAGAGAGTGTGGGTTCTGTGGGTTATTACAGAGAGTGTGGGTGCTGTGGGTTAGCAGTTAACGACAGACTTTCTTTTTTTTATTTATTAAAAATTTTCACCTCCTCCCCTCCTCCTACTTCCCCCACTCCCCCTCTCCCTCCCTCTCCAATCCTAAGAGAAGTCAGGGTGTCCTGCCCTGTGGGAAGTACAAGGTCCTCCATCCAGGTCTAGGAAGGTGAGCATCCAAACAGACTAGGCTCCCACAAAGCCAGTACATGCAGTAGAATCAAAACCCAATGCCATTATCATTGACTTCTCAGTCAGCCCAACGACAGACTTTCTTATCTCTTCATTAGGAAGTGACACCTGCTGGCTTCTAGAAGTTCTTTCTTTGATGAATGTCCATAGGACGCTTCATAACATACCAGTGTCCTTCATGGGTTTCCAGGAGGTGACATGGCTTTCCATAGCTCTTTCTGATGCTCATTAAAACATTAATTGCTGCTTGAACAGTGTATCTCCAGTTATGTGGTGATGTCCTTACACCGACTTGTTGGAAATGGTGAAGGTAGGAAAAAGGAGGCCAAGCCACACCATGGAGTAGTGACTTGCAATACATCCCCCCAAAGATAAAAAAAGCACATTTCCTAGTCACAGTTCATAGCATTAATAAAAATAAGATATTAATGGTATGAGGCAACAAAAGAATAATGAAAGACAATTGTGTACTTATCAGGAAATTAGTTGTGATTATTAATCTATCTTATAATATTAAGAATACATTCAATATTCCCTACAAGAGCCCTGTAAAAGCTGAATGAGTTAAATTTCTCTAGGCAATTTGCAACCCTAAGAATATGCCTTTCCAGACTAATGACTCTTTCATGGATGTGAGGGAGAAGATATTCAGCATCTGTAATTCTCTTTGGCCCAAGAGTGAAGAGATAAGTAGTAATCATGCCTTGAAGGTAGAATTCATAATCAAATCCTTAATTAAACTCAATACGGAAAGTCCTTAATAAATATCAAAATCTGACTATCAGATTTTTTTCTGGCAAATATTTAATGCTGTGTTCAGTTAATGCTCTCCGCACATCACCGCGGAAGGAATTATGCCGCTCTGCTTACTTCCTGGGTGCATAGGACTATCAATGTCATATTTAAATGGAGATGCTTCCTATATGTTAATAATGTTTCATATTACCCTATTTTTGCCTTATACATACTTAACACTTTCAGAGGAATTTCAATTTCTTTTGCTATTTTAGCATTTATATTCATTATGTATTAAGTGAATATGTATGGCTGATTCTCTCTTCAAGGAGCTTTTAATCAGATCCGTTCTGTTTGTTCAGACCCAAAGTCTCCCTGCCTCCCTTGACTCTTCTGTCTTTCACAGTTCACTCCTTCTCAGCCAACTCTCTCAGTTCTACCTGCCTCGGGGAATTTTGCCAACTCTTCTCTACCTTATTGCTCCTACCCAGTCCCCGCCATGGCCATTTCTCATACGAATGTCTGTGCTAACCTCTCCTGCCTCAGCTGGCCACTGTCTTCTCATACCGCCCCAAGGACCCTGCTGGAGAATGAGCCAGACCTTGTTACTCCTTCTCCACTCTCCAATAGCCTCAGCTTGCTGTTAAAAACCCGACTCTTTCTGATGGCCTAGAAGTTCATTTATGATATAGACATTTACCCCGTCTCTTGTCTTTAGGACTTTTATTCTGCTTCTGTTTCACGTTCACTTCCATCCCACCCATTCCATTGTTTTTCTTCTTTTCTGCCTGGCAAATTCTACTTTCAGCCCCTTTGCTGGCTACAACCCCTGATGTTTAATAGAAGTCTGTACTCAAAAGTCATGTTTTTGCGTACCCTGGATACCGCCTCTGAAATTTCACCTCCTTCCAAGACACTAAGTATAGTCTTTATCTGCTTTATATTCCTTGAAATACTCACCATTGAGCAGGCCATATCATATTTAGATTGCTTATTCTAGATCTCCTACTAGAATGTATGCTTGGTGGATCTGTGCACACAAAGTTCAAGGCCAGCTACTGCGTGAGTTCAAGGCTAACCTACACAGCATAGGTGCATGAGGTTCATCTAATATGCAGGGACTATGACAGAGCAGATATTTTCATCTGTTTTTTAAATTGTATTATTGGCATTTAGAACAGCTCCTTAGCTTTTTATATTAATGTGGTCCCATGACCCTCCGCACTTACTTAGCTCTGACAAACCGCCACACCCATCTTCAGTTTTCCTGTGTGTTTGCCCAGCCCACAAATGCAGTGTTACCATCTGTGCCTTGGCCTTGTCTCCTTGCAAAGGAGATGATGAAAATCAGGGCTCTGAATAAGCTATCTCAGGCCAACCCAGGGAACATTCCTTTGAGCTGGACCCAATCCTCAGGATTCTTTCTGCTGAAAAACACAGTGAACTAGACTAGCATTTGGGAAAGACTCTTCCCAGGAGAGACACAAAAGAATCAGAATTCCCAGAAAATTGGCCATGATCACCAGGATGCAGAATGAGCAAAAAGTTCATCATTTTGGGGTGTAAATGTTTATTTTCCAATTTTACGTGTGTTTTCTAATTAACGATGCCTGGTGGATTGGAGTTGAGGTTTTTCACAAAACAATTAAATACTACTCCCACCGAGAACAAATAAATGAATATCTGAAATATTTCACTCCTGTGGATTAACCTTGACCAAGCAGGTAAAAACATTTAGATTGCAGAAGCCCAGCTGTTGCATTCTGATCACATTGGGAGGAGTGCGGACAAGCAGAGACCACAGGATTTTATGCTGGGGGATACACTTGTTAGAATTTCTCAAGGAGAAAAAGCCATCTTCCCTGGACCAGGTCCATGTGCACAGGCATCTAGAAAGAGGTAGGTTTACACTCTTCCAGTTTAGGCCAAGTGCTTGTAAGTTAGAATAGACTGACCGCACAGGGAGTAAGTGGAACAGCTGAGAGAAAAGCTCACAGACTGGAAATGCGTAATCTGTGTTGGAGACCTCTGGCACTGTGTCTGCAAGGATGTGGGCATGACTTGCCTCAGCTTCCTTCCCTGCAAAGTGTTGCCTGCTTCACGGGGTTGGGAAAGAAATGAAATGAGTTCATCCAGGTACACCCGTGCATGCAACACCTGAGTGCAATTAAGTGCTGAGTAAGCAGTGGGGGTAGGGCAGGTCCTATGAAGGGCTGGTGACAGTGGAGTATCTGGAGACATCTTGGAATATTGAGTTTGCGGTTTCTAGCAGTTACCACAGGCTGTTCAGGGGAGACTGGGAGAGGCTGTATTGTCAAATCTCAGACCCAGATTCTTCCTCTTTTTCGCACAGTCTCTTAGAATTACAGAGCAAAGAGGATGAGCTCAGAGGAAGGAGCCAGCAGGAAAGAGAAGCAGTGTTCTCTATCTGTAGCCAGTTAAAGCCAATCAGCAGGAGGCGGGCAGGAAACACTCCCATTAAAAATAGAGAAGCTGAAATTTTGAACAAAAGAAAACGATAGAGTCAAATAATCCAGATGAAATGCAAAAAGGCCTATCAGCCATTTGATGTTTCTGAATATCTCGGTGTCTAGCATTGTGTAGGTAAAATATCCAGCTGCTTGTCTAAATTCTCCATTTTCCATCCAGATGTTTCCATTTCTTATTGTACATGGATATATTTAATAATATTTATAGTTTAATTAGGCACTTATGAAAGCAATTATGAAGTTTGATTGGATATTCATAGTTTTGAAACTATAAAGAATGGCATAAAATGTTTGTACTGCTATAATAAAATTCTATTTTTATTTTGCAAAGATGTACTTGATTTTTCAATAGAGGAAAGAACTTTAAAAATCCAGTATCATAACAAATTTGACACATCTGCTCTTCCTGTACAGCATCCTAGCACACTGGGTCCAGAATGGGTCTTGGGTCACAGACAGCTGTGTGAGGACGGAACGCGTCTTAGGTCATAGATAACTGTGTGAGGACCGTCTCCTTGAGACAAAGGATTGGACAGAGGAGCGCTAGGATTTGTGCTGAGCTGAATGCTGCTTTCCTGGAGTTTCTGAGATTTCTGCTCAGAATGCATCTTCATTTCTTTCCGTCAAGCTGATTCTATTAACATTCAGAAACAATGCTTGTATTTCTCCCAACTTCTTCCTTTCTCTGTGGTCATATCTTATTTTTCCTCCACTCTTTATGTGACCTGGGGTTGCAACGCTTCTCTAGTCTATTAGCAACCCTTGGTATACACAGTATTGTGTTTTTACTCTCTTTGTAAGTGGTAACACTGGTAACTCAGTGTATTTCGTCTGTAGTCTGACCGTGGAGGAAGACAATGGGTTTATTACACATATCACTTTGGACACAGAAATCTGCACATCACCCAACTATTCGGGAATGGGGCTGAAGTGCATTTCCTTGGTGATTTTGACAGTTTGATATTAACCGGCAAGGATGGATTCTTTCATCAGAATGACTCTTAATTTATGGCCTCCATTCTAACAGGGTTTTGTTGTACACGGCCAAAGAGAGCATGAATTTACTTTTCTTTCTGTTGTTGTATCATGTAAGTGTATCATTCAGCCCGTTAAGGAGTCTGGGTCTGTTTCTAACATACTGTCTATGGTCGGGGCAGCCTGGGCATGACACCTTTTGTTACTTGCCAACATTTCCTTAACTAAAATCAGGTTTACAGGAGGAAAACAAAATCTTTACTAATGAAAGTTTTCAGAGAATTGGAAACCTTCAGAAATGAAGACCATAAACACTCAGGGAAAACTCAATTTTTATGCTTAGGTTCAATTAAGGATGAGCGGCTGTTTGGAAACGCACCTGGACTAAGGTTGATGCAGTGGTGAAGGACTGGGCTCTTTTCCATCTCCTTATGTGTTGGTTCTTCTTAGATGTCTAACAGGATTGTTCTGGGATCAGGCAAATATCGACCTTTTTGAGTTTTATGACTTGCTTTAGGTTAGGGGTTCTAGTTCTTGTTTCCTACCTTGAAGAAGCTTACTTTAAAGCATTTAGTATGCTTAATATGCCCAAATAATAGTTTGGGCTGTGCTTTTCTCCCATCAAAGTACTAACCTGCCTGAGCCTGCTTAACTTTCAGGATCATAGGAGATTGGATTTTTTTTTTTTTGTGTGTGTGTGTGTGTGTGTGTGTGTGATAATGCTATAGACCTGAGTATGATTATCTGAGCTCCAATATATTCTTTTAAACTTAGGGACTGGTTAGTTGGAAATTGAAAAAAAAAGCCTAGTTTCTATGTGTTTAAGTATTTGATTAAAATAGGAGCAAAGCAGAACTAGACCAATAATAAGTCCTTCAGAGTAAGCATTCCTGCCTGATGCCACTGAGAAGGCTGGGATTGTCCCTCATATGCAGCCCCATGGGGAGATCTGTATTTATTCAGTGTATGAGTTAAATCTTTGGGAATGCACAGTTTTTTTTCTTTTTGCTGAGTTTACATTTTGAACACCTTAAGGGTTTCATTTATTGCTAAGAATTAACATCTAATTAATTTGTTAAAATGTTTCGACAACAGCAAACAAAGTAGGTAAGGGAGGGGGAAGAAAAAAAATGGTTGTTGCTATGTGCAAAAAATGAAGTTGAATTGTGCCCTGATTAATTGATTAAGGATGGTTCCTGTGGTGAATAATTATGTTCAATAACTGTCAATATCATTTGCAATCATTTGTCACTTATAAAGCCAGCCTATAGCAAGCTTACTTTTACATGTATCTGGATGCCACTGCTGCTTTAGGAAGCAGTCCTGGCCTTTTCTTTCATAGTATCCTTTATTTAATAAATCACAATTGGAAGCTCTCCCTTATACCAACAAGACCTCCTCCTCTCACATCGAGAAATTATCTCAAAGCTTGCTTGCTTTCCCCCTAGGAAGTCCACTGGTCTTGGTGGCTGTGGTCAGGAAGTCATCTGACCTGCAGTAGATATTCTATACCCTACACATGCCCATCTTTGGTGTGGCCTATAGGCGAGTGAAGAATAGCCCCTTTGGTGTGCGGGCTTTGTTATGTGATTTACTTTGGCCAATGGGATGCTAGTGGATATGGCAGAATCTTGATAGATGCTTTGGGAGATGAGCTTGCTCTGCGGGATCCCATGCAGAATGGATGGAGGGCAGACCCTGCATGAGGCAATGTGTCACTTCCATTCAGAACTGCTGCTGGAAGCCATGCCACACAGGGTTCATGGAACCGAATCCCAGCTGACCTGAAGACCTCTAAGAATGAGGATAAAGGCTCATTGGTACATGCCTTGACTTTGGGGGTTTATTATTTTTAATCATCAATAGGTGATAACACCATAGTCCTTTATTTCTTTTCCACTGGGTACTACTTCCTAATTCTAGAGGGACACTTGTCTGTCTTGTTGTTCAGTGTGGTACTAATTCATCTGGTCAACATTTAGTTCCAGAAATCCTAGTTTTCTCTGTAGCTACAAATACTCTCCCTTCTGCTGGTCCCCTGGTTTCTCTCCACCCACCTGGTCTCACTCACTAGCTCCTACAGCTACTCACGAAATAACCACTCTGAGGCTTAATATTAATTACATACTCTTTGGTCTATTAGCTCAAGCTTCTTATTAACTAACTCTTACATCTTAAATTGACCCATTTCTGTTTTTTTATATTTTACCATGAGGCTCATGATCTGTTACCTCTTGCAGTACAGAGTGCAAACTTCAGATAATATTTTAGGATAAAAACTGGGCATTTCATCTCTATTCTCTAGGCAATGAATAGTCACATTTTTTTTTCCTGGTAGGAAAATTGTGTAGAAAATTATGAGAAATGCTTTGTTGTCATTGTTAAATCAAGCCCAAGTCAACCTCTTTAAGAAATCAGGGAAGTGCCGGGTGGTGGTGGCGCATGCCTTTAATCCCAGCACTCGGGAGGCAGAGGTAGGAGGATCTCTGTGAGTTCGAGGCCAGCCTGGTCTATACAAGAAATCAGGGAAGTACGCATTTAAGAATATGGTGCCCACTTCCAGGGTGGGGAGGATAAAAGGCAGCCATTTGTGCTTCATCTTTCGAGAGCTCTCTGTTTAGG
The DNA here is from genome assembly GCF_950005125.1 of Chionomys nivalis. Classification (NCBI taxonomy): domain Eukaryota; kingdom Metazoa; phylum Chordata; class Mammalia; order Rodentia; family Cricetidae; genus Chionomys; species Chionomys nivalis. Next base: position 68,614,305 of record NC_080095.1, read on the forward strand.
TCCATGCCCTATTTTCAAATTGGGATATTTGTTTTCTTTATGTTTAATTTTTTGAGTTCTTTGTCTATTGCAGATGCTAACCCTCTGCCGGATGTGTAATAAGTAAGGACTTTCCCCCATTTTGTAGGCTCTCTCTTCACTCAAATGATAGTGCCCTTCACTGAAAAGAAACATTTTAGTTCCATGTCATCCTGTCTGTCAATTGTCGATCTCAATCAATGCCTTTGCTTTACAGCATGCATTTGAGTCATAGAAAACAGAGAAATCTAGCTGGTACTCAGCTGGGGACTTTGTCCCGATCAGCTATCTGGAGCTATGCACACTAATAATCATTATCTCACCCAACTCTGAACCCTGTGAGCTACAACAATGACCTACCCTGCAGCTAACGCCCACTGGCACGATTGTGGAATGAATGTTATGGGGGTAACCAACCACTTCGCAAAGTAAAAATTGAATTTAAGGCCCATTTCATGATGTGGAACCCGTTCAAGAAGCTGTGGCTAAATAGGTCATGAGTTCTAGGGAAGCCTACTACTGCCATTCTGCTGAATGGACAGAGGAATAAAATGACTCCAGACTTACTGTTCTGTCCATTGATTAGGGTATCACTCTGCCCTCATTACAGAAGTTTTTTCTTGCCTTACAAGAGTCTGTGAGGAAGAGGGGGCAGGAGGATTCTAAGAGGATCATTACAGGGAAGTACAGGAAACAATGTTTTCCAGATACAATAACACAATGTACACTTGAAGTCGGAGTAACTGTGTCAGCATGTACAAGACCAGCATGAGCTCAAGCCAGACAAAGTTCTGGCATGGAAGAGGAATAGGTAGTCACAAAGTCACACCCCTAGCTGAGGAACTATAGGCATTTGATTGCTGCTGGAAGGAAAGTCATTTTTCTTCAGTGGTGTGACATATTCTAGGACAGGTCCCATTCTCAGTGGTAGTCAGTCAACAAATGTACTGGATTTTTTGAGAGAGAGAGAGAGAGAGAGAGAGAGAGAGAGAGAGAGAGAGAGAGAGAGAGAATGAAATTGGGTGGGTATGGAGATGGGGAACATCTGTGGGAGTTGAAGGAGGAAAATGAATATGATCAGAATATACTACATACAACTCTCAAATAATTGATAAAAACATAATTAAAAACAAAACAGACAAGTAGGCAAGATGACTCAGCTGTGAAATGTGCTTTGCCTCCAAACCTGACGGCCTCCTGAGTTTGATCCCAGAACCCACCTGGTGAAAGGAAAGAACAGACTCCTATAAGCTGTCCTTTGACATCCGCAGCCATATACACGTGTACCCCCCAAAGATAAATTTAATATTTAGGAAAGACAATGATGCTTTAGTTTAGGGGTAAGTTTTGCTCACCTGAAATGTGTAGCCTTGTTTGTGACCATTTTCTTTTCTAGATGGCTGAATCCTTGTGGCACAGCTACCAACCAAGCTCATCTTATTTTTCTAGATACATCCAGTGAGATGAAGCAGTGAGTTAATTTATGGTGATTCTCAGAGCCAAAAAATTCTAGCTTGAGTCCAGGGTTTATTTGTCCTTTGAAAGAGGAGAGAATGATTTGCTGTGAAGAAGACAAAGTTCTCATCACCCTTCCCACGGCAATCCCTACTGGCTGTTTCCTCCACTGTTGTACTTCCTACGGTCCTGACAATGAACTATCAGAAGTGGTGACCCCACAGCCAGCCAGCATCCCCTTCCATGTGGGAGGGGTGGGAGGGGTGGCAGAGACCACTCCTGCACCAAAGAGCTTGTCAGATAGCTGCAGAGAGAAGGCCCAGCTGAGACAACAATACCAAACAGAAAGAACAGGGAGGGATGAAGAATGAAATGTATCGTTTCCAAGTTCTTCTGGAAGTTTGTGGAGAGATTTATCATACTGCAGTAGTAGGAGGTTTTCAGGGGATAACCTGGAAGCATGAGGAGGGTCTATATTGAGCAAGTGAAGAGAACCAGAGAAGTCAACGTGGAGGATTCCCATTTTGGTGGGTGGCGGCCTGAATGGCAGCATCAGAGAGACTGGATACTTAGGACTGATAACAGGGTGTCAAGGGCACCAGAATTTGAATTCAAACATGAGGAAATGGAATGATTTCTACTGGATAAGTGACATGACGATCAGGAAATTTAATTCAAAGAGAAATAGCAAGAAAGGTGTGTGAGTAAATGATTTATACAGACTCTCCACTGCTCAGGCAGTGTTGTGTACCAGCAGTTCAGGGCTAAGAATGCCTCCCAAAACACACATATCCAGAGAAGGAAGATGATTTAGGGTACCAGTCTTTTGTGTGGTAGGACACTTGAGTGACCAGTGACACTTGACAATCTGACTTCAGGCATTTTTAGGGGATGTATTTTGTGACCAGATTTTCAGGGTCCTGGCCAGCCCTAGTCTGCTGTAGAGGGATAAGGAAAGCTCTCCAGTCTTCTCAGGGACACACAACTAGCCTGCAGAAGAAGCAATTTTTTGTAATACTTACTCATGTTTGGCAAATATATTTTCAGCTACAAAACCACTTTGTGGACAAAACAAATGCATTTCTATCATGTTTTGTTGATATGATTATTCTGTCAAATGCAAACATCAAGTACTGATGTATTTCTACTTTTACTGATCTCTTGAAACTGCTACTGAGTAAAGTCACATGGTGATAAAAGTGACATTAGACTTCTATGCAGACTTCTGGTCACACAAATGTTTGCCCTACTCTTTTCTCTTTCTTGTGTTACCTGAAAAGGAGAATAACTATCTGAGAAGATGCAGATAGGATGGAGTGGGATCTTAAGATCTCAAATAATGGAACTAAAATGGACATACTTGAAGGGGTCTTGTTCTTCCCTTGGTGTCTGTAGAACATCTCTTTGAGATGGAATTTCCTCATGTTCAAAGGATGAAAGCAAGATGTCATCATTCCCAGTTGAGAGTGGGCAGAGCTGTCAGAGCCTATGGATCCATTCCACTTTGAGCAAAGGTCAGAGAACTCAGGCCTCTTCTTGCTCCTTCAAGGTTGTGACAGGAGGTTTGGCCCAGGGTGTGACTGCTGACGCCATGCTTGGCCTAAGGTGTGGTTGCTGCATGTCCTGCCTAAACAACAGAATACTTAACTCAGGATACAGTTAGTTGATGTTTCAGGTATTGAAGAGGCAATTACTTTGTTTGTTAGAAGTCTTGTTTTCTTCCCCCCCTTTTGGATTAGGGTATATAAAGCATATAGAAAATTAATGTGAGTGAATTCAATATTCATTGGGTTGTCATCCTGATTCTATTCTGTGTCTCTGTATAGTTATTTTGTATCTCTGTTTTTTCTACCTAACATTTCTATCCACATGGAGTGTATGACCCCACCCCCTGCTACCCTGGAATGTATGAACCCATTGAGGCTGGACCTCAACAGATGGTGCCCAATATGGGGCCCCGACACAGCCCAGAAACAGGCTAGTGTTTTTTATACTGGATATAGGAGAGGCTAAGCAACAGGGTGGAGAATAGGGTGGGACCTACATGGTTTATGAGACCTTGACACCTTTCCCATTACAGTCTCTGCCTTTTCTTTATTTAAACCTTTACATTCACACATATGTAAGGTTTTCTTAGTTGAAAGGCTGTTTCACTTAAGAAAAGCCGACCAATATTCAAGTTTACCTCATTTTTCTGCCATATCAGTTCAACACCTCAATCTGATTTATTCTCAAATCAAGCCTAGTTTTGTGTTTGCTGCTATAAAAGATACCACACAGAATGTCAAGCTTTGATCAAGACATTCAAGCAACACCTAAATATACCACGAGCTGAAAAGCGCAAGGGACTAGAACTTCATGCCAGCTGCAAAAGCAACAGCCATTGCTTCAAGTTTTGCTTTGTTTGGTAAACGGAGGATGAGCTTAGTTTGTGAAGGCAGATGGTGCTAAGAAACCCATGTGTCAGAGAGGCAAGGACTCGAGAGTCAGGTAGAAGCAGCATCACTCAGGCCTTTGTGGGAGGGTTTTAGGAATGACATACAAGGACCTTGGCCACTGAGAAGGCCTTTAGATATTTGTAGGTATTCCTAGGTTGATTGTCCATACTACTTTTATTATTTAGCTAAAACATATCAAAATATTAAGGAAATATTAGTTTTCCTAAAGATTCATCAATGGGGTGTTATCATTTTCAAGATTATGATTTTGCAGTTGGAGAAGATACTGTCTTTTTCATGAACTGGTGCCCTTCCTTGCTGCCCACCACTGCAGTCATGGGTTGTATGGAGCAGGGCCCTAGGGAATTCTTTCCACTTGCACCATTTTGTGAATGTCTGCAATGAATCCTCTGGAGCCAGACCTCTTCAGAGAGGATAGGTTCGTGTGTGAATGGGTTAGCAGTCTGTGGCAGAGGAACAATCTGTGGTAATTTGAACTTTTGAATAACCAACTGTAGTACAATGTTTGAAAAGCTGTAAAAAGACTTCCTCATAATTCACAATTGAAGATGAGACTTTTGTAATTTTGTCCCAAAGTGTTCCATTTTAAACATCTTATAGGTAAATAGAAGTAAATGGCAAGTATTTAAATCAGATTTGTTCTCAAACCTGTTTTAACTTGAGCAATTGCTGTAATAAAATTTCTTTAATATCTTTGTTTAACTGCCACTGGTCAAAAAAAAAACCCTAAATCTGAAGCTATTTCTAAAATTGAAGATTGAGCATAATTGATATTAAGTACCATTAGGCTCATTATTGGCCTTGTGAAGCTGGTTCTCTATTCTCTGGGATGGATATCAGCTCAGGGCACAGAGAGTTCAGCTCTTGCATATTTCTTCTGCTTGAGTCTGTTCACTGAACCATAGCACAGCATGTGCTAAGCCTGCCTGCTGGAAACACAAGGAGCAGGGATCCAGAGAGGGTGACATATGTGCACGCTCACAGACAACAGCACGCCATGCGTGCTTCTATGACAGAAGCACGAGCGATTTCAATACATGGATATACACATGTAAGGCTAGAGATTCTACAGCCAAAACCAGGGAGATGGGTGAGAAAGGTCAGCGAAACTGGTAAGAGGGGGCATTTCTCCTGGGCTGCAGTTGGCGACTAGGAGTTTGCTAGGTGAATAGACGAGAACAGAGTCCTGGATTGTGGAAAGAGTCTGCTCAAAGTGTGTCGGGGTTCAAGGAACAGTAGGAAAATTGTTGTGCTTAGAGATATGGCGTCAAGAGCAGGAGGAGGCTGGGCAGCAGCTTGGACAGCCCAGCCTGGCGCCCGAGAATGACACAGTCATTGTCTTCTGTTACTATTGTGCTAGAGCACTCTTTAACTCAAACGCCCAGACTTCTGCAATAAGCACTCAGTTGATCGCATCTATAGAAGATGGCATTTCCTTTATTCTACAAAAGGAAGATCTCGAGGAAAAAAAAGCCAATATATTTCTTCCCAATACTCATTTGCATTTGATTGTCTAAAAGAAACAGATGATCTGTGGAAATGTGTGTGATTTTACTGAACTATACATTTCTACAGAACCACATCATTTCTATCAGATCTTTCCTATTATACAATAAAAAGTCCTTAAAATGAATGACAGGGCAATGGTATAGTATTATCTCCACTAGAGAGGCTTAGATATTGTTTGTCATTGCCTGAATAGTACATTTTTGCATGAGAACAAGCAAATTGTGGGCTCTTAACAAAAAAAACATCTCAGAGAATTCTTTCGATGGTGATGAATTTTATCTTTGTATATGAGGTTATACAGGGTGACTTCTAAAGTCTGGAGACACAATGAGATCATTTCATGTGTATTGTAATAGCAATAAATCATTTATTAACCTATGTCCTCAGACTTGGTTTCTAATCTGTACTTCTGAGCTGACTGTTAGTCAAATATATTTTGATAGTCAAATGAGATGCTTAAAAAGAATGGGCTCTTTTTAGGTAGAGTTCACTTTCACAGATCTTTTTGCCACAGTGGGGAGCTATTTTAGATATAAGCATTTTTTATAATTCTATCAGAAAGCGGCTTTATAAATACTCTTTGTTTTTTTTGTTGTTGTTTTATTATTATTTTTTGTTTGCTTGTTTTTTGAGACAGGGTTTCTCTGTGTCGACCTGGCTGTCCTGGAACTCACTTTGTAGACCAGGCTGGCCACAGACTCACAGAGATTTACCTGTTTCTGCCTCCCAAGTGCTGGGATTAAAGGTGTGTGCCACCACAACCTGGCTATAAATACTGGTTTGTAAGAAGACAATTGAATTAAAATGAACAGTTCATGGTGGACCTGGCCTTTGTCACCATTGGTGATGGACGGTATAGCTAACTTGGAGATCTTGATACCCTGATGCCTCCTGTGTGTGGAGGCTGACCAGAATATTTGAGCTATACACTCAGGCCAGGGAATACTTTTTTTTTTTTTTTTTTTTGGCAGTGAATTAGAATATGCTGCAGGGCTATATGGAACAACTTCCCAAGTTCTACATGCATTATTTGTGTGATCCCTGAGGTGCTGCTAAGGTTGTATCCCTCTTCCTTTAGAATGCCCTATAGCATAGCTCCCATGGACGTTTCCATTGAGCCCCGATGAGCAGAGTTTCTTCCGAAAGTAAGGGAAGAAGAGGATTCTAGATAGTGGGGGATCTGTGCAAAGCAACAACATTAGATAATTCAGAGAGAATTATGAGAAAAATTATGATACCTTTGTAAAAGGTAGAAAAATAGCCAAAATGTCCCTTCTTCTACTTAGCATTGGGAGCATGGGTTGGGGGTGGAGTGAGGTGACCTTTATGTAATGTGTCTAGAAAGCATCTTCCATAAATACATTGGATGGCTGTGTTTCTGTTGTCTAATGTCTTCTCCAAAGAAGTCCCATGGCTTAGCTCAGTTACATATCATATAAGAATATAAGCAATTAGTATTCTATCTATCTATCTATCTATCTATCTATCTATCTATCTATCTATCTATACTCAAGGATAACATTTTAAGTTTGCTAGATTTCTCTAACTTCTTTTACTAAAGTTATGACAAACTTTGAAGGATTTCACCCCATCTGTTTCTGATATTGATTATTCTAAACCAGAAAAGAGAGTGTGAATTCATGAAATATCTTGGTCAGTAAAGCAGATGGTCCTGAGAGTCTATAGAAATTCAGTTAGCATCCAAAAGTCCAGGGGATGCTGTTACCAGGCTGCTCATCTGAGATAGGAGAAAATGTGTTCAGAAAGCCATATAACAATTGTTAGCTTTTCAATTGTTTCCGTTTGTGCAGAATAATGGGCCCCTAAAATGCCCATGTTCTACTCTTGGGAACATGGGAGCATATTACTTTACATGTCAAATGGAAGACACAGGCTGAGGAATTTGGGCTGGGGACATTACTCTGGATGATTTGGATGAACCCAAACTTACCAAGCAAGTCCCCGAAAGGCTTTTAGGGGTTTTCTGGTAGAGGCCCTGAAGGCAGCACAGTAATGTTTGCTCTGAAGATGAATTAAGGGCCATGAGGTAGGAAATGTGGATGACTTTCAAGAGCCAAAGATGATTTTTAGAAAAGGCAAAGGAATAACCTCCTTTGGCCCCTCTAGAATGATGCTGTCTCACTGATGTCTCAACTACAGACCTGGAGGCTTCATTTCAGAAATTAGCATGTGTAGCTGTAAGATAACACATTTGCATTCTTTTAAGCTACCAAGTTTTCTATAGTTGGTCAGAGCAAAAAACTAGTATACCCTTTCTGGAAGAAGTACTAAGTTATGTACTGAATGTTTGTTTTGTACCATTCTCTCCAAGTCTTTATGTTGCCATTTAAAAAAGTTAATCAGTAACATTTGTTTAATTACTATGTATCAAAGACTACCACCAGCAAAGCAAAGAGGCCATCAAGGCAACGGAGGAAATATTTGCAAAACACACATACCTGATAAGTTCATTAATATTAATACCAGAATAATAAAGACTTCTTACAACTTAAAACAGCAGCTGAACTGATTAAAAATGTGCAAAGAATTGACTAGGCATTTCTTCCCAGAAGATGTACAAATGGCCAGTCCTTACCTAGAATGACTGAGTACCCATTAAAGTGGCTATTTTGAAACAACAACCCAAAGTGGAAAAGAGCAAGTGCTGGTTCGGCTGTAGGGAAATTGGAATCCTGGCATTGCTGGGAGATGTAACATAGTATATCTGCTGTGGGAAGCAGCATAATAGATCCTTTAAAAACCACCACATTACCCAGTAACTCCATTTCGATGTGTGTACCCCAGAGGTTAGAAAACAGGAACACAAAAGGATATATAGTTGTACACACAGGTTCATGTCAGCCCTATTTGCAGCAGTCAAATGTTGGAGATAAGCCGCATCTTCATAGACAGACTGATGGCAAGCAACATATGAAAAGCGTGCACACATACACTCGAGGAATACTATTCAGCCTTAGAAAGATAGGATTTGGATGCATGCCACAAAAAGATGAACTTTGAAGATAAAAATAGAAATAAGTTAAACATGAAAGGACAAAGATCGCTACAATTATTATTTCTTTTCTTCTCTCCCTTCCTCCCTCTCTCCCTCCCATATTCCTTCCTTCCTTCCTTCCTTCCTTCCTTCCTTCCTTCCTTCCTTCCTTCCTTCCTTCCTTCCTTCCTTCCTTTTTTTGTTTTTTCAAGACAGGGTTTCTCTGTTTAGCTGTGGCTGTCCTGGAACCCACTCTGTAGACCAGGCTGGCCTCAAACTCACAGAGATCTGCCTGCCTCTACCTTATGAGTGCTGGGATTAAAGGTGTACACCACCACCGCCTGACTCAGTTCTTATTTCTATAAGGTACCTAGAGTAGTCACATTCATAGAGGCATAATGATGTTGGCCAGGATCCAGGGGAGATAGTCATGGGAATTATTGTTTGGGGATTAATGGATTCCATTTCGGAATAAGAAAATGTTTCTGTAGTGATAGCTTCTCAGCAATATGTACTTCACGCTCTGAACCATTTAGACTGGCAAATTCCATGCTGCACATATTTTACCAAATAAAGAATTGATGTACTTGGAGAAAAAGGAGCAATGTAAGATTGTTATAAGTACATTTGGGACATGGAGAAGAAAGCATGGCAAGCAAGAAGGTGTTTTGCAGAAAAACGTTGCTCAGTCTGGGAAGATATTTATTCTCGTAGAGGATATCGGGCAATATCTGGGGTTATCTGTGGCTGCTATGGCTGAACCCTTGTCCTAAGGCTTCTCATTATCACCTCTGCGGCTACAGAAAGGAATTATTTAGCCACCGATGTTAGCAGTGTAGAGAAACTGGAGACAGTGATCTGGTAAAACAGTATACACAGAAGCCGTATGCCTCTAAAATGCACAGTTATTGGGAGTTTATACAAAAGGCCACCTGTTCTTTAAAATGAGAGAAGGGGTGAGTGGAGATAAGGGAGATGACTCTTAGGAAGATAGATTAGCTGTGAAGAGAGGGTCAATGTAGGAGACCAGGTAGGCAGTTGCTATGGTAATCTAGTGTGGTGTAAAAGGACACAGGGCAATGTGATGAGCTCTGCTCTTATAGCTTTGCAGTATTAACCATGTAGTCTTCAAAAGCACCGTGTGTTACAGGTCTCTTCCCATTTCACAGAAGAGTACAGGAGGGGCAGAGTCAGCAACAGAGTCAGCTAAGGATGGAGTGGGGCTTGAACCCAGGGAGATAGGGTTATGTCTTGTTGCAGGGTGAACTCTATTTCTCTTTTTAACCCATCAGCTTGGTTGAAAAATTGGGTTTGTGGTTGAGTTGGAGAAAGAGGATACCTAGAATTTACTCCCTGTCTTCAGGAGCCTGAATGTGAGGAATACTGAGGCAGCTGAGAAGACAGAACTGGCTCCTTGAGTTTTAGAAATTTGCTTGGAGAGATTAAGAGTGGGTGACTTAAACATGTAGGTGGGAGGAGGTGAATAGTCAGGACGGGATCCCAATTTCTCACCCACCAGCTCTCAAATTCTGACTCCCCGAAAGCTTCAGCAGGCTGTACATGCCATTTCAGTGACATGCATCAAACTTGAAAAACACAATCTAGGCCAGGATTATCACTTCACCTCCCACTTCCCAGGAACACTCACTCGTCCCCGACACTTCCCACTCAAGCAGTAATCCTCTCCTATAGAAAGGAAGGAAGATGGCCATGCCTTGCTGCGAGGGCCTTGTATGAGCTTGCTTAGGGACAAGAGGCTGGAGAGGAGAGGGGAGGTTTTGTTTCCTACAGAGTGTGTCACACGCCACTCTTTGCATACTCCTTGCAACCTGAAGTGCAGCTTGCAGGAGCACTGGAGATCTGGAAAAGGCTGAAAAGCAGCCAGCCCCATTATGACTTATTGTTGCAGAACTAAAACCATGAGTCCAGCCATGATAGCGGAGTCTATCGTTAGGCACTGATGTCGTCTAGGACAGCATAACCACATTATCACGGCTGCACTGCCGATCTCCCTTCCTGCCTTCCCTCTTCTGACATCCACAACATGCCTCTGGAGTAGGCAAGGCAGATCTGTTCCCACAAAAAAAAAAAAAAACGGGAAAGTCACCCGTCCAAGGTCGCCAAGCTGCCAAGTGACAACTTTGGCCTATGGATCTGGCGTTTGACTCAGTTCTAATCTGTTTCCCTAATGCTCTTCATAAAAGCTACCTTGAAAGTTTATTGTCAAGGATTCCTGGGCTCTTGTCCCAGGTATAGTAATACCACGGAATAGTGTTAATATTTTCATTCCTCCACATTTAGGAAGTATGTCTAGACTAATGTGGTAGACTGGCATGGGATCTGAGTGCTGGCGGTTTCTAACAACTACAGGGAACACAGGGAACATAGACAGAGATGCCTAGAGCAATGTCTAAGTGGCAACACTTCAATCACACTGCACCTCAGTTTTCTCTTCTTGCCAGAGGAATAATAGCCATTTCTCTTCGTCCCCAAGATTGCCAGTGGGATTATATTGAACTGTGGTTGTGTACAAGTTCTTTGTAGTGCATTCTGTCCAGTGGAATAGTTTGTGTCCTTGCCTCTGAAACTGTGTGGCCTGCTGACATACTCTCATGAGGAGGATTAGGTGAGAAGCAGCGTGTGAGTTCCATACAACACCCACTCTTGCCCTCACAGAACCCTAAAGTCACTATTCAGTAAAGCCTAGATAAGAACTTACAGTGACCCAGATATGATCACATGAATGAGGTCATCTAGGATCCCTCCACTTGATTCAGTTCACTTGAGTGAGCTCAGGTGGGGTTAAGCATCAGTATATGAGGGATATCAAATTGTGGGGATAAGGTGGAGGTTTGAGACAGTTTCACAGCAATAGACTACTGGGGATAAGATGGATCGTTAATATGAAACTAATTTAAAATCACAGTGATAAATTATAAATTGTCTCCTAATACAGCATACTAAAATATGTGTAATAAAACTAGTAATACTAAAATGGACAACAAAGATAAAAGATTTAGGGTCAAAATACTAAACTAGAATGAGACTTGTTTTACAAAGAAATGTATGCCTACACACTGTTACTAACTAACTCTGTCCATCAGTGGAGACGGAGGTGAAGTTGAGTGCCAGCATGTTACATTACTTGGTAAAGACTGGGGAGAACCAGAGTCAGCAATGGGTGCCAAGTCTGGGACAGGGGGTTGATGCAAATGGCACACAACATCAATATGCTGTCTCAAAGATTGTTGTTGATTTCAGAAAACAGAATCCTAATCACGTAGGAGAAAGACCTTATTTATTAGTTAATTTCCTGTTATGATAAAATTCTTATCAGGGACCAGGTGCGGTCCAAAGCCTCAGTGGCTTCCAGGCTCCTCCAACACTTTTTATACTGTCCTTCTTTCCACCAGCGGGACATGGATAGGAAAAGGCAGAAGTTTCTGGGATTATGTTCTCTCTCAAGGAATTTGGAAACTCCTTTCTGTGGATTTTTCCGACTTGAGCTTCCCTTTCTTAAATAATAGCAGAACAAAAACAACACCTCACAGAGTTAGATCAATTAGAAGGCCAATTAGAAGATGGGCTGGCTAGTTCCTGCCTTCTCCATACCTGGAGAGATACAGTTCTCAGAGTGTCCCTGGTCCCCAGAAATCAACGAGCAGAGTAGGTGGGAACACTGCTCTCTTGTTTTCAGAACCAGTGTGACCATGATGAATGAATGTTTGACCTAGTTGTACCCTCACACAGACCTATTGTTCGTGTTCCCATAATTTGAAAACTAAACTATGACCTAAATTTCCATATACACTTCATCTGAGCTTAGGGATAAAATGATTGCATACTTTTATTTGAAATGTGTTGATTTGATATAAGGTATCTTGAGTGCAGTGACTATATCTAAAAAAAGCTTTTTACATTTTTTCCATAGAAGCCTACTATTAGTAAGGTAAATATGATTTTTGTTATAGACATTTTGTATTTGAAAAGCAGGCATATTAAATGTGTGTAATGATACATCATTTGGACCTTGACAAGCTAATTTTTTTCCAAAAAGATTTTGAAATGAAAAAAGTGTTCTATTCACTCATAATTTTGAAGTGCTTCTTGAAGTATATTTTGAAATGGTGAAACTGATTCACTACCTACTGAGAGGTCATATGTATTTTGACTTGAATTCTCTTTCACACTAAAATCAATTTTGTTCATCAAGGCATCTCTGTGGATATGATGCACTGAAACCATTAACAGCACTGTTTTTTAACTCAGGATATTACATTCTGTGTGTATTTGCTTCATGAACTTTGAGAAGTTCAGATACCATAAAACGTACCTACCTTATATCCTTGGACAGGCACACAAACATCAAATAGACAGGACCAGAAAAGAAAATTCTCTCCTTGACACATAATAATCAAAACACTGAGCATGGAGAACAAAGAAAGGATCTCCAAGGGGGAAAAGTCAAGTTATATATAATGGCAAGTCCATTAGAATAATACTTGACTTTTTAATGGAGACTCTGAAAACCAGAAAGACCTGGATGCTGTACAACCTCTGAGAGATCACAGATGCTAGGCTAGACTACTCTATCTAGCAAAACTACCAACCACCATTGACTGGCAAAGAAAAAAGTTTCACAATAAAACCCAATTAAATCAATTTCTATATACCAATTCAGTTATACCAAAGGCACTTAGAAGTACAACTGAAGTCTGAGTAGGTTAATTATACCCAAGAAGACACAAAAATAAATAATCCCAGAACAGTAAATCAAAGGGGGAGAATCCCACATCACTACAACAAAATAATAGGAATCAGTAAACACTGCTTATAACTTTCAATATTAACGGCTTCAATTCTTCAATGAAAAGGCACAGACTAACTGATTTGCAGGTAAATGGTTGTATTGGAGAATAGGATGCATCTTTCTGCTGCAACCAAAAAAACTCATCTTACCACCAACAATCTTACAATTACCACGATCTTGCAATTCTAAACTTATATGCTCCAAACACATGGGCAAAAAAGTTCATAAAAGAAACATCCCCCACCCAGCCCAGGAATAGTGGGTGACTTCAATACCTCACTCTAGACAATAGGCAGGTCACACAGACAAGAAAATAAACAGAGATACATTGGAATTAAATAACATCACAGATCAAATGAACCTAATAGACTTTTAAGATCATTCCATCCATATACTTTATTCTCAGCAAATCATGTAACTTTCTCTAAAACTGATCACATATTTGGAAAGATACAAAAGAAGTCTCAACTGATAGAAGAAAATTGAAACAACACCCTGTATCTGACCACCTTGGATTAAAGCTAAATATCAACAACAAAAATATCAGAATCTCTACAAACTCACTGAAATTTAGAAACTCACACTGAATGAAAGTGGGTCAAAACAAATCAAGAAAGAAAATAAAAACTAGAAATGGATAAAAATGAAAACTCAATGTACTCAATCTTATGGACACATTGAAAGCAGTTGTAAGAGGCAGGTCACAGTACTAAGTGACAACATCAATGAATTGGAGACATCCCATATTAGTAACTTAGCAACACACTGAAATCTCTAGAACAACAAGAAAAAATAATAACCCCAAGGAGCCGAGAACAAGATAATCAAACTCAGGTCAGAAATAAATGTAATAGAAGCAACCACCCCCCAAAAAATCAGTAAAAAGAAGAAAATGAAAAAGAAGAGTTTATTCTTTTAGGAAATCAACAAGATTAATAAACCCTATATCAGTGTTGGACATATATTCAAAGGAATCCATCTCCTACTATGGAAATCCTTGCTCATCCATATATGTTGCTGTTCTAATAATAATAGCTATAAACTGGAAACAGCCTAGATTTTAATCAGCTGATGAATAGATAATGAAAATGTGACTCATCTAAACAATGGAATATTATTTGTCTCTTAAGAAAAATGAAATTATGAAATTCACAGATAAACAATTGGAACTAAACAAAATCATCCTAAGTGAGGTAACTCAGACTCAAGAAACCCAAATATTGTGTTTTCTCTTATATGTGGATGCTAGCTTTTAAGCTGTTAATAGGTGCTACAATCTGAATAAGAACAGAGGTTAGGCACCTAATAAGGGACTGGGGGCAAGAAAGGATCTTCCAAAGAAGGGGAAATAGAATAGAGTGTTATGGAGAGACAAAATACAGGAATATGTCAATAATTCATTGTCCTTATACCAACAGATAAGTATAGATACCAACCTTCACCAAAGAAACTTCTCTTTACAATAAAAGGCAGACTATCACAGATAAGCAAAACTGGACACAGTGTGGAAAACCCAGTCCCTGAGTGTAGTGGTATTTCAATTGTACTTTAATAAATAAAGACTGCCTGAAGATCTGAGAGTAAAACAGTCCCACTGGTCAGCCCTACAGACCAAGTTATGGTAACACACACCTTTAGATTAAAGGCATAGAAACCATGTGGTGCATGCCTTTAATCCCAGTGGTGCATGCCTTTAATCCCAGTGGTGCATGTCTTTAATCCCAGTAATCCCAGCCCTTGAGAGGATTATAAAACAGGAGGAAACAACTCTCAACCTAAGTCTCACTGTGAGATTCCTAGAGGCAGGATCACTATTTCTGACTGAGGTTGATGTAAGAACCAATGGCTGGCTGTTTGACTTTTTGGGTTCTCAGGTTAAACTCTAGTTTCTGACCCTGAGTTTTTATTATTCATACTTTACCTGTGGACATCTCTACTTTGTTTCTCCTATATCTCTGAATCAGAAAATATGGTGGAAGGGGAACCAGAAAAATTATAAGAGCCAGAATACCAGGAAGTCAGCTGTAAAACAGTCTCTCCTAGAAATAACTACTCAATCAAGACTGAAATAATGGCGATATCAATGAAAAATTTGTGGGGTCTAACCCTTAGTCAAAGAGTTACAGTCAACTATTGGCTGCTGGGAGAAGGTGAATTAGCCTTTATAAGAAGGTGTCCCATCTCAGCTAGCTAATTTGGAATCATCTTAAGCAGTTTGTAACCCAAAACTGATCTAAAAGTGGTGCTATCAGAATAATGACATCATATCACCCATGTGGAATTGTTGTTGTGGGGATCCCATCTCCTCCTAGGAAACTTTAAAGATTACTGCAGGAAAATTTATTGTTCATTGTAGAAAACATATGCATTGTTCATATAGACATATATTCAATGAAAGGTAACATAGAGACAATAATAGGTATAGGGAGAAGTAAATTTTTTTGAAAGTAGAGTTTTGATAATAATAGTACCTAGATTTTTTTCTTCCTCTGTCCCACACCAGGTGGCTTCAGATATAAGACAGAAACTCTGAATTTTTCTCTTAATAACATGCTTGGATTTAGAGATGGATAGTCACTGTCCAACTTTAAAACTAGCTTTGAATTTTAATAAATGATGACTACTATTATAATGATGTCTAAGTATTGATATCTTATCCTGCAGAGGATATTGGTATCATAAGTCAGATTTCTCTTGGCTTGGTGATTCTTTATGGATAGCTATCTTTTCTTCTTTAAGCATCTAGATATCCAAGGTTTCTTGACTTTTCAAAGATGGGTATTTTCCTGTAAAGACAAGAACATAACCCTGCCCCAACCTTTATGAGATTTCCTTACAACCTGTGGGGTTGTAATCTCTGTGGATACGCTGTCATTTCTCTTTATCAAGAGGTTTCTCCTTTTCAAACCAAATCTTGATTAATTTTAATGGTGTCCATAGCTTTTCTTCTCCTATGGAAACAAGAGCAAAACCCCTTGGTTTCTATCCTGAGGTCAGCACATCCTTGAAATACACAGGATTATTTAATTCAGAAGTTTTTTCTATTATTCAATGTCTCTTTGCTGCCATTGTTTCTTTCTCATTAGCATTAAGAAAATTCAAGGTTAATAAAGCATTATGCAATCTATTTCTGGGGGTATTTTTCATCCCTTTTTGTTTGTTTAACATATCCTTTATAGTCCAATTTGATCTTTCTATAACTGCCTGACCAGTAGGCTTGTGTGGTATATATGTAATATACTTTATATTATAATAAGCCAAAAACTGTTTTAACTTTCTTAGAGATTTATTCTGGACCACTGTCTGTCTTTATTTGTGCAGATATCCCACGATGTTCATAACTTCTAGTAAATGTGTGATTGATGTTCATAACTTCTAGTAAATGTGTGATTATTGAATCAGCTTTTTCTGAACTCAAAGCAGTTGCCCATTGAAAACCTGAATAGGTATCAGTGGTATGTTGTATGTATTTTAATTTTCCAAATTCTACAAAGTGGAACACATCCATCTTCCAGATTTCATACCTTTGAGTGCCCTTTGGGTTACTTCCTGCATGTAATGGTGTTTGGTTATATAAAGAACAAATTGGACATCACCTTATAATCTCCTTAGCTTGTTGACGTGCAATAGAAAAGTCCTTTTAAAAACCTTTGCTATTGATATGATGTTTTTATGAAATTCTGAGGCCTTCAACACATTTCCAATCAATAATTGATCAATTCCTGCATTACCTTGTGCTAGAGGATCTGGCAGACCCATATGGGACTGGATGTGTGTTATGATACAGGACAAAGCCTATTCCTGTCTATATCTTGAACCTGAATAAATAATGAAGTCAATTCTGTATCATCTGGTGTAAATTCAGCAGTTTCAATATGTAAAACAACTCTTTCTGCATATTGTGAATCAGTAACTATATTAAGAGGTTCTTTAAAATCCCTTATTACCATGGGAATAGCATATAATTCTGACTTTTAGATAGAATTATAAAGGCTTTGTTCCATTTAAATCTTCTGATTTGTAACCTGCCTTTCCTGATTTATTTGCATCAGTATAAAATATAGGGGGCTCTAGTTACTGGTGTATGGCATACAGTGTGGGGAAAGATACAATCAACTCTCTTTATAAGGTTAATTCTATCACTTTTGGGATAGTTGTTATTAATCTCACCCAAACAATTAGCATAAGGTCTTTGCCAGGGTCATTGTCTTTCCATAATTTTTTAATTTCATCATTAGTAAAAGGTATTATAATTACTGCTGAGTCTATTCCTGCTAATTGACAAAGTCTCAATTTTCCTTTTATAATCAATTCAGAGATATTTTCCACATAATATTTTATTTTTTTACTTGGTTTATGTTGTAAAAAGATCCATTCTAAAATAATATTTTTTCTCTACATTAAAATTTCTGTAGGGGAATATTTGGAGGGTAATATGACCAGAATGCACATGTGACTCTTATAATTTCTCTTCAATCAAAGTCAATTCTTTCTCAGCTTCAGCTGTTAATTCCCTCAGACTATTTAAGTCTATGTCACGTCTAAGTTTTTGTTTAAATGAATTATTTGATTAGGTGTTATCCTAGAAGTTGACCATAAATTGGAAATGTCTCCCAGCAATCTTTGGAAGTCATTAAGAGTCTTCAATCGGTCTCCCCTAATTTGTGCTTCTTGTGCTCTAATTTTTTATAAATGTATTTTGTAACCTAGATAATTGATAGAATCTCCTCTTTGTATTTTTTCAGGAGCAATTTGTAATCCCCTACTAGGCAAAACTTGCTTTACTTCTTCAAACATTCTTTCTAAAATATCTACATTTGACTCAGATAGCAAAATGGCATTCATGTAATGGTAAACTATAGACTGAGGAAATTGCTTATGTATTATAGCCAATGGCTGACTTACAAAGTATTGGCACAGGGCGGGGCTACTTAGCATTTCCTGTGGGAGGACCCTCCATTTATATGTTTTATTAAGTAGGCACTGTGAAAGCAAATTTTTCTCTGTCATTTTCTTGTAAAGGTATAGTGAAGAAACAATTGTTTAAATCAATAACCATAAGAAGCCATACTTTAGGCAATATGGAAGGCAAAGGAATTCCAGATTGTAGAGTATCCATTGGTTGAATAATCTTATTAACAGCTCTTAGATCTGTCACCATTTTCTATTTTCCAGATTTCTTTTTAACAACAAATGCAGAATTCCAAGCGCTGGTTGATTCATCAGTGTGCTAAGCATCTAGTTGCTCCTGTACCAGCTGTTCTAAAGCCTGCAGTTTCTCTTTTGTTAAAGGTCATTGTTTAACCCATATAGGTTTCTTAGTTAACCATTTTAAAGGTAGGGCCGTTGGCACCTCTGAAATTTTGCTAGTGGTTTTGTGTTTTTGTACAGCCTGAATGGCTGGTGACTGTTTTTTATAGTACTTTAGAATATCCTTCCCAAAAACATGAGTTGGTTTATGTTCCACTTCTGAGACTGTAGGAATTTTAATCTGGGTATTCCATTGCTACAACAGGTCACAACCCCATAGAGTCACTGCTATATTAGCCACATATGCCTCAGCCTTCATCTCTGCCCTTCTAGCCCTATGCATTCAACCCATCTCTTGCTTTGTTTTACTTGAGATAGGGTTCCAATATCTAGGAACTGAACATCTGCCTCCTGAAGCGACCAATTTGTATGCTAAGAATCAGGAATAATAATAGTCACACCTGCACCTATGTACAGTAATCCTTCAATTACAATGTTATTTATTTGTACTCTCAGCTTTGGTCTTTGATCATTTATAGAAATCTGCCAAAATACACCTTTTCTATTTTCTATTAGAATTTTTGATTCATTCTCCATGTTTATCATCCAGAGTAGTATGTACTTTTCCTCCTCCTGGGGAGGCATATCCTTCACAGTGACTGGGAATTACTGGATCATGTTTTACCTGGGAGTCTATGAGGAGAGGAGTTTCTCAATGGTAATGGGTTGACTTGTTTGTCTCTTGTTGATCTACATTCAATGGTTTAGTGTTGGCCTTTACTGCATCTTCTACATAATCCAGAAGATTGAGATGTTATATTTGTCATTCCCAGGAAATATTATTTCTAGGAACTCCTTGTCTACAATCCCTTCTCAGATGTCTTATTCTACCACAATTAAAACATTTGGTATTTTGATGTCTCTTTATACCTTTGGAAAGTGCTTCTCCTACCCAAGCCTCCGTATTATAGTCAAATGACTCAACATTGGCTGTGTGCAGAATCCATTCATCTACTGGTGCTGATTTGACCTTTAAAGGCCCAAGTATCTGTGTGCATTCTAAGTTGGCATTTTCAAAAGCCAGAGATTCAATAAGTACTCATTTGGCTTCTGGATCTGTTAGCCCATTTGTATAGCTTTAGTTAATCTTTGTAAAAAGTCACTAAAGGGTTCTTTTGGGCCTTTTTTGACCTAAATATATTATTCAATTCTTCTTCCTAGTTCTTGAATCCTGCACCAAGCATTTAAGGCTGTTGTATAGCACAGGGACAAGATTTGTTCATTGTAAATAGCTCGACTATGTGGATCAGCATAATGGCACTTGCCAATAATTTGATCTTGGGAAGCCTCAAACCTTTTGATTCTTGATGTTCCAGGGCTTTAGCCTCCTCATTCCACTAGCACTTCCACTATAACTGTGGCCCATCTTCTATCACTTCTGATACTAATTGAAGCCAATCATGTGGAGTAACCTTATTGCTTGAATCCCATGTCTTTAGCATCTCCCTAACAAATGGTGAATGCATGCCATAAGATATGACTGCTTGCCTAATTTCTTTTAGATCTTTCAATTGGTTTCCACTTACATTCTGTGTATTCATTTGGGTATTGAGTATTTGCTGGATTTTCAGAGGTAATAACCAGATAAGTAGCAAAATCTCTTGGTAAGTCATCTCTGACTCTGACAGATACTGGTGATGCTAAATTCTTTGCCTGTAGCTCCTCACCTTGCTTATCAGTTTTGACAAGTTCCACAATCAATTCAAATATTTTTATCACTGTCTTGTAAAGCCCGAATCTCTTGACCTGGGTATATTTCTAATGATTTCGTCAAATAAATTAATTTCTGTTTGTCATTCTGCATATGTGTTTCCAAGGTTTTAAAATTTTCCATTAATGATATCTTCTCATTCTTAGATATTATTTGGATGGCGTGTAGATTGCCTTCCCTGAGTGATGTTATGTCTGCTAATTTATCATAACTTTTTAAACTGATTTTGACTGTACATTTTAACAGTATGAATCTTTTCAGATACTCTCTCAGTACCCTTTTGTAAGGTTTCATAACCCATTGGCATGGATTGAATTTTGCCTGTCAAATTAAAGTTATCATTTTCAATATTATGAATCCTTTCAGCTAAAAATTGTATCCTTCCTAAAAGTTTCTCATCCTCGACTCTGTTATCAAGCTATTTCTTTAAGGATATAATATGAAGAACAAAGCTAATAACCCCTATGGCCACAAAAATATATGTACAAAATAGGTCATATAGCTCTTGCAGAATTTCATCCAGAGTAGAAACAATATGGTTGTTAAATTCCTGGATGGTGATTTTGTCTGCAATTATCTTGTGTAGGTGGAGATTGCTCATTTCCTGGTTGCCCAGACCTGAAATAATTACACAGAAATTATATTAATTATAACCCTCCTTGGCCAATAGCTTAAGCTTCTTATTAACTTACTCTTACATCTTAAATTAACCATTTCTATTAATCTGTGTATTGCCACAGGCTGTGGCCTACCGGTAAGGTTCTAGTTGGTGGCTAGTGTCTTTCTCCTTTGGCAGCTACATGGCTTCCCTCTGACTCTGCCTACTTTCTCTCTATATTTCTGTTTGGATTTCCTGCCTAACTTTACTAAGTTATTGGTCAAAACAGCTTCTTTAATAACTAATGATAATAAAACATAGTCATAGCTTACACAGGGGAATCCCACATCAGGGTTGGTTTACAATATTCAAATTTATTTATTTATCCAATCTCTTAGCCTGTGCCTTTTTATAGTTGAATTGAGACCATTGATATTAAGTGATATTTATTTATTAATCAAATTAACTTACCTCCATTATAATTTTTAGAAAATTGTTGTAGGTGTAATAATCTTGATTGGCCAGCAGGTGTTGTGGTTGTGGTTCTAGATCAGTACCTGAATTACCTGAGACTTAGAATTACTAACAAATTTATTTAAATACACAAAAGCAGTATACCCACATACAAAGAAGGTATGAGTTGGGCAGAAGGTCAAGAAACCCAGAGCTTGTAGGCGATTGTGAGCCATGAGGTTACGGGCCAGAACTCAGGCCAGGCATTTGCAGACCTTTACTAGAAACACAAGCCTATGTTCCAGGTGCAGGGTTAGAGCCCCTGCTTCTGGACTCAGGGCTCGGGCTGATCAGAGCAGGCCTGGCAGAAGCCAGATAAGCCATGGAGGAGTTGAAAGCTGCAGGCACGGTAAGTCAGATGCTTAGTAGACAGGACCAAGCTAGGCCAGCATGGGCTGGTGGGAAATTGCCAAATCACTGCAGGCAAGCCAAACCTTGCGCAGCTGTGCGCCAGACAGGTGGTTCAGCTGTGTGGGGTGGGAGAAGGCTGGGCAGGGCAAGGACTCAGGCCAGGAGGGCACCAATTTGTTGGCATACAAAAGAAGTCCACAATAGCCCAGAGTGGAGTATAACAAAGATTTATTTGGGGATAAACTCACAGAAAGAGTAGCAGTCTGCAATCTTCTGAGTGCGCTGGGAACTGGAACTGAATCCAGCAGCCAAGAGGCCCGTGCTCACTTTTCGTCTGCATTTATAGTATATGAGACCACACCCAAAGGGGATCGACTGAAGGAGTTCCCATAGCAATGGAGTGGGGGTTTTCTTCTTAGACCACTCCTCTGATGTGATTTCACTTAGACAGCTAGCCTCAGATTTCTCTTTCCAGCCCTCCCAACAGTCCTGCAAGGTACCTCCTGCATTTTATACATCCCTTTCTTGATTAACATAGCAAGAGTGGTCTCTATTGATTATAGTCAAGTGCCTTAATTAATATAAGCCCATAAAATGCAAATATTAAAAATGTTTTGGAAAAATGAGGATTTGGGTTTTTTTTAGGCTTTGTTTATCCTTTTTTGGGGAGAGTGAATCTGGTTTTTTGGCTGTGTTTGTCACTTTTGGGGGGGGTGATGGGGTGATTCTTAACCTATTTGAGTTAAACGTGATAAACAGCCTAAAATTCATTTGTATCATCTGCAGATATCCTGCCCCCCTTCCTCCCCTTCGGTGGGATTCAAATAGAGGTAAGGGTCAAATACTGCATTTCCATGAAAAGATTTCAGGCTTTATTCTGTTAAGTCTTTGTCAGCCTAACACAAACAGGAGTCAGCAGGGAAGAGGGAACCTTATGTGAGAAGATGCTGTCTTCAGATGCTCCTGTGGGCATGTCTGTGGGGGCATCATCTTGATTAATCCTTGATGTGGGTGGGCTCAGCTCACTGTGAGTTCCAGCACTCCTGGCAGGTCGTCCTATGCTTTATAAAAAAAAAAGCAAGCTGAGTAAGTCATGGGCAGCAAGTCAGTCAGAACTGTTTTTTTTTTTTATTTTTTTATTTTATTATTTTTTTTATTGTGTGTTTTTTGTGGTCTCTGCCTCAGTTCCTGCCTCCAGGTTTTAGCTTAAAGCCCTTGTTCTGACTTCTGTCAGTGATGGCATGTGATCTGGGAGTTGCAAAATGAAATAATCCCTTTCCTCCCCTGAGATGCTTTTGATCATGATGTTTATCACGGAGACAGAAAGCAAATTAGGACAAACTCACAAAGACCAGTGATTTGGTAAGGAGTGAGGAACGTGGGAAGAAAAAAAAGTAGAATATACATGGGGCCGGAGTGATGGTTTAACAGTAAAAAGTTACGTTATTTTTTTACTTTTACTCTTTGGGCACCTGCCACCTAGCTCCCAAATAAATCACACATGGAGGCATATTATTACTTATAAATACCCAGCCTTAGCTTGGCTTGTTTTTTGCCAGCTTTTCTTAAATTATTTTATCTACCTTTTGCCTGGGCTTTTAACTTTCTCTTACTTCTGTAAACCACGGCTGGTTGTGTGGCTGGGTGCCTGAATCCTAGCATCCTTCTCTCCTTGCTCTCTTACTCTTTTTTTCCTTCTCCTTTCTTCTATTTATCCTCTCTGCCTGCCAGCCCTGCCTATCGTTGCTCCTGCCTCGTTCTTGACCATTCATCTCTTTATTAGACCATCAGGTGTTTTAGACAGGCAAAGAATCACAGCTTCACAGAGTTAAACAAATGAAACATAAAAGAATGCAACACATTTTTCGTCATTAAAACAAATGTTCCACAGCATAAACAAATGTAACACATCTTAAATTAATATTCCACAACAAAGTGATGCAGTCTGTTCTTTACAACTAGAGTTCAGTTCCCAGCACCCAAATTTGGTGACTCACAGCTTCCAAGTCCAGTTACAGGGTTCTGATGTCTCTGCAACTGAAGTTTCTCTCTCTCTCTCTCTCTCTCTCTCTCACACACACACACACACCTACACCTACCTCCACACATACACAAACACATACAAAAATTAAAAATGAATCTTTAAAAGGAGAACATGAATATATATGATGTTTAAGGCAATAAACTAAATGAATCTAAATAAATGACGAACGTTGACATCTATAGCTATTTTCAGATCCATCTGATGTGGTAACACTGACACAGGAAGTCTTCGCATCACATTGTTACGAACAGGGGTGTTACGATAGAATGGGATGCAGATATAACGTGATTGTATTATTTATTCACTAAGCTGGACCAGAGAGTTCGGCTTGGGTGCGCCAGACTCAGTGGAATGCTAGGGGAAGGGACTGACTGACCGCCCAAAGGTGGCATGGAAGCGTGACAGACTGGCTGCCAAATGTATCTATTTCAATCAGATCAAAGGCCAGCTCCACAGAAAGGTCTATTATGGGTACTGGCCCTTGGGGAGTTTCCTGAAGAAGTCTAGATTTCTACTTAATTGCCTCAAAGAAAAGTGTCCAAGCCAGTGAGGCCTTCCAGTTCAGCTTTCTATCGGCACTCAGATATCTGTAGGCAAAGATGTGAGGACAGTGTCTGACACAGATCAAAATAATATGACTTAACAGACTGACCAACGAGCAGGCGAATGAGCCGAGGAGTCCAGGGGAAAGAACCAACAGAATGAGGAGCGGAAAGAACTGGGGGAAACAAAGCACAGCACATTGTAATCTCCTTTAAAAGAAAAAGCATCATAAAACCAGAAAGGGTACTTATTTAAAAAGACAAGGAGAGAGCCATGCATATAAATGAAAAATATAAAAATCTTCTAAAAGTCAAGAATTGAGAAGACAGAATTTAAAGAATATCCCAGAAAATAGAACAAGACCAAGAAATGAAAAAGCACGATAATTGAAACTAAATTGGAGATTCGGTTTGAGGTAAATTCAAAAACAGAAGACAGGAAGTGGTAGGTTAGCTGTTGCAAAAGGCCAAGAGTCTCCAAATGGAAGGTTACACAGTTTAAGATTGGAACTCACCAGCAAGTATCCTGAAAACTAAAAACAAAACCAAACATGACAACCACAGCCAGCCTAAAACAAGACTCTCAGGAAAGAACCTGAAATCTCAAAGCATTAGGAATTGGGCTCCTCCATGCTTTCAAGGAGGAGAAGCAGATCACAGAGGATCCAGGAAACAGACTAGCAAGGGCAGGGGACCAGGATTAAACTAAAATCTCTGCAAAAAGATTATTTCAACTTAGAATTATTCTCCTGACCATACTGACAACTACACATGAGAGTGGCATACTTTTTTTTTTTTTTTTTTTTTTTTGTAGGCTTTTCGAAGCTGGCTTTCTGCATACCTCTCTGGGGAAGATCCTGCAGCTGGGGAGGGAAACACACATGTCTGAGATGAGGGAACAGGGCTCAAGAACAAATCTCAGAGTCAGACCTGAGAAGAATGCAGCTGGCAGGCAGAGAGGGCCTGTTCCCTCAATATTAAACAGCTTGCCTCAAGGAGTTCTAGGGTTTATTTTAAAGAGCTTGGACAGACCCAAAGAAAGATATGCAGAAAAATAGGTGAGCAAGCAAACAGACAAAAAGTTATAATTCTAGAAAACCCGTCTTCCTCCTTCTCAAGGTTTTGGTAGTGGGGATTAAACCTAGGGCCTCACGCTTGCTAAGAAGCAATTTTCTGTAGATGTTTATACTCAGCAAAAATCTGCTGTCAGTTTTCTGAGTATGTGTGTGTGTCTATGTGGGTGTGTGCACATGAATGCCAGTGCCCTGGGAGGTCAGAGGTGTCAGATCCTGTGGCACTGGAGTCACAGAAATTGTGAGCTGCTTGACATGGGTGCTGAAAACTGAGCTCTGGTTCTTTGGAAGAACAGCGAGGGCTCTTAACCATTGAGTCATCTCTCCAACCCCAAAGTTACAGCTTTAGTGGAAATGTGTTCATGATTTTCTACTTGGGTGGTCATGACTGAAGACAACAAAATTTACTCTGTATCAGTACAGAATTCATCTCACCACACACATCCCTTGAATGTGAAGCCACCTGCCTGGCCTCTCTAGTAGCTGGAAGGGCAGTGTCTTGATTCCCTAGCTCTCTTAGTCACTGATCCATTGCTAAGAAGAGACACCATGACTGAGGCACCTTTTATGAAAAGGAGGCATTTAAATGGGGGCTTGCCTGTAGTTTTGGAGAGTTAATCATTATCATGACAGGAACCTGGAAGGTGCATGGCACTGGAACGATAGTTAAGAGTTACATCTTAATCTTTAGGTAGTAGAGAGAGAGAGAGAGAGAGAGAGAGAGAGAGAGAGAAACAGACAGACAGATACACACAATATACATACATATACATATGCAATATACATATATATATATAAGAGAGAGACAGACAGACAGACACACACACACAGAGTACACAGAGACACACAGAGCACAGACACACACACACATATGGAGAGAGAGAGAAACAGACAGATACACACAATATATATACATATAATACACAATATACATATATATATATATATATATATATATATATATATAGAGAGAGAGAGAGAGAGAGAGAGAGAGACAGGCAGACAGACACACACACACAGAGTACACAGAGACACACAGAGCACAGACACACACACACATATGGAGAGAGAGAGAGAGAGAAGAGAGAAACAGAGACACTGGATCTGGCTGGCCTGGGCTTTCAAAGCCTGAAAGCCCACCCCCGGTGACACACCTGCTCCATCAAGACTACACCTCCCAATCCTTCTAATCTTTTCAAACAGTTCCACTCGTTGGTAACTAAGCATTTAAATATATGAGCCTATGGGGGCCATTCTCATCCAAACCACCACATTAAGGATCTCTGTGTCAGCTGTCAGTTGAAAGTCTGATGTCAGCCCATGAAAAGGATGAATGTCTGATGAATGAATGAATGAATGATCATATGCACAATGGCTATGCATGGAAGTTGAGGCTGGCCTGTAGTGGGTATTCAAAAGGCGGGTGGATCCATGAGAGTCTTTTTTTTTTTTTTTTTTTTTGATTTTCGAGACAGGGTTTCTCTGTAGCTTTTGGTTCCTGTCCTGGAACTAGCTCTTGTAGACCAGGCTGGCCTCGAACTCACAGAGATCCGCCTGCCTCTGCCTCCTGAGTGCTGGGATTAAAGGCATGCGCCACCACCGCCTGGCTCCATGAGAGTCTTTAAAGGGCGACAAGGATTTATTATTTTACACGCACTGATACATAACAAGGGGAATGCTGTGGTGGTTCTCCTCCATTCTGCCTGGGGGGTGAGTGGAACCAGCAGTCTCATCTCTGACCACCACAGAAAGAGAGGGAGAGGGAGGGAGAGGGAGAGAGGAGAGAGAGAGAGACTGCCTCTCTCTTTCCTTATAAAAGGTCAGGTCTGCAGACAAGAAGTGTGGCCTCTACCTGGTCATGAGTGGAGCAAAGACCCACTACACTGGCCTATGATAACAGCACCGACATTGATGGAACTCACACTGCACGCCTTGGCTTATCTCTGTTGATTCTTAGCGGCTTTCAGTTTGGCTTTACCGTGGGTGAAGCAGAGATTTAAAAAGCCAAGGGAGCTCACAGTGCCAGGGCTTCCGTTAGAATGCTGGCAGTGGAGATCAGAGTTCTGCGCTACATTATCACCCTTCTGCTCAGTAAACACCCCAAGAAATGGAAATGCGAGGGGGCAGACAAACAAAACCCCAGAGAATTAATGAAAAAAGAAGACTTCCCTAGTGGACAGAGTGGCAGATTGAATTAAAGCCAGGCAGGACTCAGGAGGGAAAGGACACGGACCTGCTAGTCCACCCACAAGAATTGAGAATTGAAGGGATGTTGTGAACAACTGTCTTAACTTAGTGACTGACAAGCATCCTTCCCCTACCTGAAGAAGAGAACATGACCACAGTGACTGTTTCTCCTAAGATTCTCACTTCTCACTCTTCTCATCTTCTAAACACCATTTTCCTTCTTATGCCTTTTAATTACAGGCTTCCTAGTACTCAGGCCTAGCTTGTCTTGTCTAAACTTTCTTTCAGTTATTATTTGCCCCTGGGAGTCCTGGCAACCAGGCAAGGAGACCGGGATCTGGGAGCCAAAGCAGCGCCCCCACTCCATCTTCCCTCCCATCCCCAGCCTCATTAAATATGGTGCAGTTTCCACCAAGAGTGTCGGGGGCGGAGGCTGTGTGGGCAAGACACAGCTTCCAAATGTTCTTGTAAATATTCATAAAAACACGTCAGTGTTGCTAAACCCACGGCAAACCATACCCACCCAGCCCTGTGCACTCCGCATCCTTTCGCTGTTATTCCTTTTGTCCGCCTTGAATTCCTTCCCACAATTGCTTCTCCCTCCATCTTGTGTTTCTGAATAGCTGCCAGCCACCTTAGCCTTTCATGCAAGCCTGTGGTACCCTTTTCAGAGCAGTGGGCCTCTCTGCCAGCTAGGATGTGAATGATACACACTTGTCCCAGGGATGTTGTGTTTTCTCATCTTGGTTCCTTGCTCATGGGGAACACGGCAATTATTCTACCCAGGAACTGATGGGGATTTCGGAGCGACCTGGCACATCTGAAACATTTTTCTGACTCACTGAGTTGGCATCTATTGCTAGATCAGCATTGGCCCCGTTCCACACAGCCTGTCACCAACAGTGGGTGTTGTTATAAGCACTAGTTTTGATTGTGGCAAGATGGGCTCTGTGACTCTCCTCTTGCTCTGCTGAGTTCAGAAAAGGCATCTGCTCCCCATTCACATTGCATTTGACAAGAGTCCAAAACCTAAATGAATGTTGCTAATAAAGAACTGTAAGGAGAAAACATGTTGAGAACCACTGAGTGTATTCAACACATATCAAGTGTTGGAGCAGGAGGGGGCAGAGAGGGAGGGAGGCACCGGGTTGGGCTCACAGACTGGAGGGGTGGGTACTCTGGCCTCTGGGCCTCCCTCTGCCCATGCACCGTGCCTCAGTTTGCCTTCTGTAAGCTGAATGTGCTCCTAAGGTGTTTTCTGAAGCAGAGAGCCTGCGGGTGACCTTGCGAGTGTTTACCTCGGCTGTGGGTCAACGAAGCCCGAGCCCTGTAGTAGTATTGATTGAACAGCCACTCGATGACGCCAAGGGTGACTTCAGCTCTGCACTTAGCCATCACTGCTTGTTCTCACAGAAGTCTTTGATCTGGGGAACTGACGTGTCTTCTGCCTTTTGTGTAGACCATAGAAGCACAGCCTGAGCCCATCTCCTGGTACTTTCTCAGGCATAGTTCTTGCATTACAAAATCCATCCTGGGGACTGCTTCCCAGAGCATCCAGCAGACGTTCTGAGAGGGTTTGCATCTAAGCAGGAGGATTGGGAGGCTGGAAAATGTTAAGACGGGAAACTAAGTTAAAATCACCAACACAGGCACCATCATTTGGAGTAGCCTCTGAGTATTACTTATCTAGAAAACAGACATATACCAAGGTGATTGAAGGAGAAAACCTTCAAGAGAATATCTTAAGCCTTAAACCATAACATTATTATTATAGACAGAATTCTTCTTTCAGGTAAAGCGTAACCAACTTCTAATAGAGTAATTGGTTTGAGATCGTCTTAAACAATACTAACACCAAAATATTGTCATATGAGTGCTATCTTGTCTTGCTATTTGTATATTAATACAGGGCATATGTTTCATTCTTTGGAGACTAAGACCATGTAAACAAAAATATTATTAAATATTTTAAGGGCTTTGACCAGAGAAAACTCCTACACTCTTAGTTCTTGCAGGAGGGTGTCTACCAATTAAGACTTTATTTTTTATCCCATGACCTTAGGATCATAGCCAGTCCAGATTAAGAAAGCCTGGAAAGTGAATAAAAACAGTAATTAACCCAACATTTATTCTCGGGGGCCTTCGCTGTGGTGAGCAAAACCTATCTCATTGTCCAGAAAAACCTGGCTCAAGAATTCAGATTTTAATTTGTCAAACAAACAATCTATACTGTGTTGGTGATCATAGACTAGAAAGATATGCTTCTGTTGGAGGGAGGTTGAAGATTAGAAAGGAAAGATCCAGGATCCAGCCATGTATAACTTTATCAGGGCCAGTAAAGTCTGCAAGGCTGTGTTCAGAACAGCCCTCCACGCCCCCTGGAGGAACAAACAAAATCCTCAAACTGGGACCGGAAGTGGACATCACTCTCAAATCCCATCCCCATAACTCACTTTTTCTATTGAGGCCACAGCCTGGAAGGTTCCACAGTCTCCTCAAAACGGTGCCGTCAGGTGGGGATCAACTGTGCAAACACCTGAGCCTGTGAGATTCATTGTGTATTAGAACAGATGATTGGAATGTGAAGGCAAATCGACAGGATGGGAAGGGAAGAATCTCCAGGGTGCACGCAGCAGTTTTTCAGCTGACCGACTTCGAAGTCAATGTTTATGGAGAACTTGTTGGTCCTTGTGTTTGTGCTGTAGTAGGACATGTAAAGATGAAACAATGTGCTTAGTGTTAGAACCACAATAACTCCCCCAGTGTTTTATATAACAGGATGATTGCTGTTCTGTGGAAGGACTTATTTCCTAAGTGACACATTTGGGGATCTTTATCAGTCCTAAATTCTCATCTAAGCTCCAAATCTATGTCAAGACCATAATTCAATTTCCACTTCTTTTTTCTCTTACTTCCCAGACCCTTCTGGTGTTTGCTGTCATCCATCAAAACCACTTTCAAGTCTCTTTGCTGAATTCCAAGATAATCTTTGCTCCTTGTTTCTTTGACTTCTTGGGAAGATCTGATACTCTTAGTTGTTCTTTTTAAAAACAAACAAAACCAACCCTCCCATACTTTCTTCTTTTGAGTTTCCAAGGCAGTATAGTTTTTTCTACCTTATTGCCCAGACCTTTGAGAACTTTCACCTACTTATGCTTTAAATCCTGGAAGTCCCTAGAGTTCCTTAAAAAAATATCTTATTTCATCTGTACATATTTTTTGCTTTCATGTAAGTCTACCATGTGTATGCAGTTCCCGAGGAAGCCAGAAGAGGGCACCAATCCCCTGGGACTCAGGTTAGAGGTGGTTAGTTCTGCCATTTGGGTATTTGGAACTAAATCTGCGTCCTCTTCAAGAACAAGTGCTCTTAACCACTAAGCCATCTCTTTAACCCCTAGAATGCTTTTTGCCATTGCTGGGACTCAAGTTAGATTTCCACACTAACCGTAAACTCTATCGTTATTTCCTTGTCTTTCGTGCCCTTGTGAATGTGTGAGCACGCATGTCACCTCACATAACGCTTATCCTCATTGACTGAATGGAGCTGAGTGAGTCTGAGAGGCTTAACAGATGTGGGAGACTAGCAAGGGAAGAGGTAGCCTTTGCTTTCCTCTTTGACATGTGACCTGATTAGGAGGCATTGGAGCAGATGAGTGACGTAGGGAGATTTGGAAGGGAGATTTGCTTCAGTGGCAGTGTGAGAGAGATGAGAGGTGGGATTCAGGGCGATGACTACGGGAACCAGGGGCAGGATGATGGTTCTAGAGAGGAAGAAAAAGACAACAGTTTAGGCATCATTAGGAGCCTGAGCCAATATGGCTTAAAGAGGTGTTAGGAGAGATCTTGGATGCCTTGGAGTCCTTCCCCGGCTTTGGAGCACAGGAGGAAAGCAAACTAGGAGTCAAATTCAGATTTGGATTGAGGAAATTTTAGATTCTTAAATGTTCCAATAGGGATACAGAAATCAGGAATAGGAATTCTAAGAGTTTGGGGCTATTTCAATTTAATCACATAGTTCATGCTGTGTGTTGGTGCTTCATAAATTCCTTTGGTGATGTTGATAGAATATCACATTGCCACTCGTGAATTGTTGTTTTGCTTAGGGAAGCCCTCTACACAAAGCCTATGTGTTTATTTACTCACCCGGGAGGTTTTATGACTAGGTTGCCCTTTAGATGAACATTATCTATTTTTGCAGATGGTGTTTCAAAATTGATTAGTTCTCCGACCCACCCACTGAAATCGTCTAACCTACTGAAGAAGCAGGAAAGGATGTGGATTATAGGGTTTCAGATAGCACCGAGTCCCCGGTGAAAGGTATGTTATTTCACTGCTTTGTTCTGCTTTCGGAAGAGTGGAGCGATGTTTTCTTTTCTCCAACTGTATAGGTCACAGCAATTTTTTTTTCCACCGGGAATTACAAGCTATACGGAAGGTTTCCAGAACAGAATCACAGTCTTACACAAATGCTAAGGACAGTTAATCAGGGTACGGAATGTACACAGAGGCTAATTAGCAGGTTGTATTTGGGTCAGCACCAAGGTCATTTATGAGATACTATGAGAAAAATAGATGGTTTGACTAGGTGTGCGGGGGAAATGGACATATATATTTTAATGCATTAGAATATTTGCATTCAAATGTATTAAATACATCTTTGGTAACTTGATGCATGCATGTGTCTATGTAAGACGACCTGAAGAGCAAAGTGAAGCACTGTTTTGTGATCATGAGAAAAGACTCCGTCTTGGTAACAATAAACTTCATTCTTCTCTGATATACTGAAACTGTCAGAGCTGACAGAAGACAAGTCCTAGTCCTATGCTGCCGAGGGGTCATGAATTTGCTTGTTTTCACATCTTCACTGTGCAACCATAACAAATAAGTTGATGATGACCAGGCTTTTTGTATGGTGGATCATAGCTTCTGTAGCCTGTGTGGGCTTTTAGAGGCTTGCCTTGGCAACAGAAATTCAAATAAGGGGAAGAAATATTAACCCCAAAGGCCAATATAGGATAGCAAGAAATTTTTGAAGGTTGAAAGAGTGGTAGACTAGAAACAGGCTATGCAGTCCCCTTTATACAAGCTTCTACAAGCTAAGATAATCTACACCCCTTTGATTCAACCACTGGTCTTGGGGAACAGACTTTCTCTGATACTCTGTTCAGATCAAACCTTCTTTCTTTTTAACTTTAAAATTTTATTATGTTTATTTATGGATTTGCAGATGTGGCCTAAGTACGCCACAGCATACATGTGATTGTCAGAGAACAACCTCTTGGACTTGTAGTAGGTCCCTAAACCTTAGTACAACCGACACTGTGATGGAAATACCATTCAGGCCATCAACCTTAGCACATTGCCAGGACCATCTGCCAAAATGAAAACAAAGACAAAATCCATCAAAGCCCATAGTTCTGGAAAAGTCTATAAATGTATTAACCTTGTTTTCTGGCTTCTGTAGTTCCACTTCTGGCTGGCTGCTCTTGTTGACTGAAGTTTGTCAACATGAGATATGGGTTTTGTGCTCAAAAGCTCACCCTGAGAAAGGCTCAGGGCTACAGCAAGATCCCAAACACCTGGGGGAGTCACTGGCCAGCTAATGAAGGCTTTCTATTGGTTTAATTCAAGTCGTCTTCTCTGGTGGATGCTGCACAACAGAGTCACAGTAGATTTCCTGCCACTATCTGGTTCCTGGGATCAAGGTCAGGTAATCAGGTTTGGAAGCACCCATCTTTCCCAGCTGAGCCATCTTGCAGGTCCAATCTTCTTTTGAATTCTGGGTATCTAAATCAAACTGGCTTCTATATTTACATCAAATTCTCTCTCAACCTATAACCGTATCGAAATCTTTATATCTCAACATGTTCAAAGTCAAGCTGATATTTTACCCACACTGTTCCCCGATGACGTTAACCAATAATTTGAACGGTCAGTCCAGGTACCTTCATCAGTTTTTTCTGTTGCCCCTACTGATATCTAAACAGCACTCACTGAATGAGTTTGGCTTATAAACTTCTTCTGGAATGGTCACTGTATTAATTTAAGTATTCATTTTCTTTTCCTGAATGACTCTGGCTATCTTTGGATGGATATTGTAGCTTCTAGTATTTTCTCAGCTTCTTTTTTCAACATATCCCTTGGATCCCTGTTAGAGAGTGCATTAAAGTATAAGCCTGCTAGTTCCTTTCGTAAAGCCTGTCATGTTCCACTAGTCATGTATAGGCCACCAAACTTGAGCTCCCTCAGCATCCTGTCAGCTGTCACTGTGCGCATCTGTATTTACACTGTTCCCATTCTTCCTCCTAGCTCAACTTTCTTAACTCTCTGTGTGGCCAGCCTCTGAGCCAGGATCTGTCTTTGTACTCAAGGCCTCTGTAGGGCTCTTGGGCCATCATTTATAGCTACTTTCTTTGTTCTCAACTACCTTACTTCCCTTAATACACAGACATATCCCAAATTCTCTAAAGTTGGACAAACAAACAAACAAACAAAATGTTTTTTTCCCCCTGATACAACAAGGGCCACACAGAGTTTCTGTTTCCTGGATCACTTATGGCTAACTATGTATTTTAGGTTGCATTTCTCATCCACACTGTGCGATCCTATTCTAACTTGCTTGTTCATCCGTTAATTGCTTCACATGTTATAGTTGCATATTTTTTTTTTTGCCATTCTTCTTTATTAACCTGTGAGTTTCCTGGGTGCTAAAACCATTGTTGGAGGAGGCCGCTTGCTGGTTCCCAGCTTCTCAGCCCTGAAATAATCACATAGAAACTGTATTATTTAAATCATTGCTTGGCCTATTAGCTCTAGCTTCTTATTGGCTAACTCTTACATTTTAATTTAACCCATCTCCGTTAATCTGTGTATCGACACGTGGCTGTGGCTCACCCGATAAAGTTCTGGTGTCCGTCTCCAGCTAGGCTACATGGCTTCTCCGAAACTCCACCCTTCTTTCTCCCAGCATTCAGTTTAGTTTTCCCCTCCTAGCTACAGTCTGCCCTGCTATAAAAGCAGTTTCTTTATTCATTAATGGTAATCACAGCATACAGCAGGGGACTCCCATATCAAAACATGGGCATTTTGTCTTCATTATTAGAGTTCAGTTAACTAGAAAAGACAAATGACAAGGAAAAAAACCTGAGTCTTGACTCTTTTTTTTGTGGCTTTTTCTAACTTTATTTTCAGATTTTATGATGTTAGGAATGAACTGAAGCGAACAGTTTAGGCTGCCTGTACCACTGTTTTCCACCTTCTCACATCTGGAGACAAATGATTAAGCAACGATGCTAATGAGGGCGGAGCATGAGAGACTTGTGGTCTTGAGTTGTTCCCATCAGCCTGGCTTTCCCTCCCTATCCAGATCACAGCTTTTCTGAACTGTCTCTGTCTCCACTGCTTCTGCCTTCTTGCTGGACACATATGGCATGGGTTTCTTTTGTTCTCTCCCTACCTGGAGATCATGCTAGGGACTTCATAAAGACAAGAGCTCTCAGGAAATTTTAGCATCTTGGCTTTCTTACTCTTTTTCTGCCTCAAAGAATCATTTTACATCACATTGACTTCCAACTTGGCTAGCATAAACTTTATGCTTTGAGTCATTAATGCATTAGAATGTTAAAAACCTCTGATTCTAAGGTGATGACTTCCACTGCAAGAGAGAAAAAATTAACCAAAGAGTAGCTTCAGCAATAATAAAAAAAATTGCTCAATGACCTCATATGAAAAGAGGTTTGGGTTCCCTAACGCTTATGTTTGGCTTATAGCATAAAAACTTCAATGATGACCCTGGCTCACTCTTTCTTTTGCCCCATCCTTAGTAAACAGCTGTAGTTATCAAATCTGTTTCCTCATGGTTTGAAAATGGCTGCCCCCATTCTATTATTAGAAAGAGAAATATTTATCATATCAGTTGCTGATGACATGGTTATGGTCAATAGTGTGTCTCCACCCTCGGCAACAGGAAAATTAAATGATTAGGGCAGCTTCACTATAATATGGCATTTGCATAAAGTACCCACTATTTGTCAATTAAAATTGTGCATTAATTGACACACACGAAGTATCTATAAAATATATGTGTATTCATCAGTTACTCTAGATGTTGTATATTAGCAAAGCACAGTAGTCAACAAATTCACAACGTACCCCTCCCTGACACACACTAAAAAAGAAAGAAAAATCAAACTCATCAAAAATAAAACCTGAGGCCAAATATTCCTGTGCGAAGAGGCAAATGCCACGTTTCGCACAGGAGGATCTAGTGAGACCATTCCCACACCTCGCCAGCTTCCTGTGTGTGTGATGGCTTCTCCTCTCTCTGCTTACCTACAAAGCACTGTATTTCCATCATTTAAGTAGCTCTCCTAGACTCAGCTTTACTTCTTTGGTGCTACACCCCAGACTGCCAAGCCAGGTCCCGTAACAGCCAAAATTCAAGGCATCTGGTCTCCTCTTTTAGCGGCACCGAATCCCTGGATAGCTGTAGGTTTTACTCCAGAAGGAGGAAACTCTTTATATCTGGCTCCCAGCCTCCCTTAGTTTGCATTCTAAGCAGAAAATTATGCATTCTCGAGTTGAACCAACTCACAAAATAACGGATGAGCAATGCTACTTGGCTCCTGTTTTCCTTTTTAGTTTTTAAAGGACATAATGTGTGTTAGCTCAGAGAATGTCAGTTTGCTGATTCAAATTTGGCCATGTGGTTGCATCCAGCTGCCCTTTATAACTCCACTTTCTATATATTTCAAGTTTTTTCACATTCCAAATAGCATCAGTGAATGCATTTTTAAAGCCAAAATTGGGATTCCTACTTACGTTCTTGTTGAGACTATTCTCACATCAGAAGAAGCTTTTGTAGGTCATGACCTTCTTCCTCTGCCTCATGACAGAACTGTACGATCTGGGACACATGGTCCTCCTGCGTATTACCTGCCAATGAGATTGTCTTGCTGAGAGTAAACCCCAGTGCATGAATTTCTGTAAAGATTCAAAACCAAGCTTCTAATATTATCTTTTGTCAATCATTTACTTATTATTTATTAAATTTCTATAGTACCTTTCCTCCAAGGAGCTCAATGTAGTTTAAACATATGTTATAATGTACTTTAAATAGGTGTTACCAGACTTGGCATTATATGTGAGAAATACTGGTAAATTTTATAGCTGCAAATTACCAGAAGAATAAAAGAACATTTAACATCATTTAGAAATTACATATATGTACTAATGTGTGTGCGTGCACACATGCATGCCCCGCCCCAAAGCCTGTTGGCCCTATCAGAACATCTTCAGAAGCAACTATAGGTAAGTTTTTAGAGTTTGGCTTTGAAAAAAAAAGTTCAGGCACTTGTCTGACCTGTAAAATGCAACCTTCCTTTATAGAAACACAGCAGAATTAAGGGATGGGCTCAGTAACCGTTGGATGTTTATTTGGTTGGATTTACAGGGGTTCCTAACTCTTTTGCATTTGATAGGCTATTTCTTTTCCTTCCCCTTGGGTGTGTCAGTGTTGAAGAAAGACCGAGCACAACAGAGCTGTGAGCTCCTTGAACCCTTGACAGCAGAGGGAGGAGAGCTGGAGGTCAATGAACGCAATTGCTTGCCCTCTCTTCTCAGAGGAGAAAGATAAACACGTCATAATCTTTAAGCTAGGAATGGTTTAGAAAGCCAGGGTCAGGCAGTGCTTTCTAGTTTAGAGTCATCTTCTCTCTCTTTGCCATAAAATACCACTCCTTCCCCAAACTTCAACAACAGTAAAAGAGATGCCACAATTAAAGCACCAGCTCCGACCTCGCCGTCCTGGGTATCCCCGCCTGTGGGCTTCAGTTGCGGTCTTTCCTTTTCTTCTCTCGCTGCTTCCTTTTCCTTGGGTGTATTGCTTTCAGCTCGGGCAGTCTTCGTCCCACACGCGCTTTGAAATCATATCCCCGCATCTATACAGAGCGGTAGTAGTTCAAGGTATTAGTGGCCGCCTTCAATGGTAATGCTGTCATTAGATCATTACGAGTATTCTAAGGTTCTGCCTGTGAGCATGGCATGAATTTTATATTTGGAAATAAAATCCTCCCGGGATACCACAAAGCTGCATGCCGGCCTTGCCCCTTCTCTCAGGCCGTTAGGATTGGCTGCCCTGCCTCTGGCTTGTGTTACGCAGGAATAAGTCCTGCTGCGCTTGTTTCGCATAAGAACCCTTTCACTTTGTTTATAATGATCTGAATGATATTATTAGGAGAACAAAGTCGCTCAATGGTGACATTTATTAACCAGTCACATCATCTGTATTTAACTCTCATGTTACATTTCAGGGAAATTGTGTGAACCTAACTCCAGTATAACTTTTCTCTGGGGACCACTGCTTTGTGTTGAGTTTGAAATAAAATAGAACATAAAAAACAGGTTTTATTTCCAGGGCAGCATTTCACTTAAGAGGTTTAGCTTGAGCCAGATTATATAGAGAGACTTGTCCAAGAGGAGATTCTTCTACATAGCCCTGGCTGTATGTCTGTGTGTTTGTGGGAGGGAACATGGTCTGCTTTGAAGACCTGAGCTGGGCTGTGATGGTAGATCAGAAGGATCGAACAATGATTGGAAGACAACCGTATGTTGAAAACCAAGATGAAACCACTGTGTGTGAGTGGGGAGGTTGACAGATATCCTACGATGACCCCCGTAGGGACAAGTGTGCATGTTAGTACAATGCTTATTGTCTTGGGAGCAGACAGGTAGGCAGCATGATGGGGGCTAGGGTAGCAGGTGAATTAGAACCGAGACATCAGGAGACTACTGAAGCATGCCAGCCCTCCTATGTGAAGGCAGGGAGGCTGGTGTGTGGTTGTGATTTCAGCAGCACTAGAATGACACACGATACAAAATGGAATGTACCAGATCTGAGCTATTGTCATCTTCTTTCCATTAACTTCACAGTGTCAGAGACAGACCTGGTCCTCCACGCTCCTCTCTCACACCGCTGCTATAAGATTGAAAGTGACACGCCACATCTTTGTATTCATAACTGCTCCTGTATATGCTCATAAAAGTCTTAACCATCATACCAAAACCAAACTTACAAATAATACACTTCTAATATCAGCAAGTATCCAGTTTCCATGATTGTCTTATTTTTAGCAGTTGCTTGGTTCAAATCAGAACGTCAGCAGAGCCTTCAGATTATGTATGGCTTTTATGGACTCTTAAGAATATTTTAATCTTCACATCTCCCTGTGTCATTTTCTTTTCTTGAATTATTTTTTGACATAGTTCAGTTATTTCTTTCACAGAGATGCCTATGTTTTGAATTTAGTGGTTACACCCTGTTGAAAAAGCTTCAAATGAGCAAGTGGATTTTGAGGCTTGATCTGATTCATGTTTTTTACCTGGTAAGAGCCTGCTTACTGTTTCTTCATTCGCTATCGCAAAGAATTGGAGACAACCTTGTTGTCCATCAAGAGATGAATGGATAGTGAAAATTTGGTATTTATATAAGGTATACATACACACATACTATATACACATCATATATACTTATATACAACATATATGCCACACAATACATATATACATATATACATACATACCTAATACTATTCAGCCCTAATAAAAATGAAATTGCAAAATTTGCCGGGAAATGGATGTTGTTAGAATGTATAATATTAAGTGAGATCATCACAGTCTCATACAGAAGAAAACCGCATGTTGTCCCTTACACGTAGAATCTATCTAGTGACAGATGTATGTGTGTACACAAATTGAATATGTGAATACAGGTATAATACGAAGAAAAGAACAAGGAAGGCTAAGTATTAGGATGTGAGGAAGGATCTGATGGCAAACAATGGGCATGAGTTTTGAAAAAGGGTGTGAAGCTGATTTTCGTTTAGTCCTAACTGTTGCTGATATTTTGTTTCTGCTAGCAAGTAAATATGTACAGATGAATTAGACAGTGAGCGCATAAGACTGTATGGAGATTTCCAGCTCCTATCTCCAGTGACTACACCCACACCTGAGAGTTCATGGAAGACTCTCGAGTCTTTACGACTGGTTAATTTCAGTGTGTGAGTTTTGTTTGTAAGTTTTTATAACAAAGTTTCAGAAACACTTCATAGACAATAGAATGTTTTTCCATCAATAATCTCTGGTATCTCTTTGGGGGATGTTAGCATAGTATGGCGTTTGCTGTCTGGGTCTGTAATCTCAGTGATTAACAACATGGAATTTCCCCTTTCTTTGTTGGAATGTGTCTGTGGAGAGAAACCTCTTCTTGGCAGGTATAATGGTACCTGCGACACAGTTTATACAAGAAAGGCAAGTCAAGCATTTGGTTGTTTCTCTTTAGATGTTGTAATCCTTCAAGGTCAGGGAGCTCTGGTTTCCTCGGTACTATTATTTGTGGGTGGGTTTTTGTATTTGATTAATTTTATCACAGGGAAATCATTCTTTTAATGCTCATGTTGTACTGTCTTTGACTACTGCCCCAGCGTTTTGGTTTCTCTTAACTTCTTTGACACAGTAGTTTTGGAGACCCTTCTGCCATTGGCACAACTGTACACTCCTTGCTCTATGTGTTTGTTTCCTATGTTGTACCTGGAATCAAACATTTGTTCAAAAAACTGTTTTTCAAACAAATATGCTGTGTTTGTTCAAACCATGTCTGTTCAATGAAGACACTGTAGTTCAGGATACATTGCTTGGCGAGGAACAGAAAATATGACCCAAGCTGACAATAAACAAACAAACAAAAATGGTTTCTCTTTTTTGTCTTCTTTTGTTTCTTATTTGTAACAGAAGAGATAAGATTGGGTTCAAATGAAGCACCCAGTTTTCCCCCGTGCCAGACCTGTCCTTACATTGGCTCCATTTTCAGATTAGCTGTTCTCATTCCTGAGACTTGCCACTAGTTTCCAGAACTCCATGTTTCCATATTTTCGGCCAGTATCAAAGAAGCATCTTTGTCTTTTCCTTCTCCGAAATAATACTGAGACTCATCTGGATGAAAACCTTTGTTTTGGTGGTGTGGTTGATGGAGAACCAGGTGCTCGTTAGATGGAGCATGGCGATCGCTTGAACCTACATTGCCTGTTTTGGTCCTGAAGCTGGAGATAAGAGCTTCCCAGGAACCAGGGGATCTTTAAACTGAATCTGGGATATTGACAACCCTGGTTGGCCTAAAACTCCTTGTGTAGACCAGGCTGGCCTCGAATTCACAGATATCTGCCTGCCTCCACCTTCCAAGTGTTGAGTTTAAAGGGAAACACCAGTACAGCCAGAAAAAATTTTATTTCAGAAATTTTCTGGCTATTTTGATAGGGATCTATACCGGAAGACTCAGCATTGTGAAAATAATATCCCCTCTCAATGGCGGACTCATCAGGGACATTTTTTAGCTCCGCATCTCTCAAATAAAGGTATCAGCAATGTAGAAATTAATCTCTGAGAAACTTTTCTCCTGTCTTTCGGGGGTAAGGAAACTTCCATACTAACACAAAGTTGTTTGGTTTTTCTAAGCTGGTTTATCTACCACCAGAACATTATCAATGAGTAACTCCAAAGAAAACAAGATGCTGGCTCCAGAGAGTTCCACCGAGCTGACTATAAATTTAGGTGTAGCACTTTGCATTGAAACATCAAGCTTCTCCACCACGTAAATTACAAAGGTTGAATCTGGAACATGAATACCACTGGAATTCCATCCAAGCAAGACTTATGTTCAAAAAGGAAATTGTGGAAGAGTCGGAAGAGTCCCATCAAATAATGGGCCAGGTACAAAAGCTCATAGTGCTGAGAACGCTAAATGGTAAAGAGCCTGATCCAAGTTAGGATAGATGGAATGGCAAGGAGGTCCGGGCCTCACTACAGAATCAAGCAGAGCTCCAATGTCTTGTACTAAACGAAAGGTTTTAGCTGTAGTTACTTTTTCTGTTTTGTCAGCTGGTGTGAGAGTCTAATAGCAAATTACAATCACAACTTGGTGTACAAAATAACAACTTTATCTTTTAAGCCCATGGAGTGTCATCTAATTATTTTTAATCATTAAAGCGATCCATGCATTCTCTTCTCAACCCCTTTCCACCATTGAAATGGTTGGCACTTGTTAATTGACCATCTCCCGCTCTGGTTCTCATTCACATCTGGCATTTATTAACAATATCTTAGAGACCTCCCACGTCGGGCTGCAGGACGCTCATTGTGGTCAAGTCTGTGCATGAAAATGCCTTGGCTGGGAGGGGGGAGGGGAAACAAACAAAGCCACCAACCCTCAAACCCAGACGCAACCATCTGTGCTATTTGATGGGGCGTTCCTGACTCCCAGCGCTAGTCCTAGCTGAGAGTTACCACTGAGTACAATTGTTTATGCTGTGCGGCAGTGTAAAGCAGACAATACCACACAATCAGAGCCTTCACACTCAAACAGACATCACACTCTGTAATTATATTTGTCTGACAGATTATTATAATTGTACATGGCAGGTAGTGGAAAGCAACTCCTTTTTACAGCCTAAATAATGTGGCATATTCTGCATACTCTAAATCAACCTTGCAGAAGGTAAATTATGGAAGCTAAATGCACGTTGAGTGTTTTTATTTACTCTTTCAGTTAGCATCTTATGTGGTGCTAGACAGCAAAAGAGCATTACCTTATTTTGCCTGGTACTATTTCATTTAACACTTTATTGTGC
The DNA here is from genome assembly GCF_950005125.1 of Chionomys nivalis. Taxonomy (NCBI): domain Eukaryota; kingdom Metazoa; phylum Chordata; class Mammalia; order Rodentia; family Cricetidae; genus Chionomys; species Chionomys nivalis. The sequence continues at coordinate 68,656,558 of NC_080095.1, forward strand.
GAAGTTCTTTTTGGCTGACAGCTTGTTTTATTTTGGCATACTCGAGGCAACAGTAAGCAATGATTCTCTGTCACACTTTCCTCTAGGTTCGTAATGACCAGATCAGCCTCTGTGAAGAAGAAGAAACAGAAGGTTAAAAGCATTACTTAAAAGAGAAAAACCCTGAGCTATAGTTTGTTTCTTCAACAATTAGTATAAATCAGTTTCGGGAAAGAGCTCTTCGGCTCTTTGTGGAGTTTTAAAAGATTTTCCAGTAGCCCTTGAGAGAAACGCATGTGTGCTGTATTAGGCTCCCGCCACCACACCTGACTCTCCTTTCCTTCTAAGCACCTGGGAGGTTGAATTGCTCATCCACTTTCAGCTAGAAGGGATAACGTTCGTGAGCTTTTGTAGTTGGTACGAGTGGAAGTGGCCATGTCACTTCCCATTCTGTACTTCCCATTGGTGTACTTACCAATGGGAGATGCTCAACACAGTTTTACTTGGCTGGTGGCCAAAGGCACTGTGTATTGCAGAGGGCAGTTAGCAGAAGAGACTGCATCTATCAACCCCAGCCCATGAGATACCACACAGCTAGCTGGTTTCAGATCGGTACAGTGAAGGAGAACCACACCCACACTGGTTAAACAACTGAAGTTTGAGTTTAGTTATTTTACTGTAATTTAGTCTACTCCGCTATGGGACTCTCGAGGATGTAGGTGGTTGGCATCTTACAGCAGGTTTGTGTGTTCTATAGTAACTTTTCAGTTTCTCCACCAGGGTTTTATGTTTCTAGAAGTATTTGTAATATGATACGTTGAGTACTTGGTGGGTGGCTTATGTTGCCCATTCTTTACACGTTTTGTGGGTTAACTCTTGAAAATATACAAGATGCACTTATTCAGGCTAAAGCAGGTAAGTAATCCCCAAGCCTACATAGAAGAAAGCACTGCCCCAAGAAGTCCTGTGGGCCCTCTTCCCATCTGGCCTCACTACACTCGTTCATATCTGTTCCATAGGACAGAAAAATGGGTTAAAAAGCAAACAAATAAAAGGGTAAATATTACAAGATTTTGATATTCCTCAACAGTTTATAGTGTTCTGTTCACTTATTGCCTGATGAGTATGTGGAATTAGCTGCTGCGCGTAGATGATCGCAATTAAATAGTCAAAATTCAAGTCTTCGGAAATGGTTATTCTGAGAAGGCATGAATCATATGTAAATGTATTCAGATATAGTCTTAGGCAGATGTTGCAAACGATCGGTCTAACTCGGAAGGCTTGTCAGGTGTGTCTGCGAATTTCTTGACACATTTTTAAGATTGAGGTCTGTTGTGATTTCTATTGTTGTGGCTTGTCTTAGTCACTGTTCTGTTGCTGTGAAGAGACACCATGACCACGGCAACTTTTAACAAGGAGAACCTTTAATTGGAACTTGCTTACAGCCTCTGAGGTTTAGTGTATTATCAGCATGGCAGGAAGCATGGCAGCGAGCAGGCAAACATGGCGCTGCAGAAGGAGCTGAGAATTCTACATCTGCATGTGCAGGCAGCAGGAAGAGAGAGCACCCGAGGGCCTGGCTTGAGCATGTGAAACCCCAAAGCCCACCCCCAGGGACAGACTTCCTCCAACAAGGCCACACCTACTCCAACAAGGCCACACCTCCTAATCCCCGTCAAGCAATGCCCTAATGACCAAGTATTCAAATATGTAAGTGTATTGGAGCCGTTCCTATTCAAACCTCCACATTTTTGTTTTTTCTGATCTAGCTTTAAAGTCACCTGAGAATGGCATTCTCGCAAAACCCTGGACAGCGCATGTGTGTATGGGAGGGGTGGAATGAGGGTGGTGCTGACCATCAAATTGGGATGTTACAGTTACATGATACCATGTGGGTGAGAAATTAAAACACATGCGCAGACGAAATCTGTGACTCCCAGGTTAAGGGAACTGACAGATTAGTGGGCAGTCCTGAGGTGGCAGAGAGCTCCCCCTGTTGGTGGGAGAGACTGAAGACCACTGAGCATGTCCTCGGGTTTTATTCATTAGGCTTTCTTTCAGGTATTGTGGCAGGAAGAAGACACATGCAGGGCAACTTATGTGATTGTCGACTGTTAAATTCTGTCGTGGTCAGCAGCTGTGGGTGTGCTGGTTTTGAATTAGCAAAATGAGAAATAGCGGGCTGGATGAATTAATTGCAAATCCGTGTAGAGATGGGGGAAATCAGACTTGGCCAAAGCAGGCCGGAGAGACAGCTCAGTGGTTAAGAGCCATTCCTTCTTTTCCAGAGGGCATGGGTTTGGTTCCCAGCATCTACACTGTCTTGTTACTCTAGTTTTGGGGGATCCAATGCTGTCTCTGTCCTCCGTGGGCTACCAGGCATGAATGTGGTACACGTACAAATAGACAGTCAAAACACTCATACATATAAAACATGAAATAAATCTTTCAAAAAATGGCTAGGTGTCACTATTCAGACCCACACCTGGATACTAAAGTGACAATTATACTAAACAAATGTGTGATTTACCAGTTTTACTAGTTTATATCAGAGGAACAGCTTCAAGGCAGTTGCTTCTACTGAAGCTCTCTTCAGCACGCTCCTGATGGAGATACCTTCTGAATGGCTTCACCTTTATTCTCTGCTCTGGGTAGTTTGGGTTGTTGGTTGACTTAAAGAAGAAAATAATCCATTGTGGAGTTTTAAAAAAATTAATGCTTGCTAGCTCCTCATTTACAAAGAGTTCCCTATCCCCAAACTGATGCTGAGAATTTATTCCAGTGTGAAGAAATTCCTCATTCTATGTTTTCCCCTTTATCTAGATAAGGTCATGCTGTGTAGTCAGACTGGCTACTCAGAAGCCTCCCGCCTCAGCCTCCAGAGCACTGGGATTATAGGCATGTGCCATTATGTTCAATTCTCAGTTTTATGCATTTAACTCTTCCAAGCATGCGATTTCATATGACCCTTCCCTGAACTTCCAGTTGGTGCGGGAGCCTTCATTGAAATTGGCCATTGACAGATGGCGGGTCACCTTGGACCTTGACCTGGCTGGAAAAGATGATCTGGATCAATCATATTCATTTCTAAGAGTCAAAGGCTAGGAAGTTTAAATGCCAGACTGTACCTGCGGTAACAAAGGATGTAGACCGCCTCGACGGGTTACTCTGTCTAGGGTTTGTAACCCGCCTGGCTGGTCAGTTATTCCAGGGTCACGGAGAGGCACCACCTAAAAGACATAGGCTGATAAGGGGAAGGAGGCTAAGCATATTTGTCAAAGCCTCCGTTTATTAGAGTCATGGTTACAGCTTATATAGCCCCTGGATGAGGAGCTTGGGGGGCTGGAGCACGGGGTCTTGCCACGTGGTCCACGCCCGTCACGTAAACCAAGAGGCTACGATGGGTCAGGTCACGATTCCTTGGTCAGGAAGTCACAAGGTGACACACCTAGTTGTCTAGATAGTTTGGAATGTGAGGCAGGTTCCGCTAACAGATAACTCTCTATTAACAGTTAATTTGGGTGTGGGATAGGCTTGGTCAATAAGACTATTCTCAATACAATTGGAAAGTGAAGCCCTCTGCAAAAACTCCTCACGGTGGTGCTTCCTGTAAATTTTGGGGGGACACGGCTCCTGACAAAAGGAAGTGTAATTAAGCTGAATCTTTGGAGTTTTGAGAAGCAAATATTACCAGCTTGCTACAATATCAGTTAATAAGTTTATTAGTTATGCTTCTCATTGCTGTGACAAAAAATTGGAGAAGAAGCAACATAAAGGAGGAAGTGTTTTTCTGGTTTACAGTTAAAGAAGGGATATAGCTCATCTTGATGAGGAAGGCATGGTGGCAGGAACAGGAGGCGGCTGATTATATTGTGTCCGCAGTCAGGGAGCAGAGGGCGGATATATAAGCGCTGTTACCCAATTCAGTCTGCTACCCCAGCACGTAGGATGGGCCATCTACACTCCGATGGGTTTTCACTTATTGATTGCATTTTCCTGCAAACACCCACGCAGTAGTGTTCTCTCACTGTCATCCTAAACCCAGTCAAGTCAAAGTGAAGAAGATCCAACACACTCAATTACCAGGGAGCCGGGATGCCCCAGCTGAGAGACAATGCTTTGGCACAGAACAAAGCTGTCCTATGGATACAGCAGCAGCCTGGCATCCCGTGAACTGGTAGATGCCTCAGGAAGACGGTTATCTCTATGTGTAAGAGGTAGGATCTGCTAAAATTAGAAAAATCTCCTACAAAGTCAGCCGCAATTGGAGCCAAGAGGATGCTTGGGTTTCTGACTCTGATAGAAAGTGAACTATCTGAAAACACACAACTGTATCTCTAGTTGGTGCCTTTCCTTTCTTCTTGATGGTTTGAAAATTTGACTTTGACTCAGGTTATCTATATTCATTTGTTTTTGAAAATTTGACTTTGACTCATACATGTCAATATCCATTTCATTCATTCATTTTTACTGACATATTGAAACATTGACATACTACCTATTAATGGGCTCCCAATGTGTGTGCACTTTAAACCAGGTTAATTCCGTCTTCTCAAACTTAGTTACTATTTCTGCTGGGAGGAAGTACTTGAGATCCTTTTTTTTTCACTTGTTTGAGTCATATGGTATATAAAAACTGTTATTTATAGTCACTCTACTGTGCTAAACCACACCGCAGCTTATTTTTAGCCAGCTGAGATTTAGGATTCATCGATATAGTTTCCCTCCCGCCCTTTGGAAACCACCTATCTAATCTTCCATGCGAACAGCTTTCTGTGCTGCATGCACCATGCATAGACAGTAACTTAGAAAAACACCATCCACTAAAGTTAGTAATTATAAAAAGGCGCATTCTACATGTCTAACTCAAATACTTAAAAATTTATTATCTTTATAACTGGGGACTAATCAGTATTATTTTTGCCCAAAATCTCTATATTCATAGTGTTGGGGCTACTCTAATGTATCAAGGACCAGAAGAATAGAATTCGGGGACCAGTGTTATATCAATAGAGCTATTTTGAGTTCTCGCTAAGATGGCTGGATATAAATCCATCCCTGTCACTTACTAATGCTGAGAATTTGAGTGTATTGCTCAATCTCCACTCCCCATCTACCTCATGGGATTGCGAAAATATAAGGTATGTAAATTTTTTACAGCCTTATCAGCACCAGTAAGATCTGGGGTAGGGCCAGAATCGGGATGAGCACAGGGAGAAACCGAGGAAGGAACATTTAAGAATGAAGCTGCACAATCCTGACATTGAGTGCCTCCTTAAATTTAACCCTGGGCATGCTTGTCTTCCTCTAGTCCTGACCCTGGTTGAGTTATTCTCACTTGTGTGCACTTTCACGAGAAGAATTTGAGGCACACACAAAAGTTGTAAGAATTAAAGCTCTTGTTGTATGTTTTGGTGAATTTCACACATTTCGTGTGTGAATGTAGCCTGGTGGCACTCGGTAAAGAACAAATGTGAGCATCATACAGAGCGGTAGGCTAGGTCACCTCTACTGTCACCTCCCAACCTTTAAAACTTGGATCCTCAGGCCCAGCTTTTTTCATTGTAATTAGCCATAGCTGCCTCAAGAAAGGAGCTACCAACATTTAGCAGTAGGACACTGTGGGGGTGGGATCATTACAGAGCAGAGAGAAAACATGTTCTCAGTCTTCAGGGGCTCACAATCAGGCTGAAAAAAGGCAGGTGAATAAGTGAAACATATTCTCATACATATGTAACAACACTATCTATATCCAAATCCACTTTCCGTGGGGAATGACATGTTGCAGCGATGGGCGCTTTGGAAAGCGGCTTTGCCTTCCAACCAGTCCAGGGAGATTCTGAGGCCATTTGGAGCGTTCTTTGCAGTGCCAAGCACAAGGCCATTGTTTAGTCCGATGGGAGTCAAGGAGAGAGTGTTTGGAGCTCGAGGGGTGGAGGTGTGGAGTCCGGGGTTTAGAACTGAACCAGTGAAGACCTGAGGCTAGAAAGGGGGCACGCTGTGAAATGAAAGCTTGGGGAAGAAATGAAGGCTGAGGCTACATATAAAATAAAGAAAGAAAGTGTGCGGATGCACAGAGGACGCATTGGTGCATTCTGGTAGGTCTGTCCTGAATCGTCACGATGGACGTGATGGGACCCTGACACATTATGACTGTCACTGTGAACCATTGCATAACTGATATCTATGGACCACAGAACAGAACTGCATAAATCCCTATACATCTTGCTCAGTCTAGTACAATTACCTCTGTCGGGGTGGAGTCATTAGAATTCCTTATTATTAATAACTGGTTGGCAAGGAATGCAAGAGCTGTTCCAGAACTATTTGTTGAATGACTCAATCAATCAGCGAGATTTACTTTATGTTAGGTCAATATAACTGCAATGCTTCTTAAGTGTGTATATTATTTCATATCATATATATGATGCTACAGCCACAAATATGTGTAATGCTCATACAGAATTATGAAAAAAGCCCTGTTAATTGATGTAGAGGGCATTATTTCTATGGACTTTATTAAAGGCAAAGAGTGTGTGTTCTTGTGTGCGTGTACTGTACCCTTAAAGTTAAGTGGTAGTAGATGGTTAAGTGAGTGTTAGATGTGCAAGTTCCAGAGACTTGAAGAGATCTTCCAATGTCTGCTTAGGAGTGTGGGCTGGGTCCATTGCTTTTCTCTTCGTTGTGACAAAATACACGGCAGCAGCAAGTTAAGAGAAGAAAGACTTATATTTGCTGACAGCATAAGAAGGGGCGGGGCTCATCCTGGCAGGAGGCATGGTGGCAGGGTGGCAGAAGTGTGACCTAGGATGGGCTGGTTACATTGCATCAGCAATCAGTGAGGGTGGCGGGTTGGGGGGGAACGTTGATGCTTAGCTTGTTTCCTCCTTTTAAAAACTGAGTCCAGGACCCCAATGTTTAGGGTAGATCGATCTTCTTTCTTCAGTTAAGGTACTCTGGGAATTCTGTTAAAATCACACCTGGGGGTACGTAGCCTTGGTGTTTCCATAACCCATTAGGCGGACAGTGAAAATGAACCAGGGCAGCCAGGCTTTGGCATTAAGACATAATTTACTGCCACCTAAGCTCATCGCCAACTTAGCTGAATCGGGGCGGCACCTCCGTGTCCAGTTGTCGGTACCATATCTCTCATGGACTACAACAGAGCTACCCAAGACCTACTGAAATTGAAGAATATTTGATGACGCAGGAAGATTAGGTTAAGAAGGCATTAAGTAAAAAAAAAAATTAAAAATCATCATGTGCTGTATTGAACTATTAAAATATTCATAGAAGAAGTCTAGGACAAATGCTAAAGTCAAGAACAAAGGTTACTTCTGAGAATCAGGACTATGATTTGCTTTATTTGTGTGTGTGTGTTTTCCATTTTTTCTCTACAGTGGAACCCATATTTTTTAAAGCACTATTATTTTGTAGAATAAATGGAGGGAATGAAGGGAACCGCTGAGAGTAGATTCACTGCCCTTTCTGTTTCCATGTCGAACTCGCTGTCAGTCTGGATTTAGCCACGTCAGCAGTGCTCCGTCTTGCTTCGGCAAGGAAGTGCTCAGTATCTAGTTTTGCTCTGGTCAGTCAGCTTCTCACATTGCAGTCCAGGATTGCTTCTGATTTGTAATCCTCCTGCTTAGCCTCCTGAGCTCAATGCCGGTCTCAATCCAGCTGCAGTCTATTTAGTTCTGATTAATTCCAACTCAGATTATGAACTGATCTCCTTTTTGGTACCTGAGCTTAGCTTTGGTGACTATGAATGAATATTCATAGAGCTCAAAGCTGCCCCATGCTGCCCATGACCTGGGTAAGGCAAGGGCAGACAAGAGTGATTAAATTCACAATCTGTGAGAGCCTCACAGAGGGAGAGGTTGGAGATGAAAAGGTCAGAGAAAAGACTGCTCTAATAGTTCACTTCAGACCTGACCATGGCTGGAGAGAGGTCAAATTAGGCTTCTTAGCATTTTTAAGAAGACGACTTGACTTGTTTGCTTAATACGGTGTAAGTACCACTATCAACACATGTGGTGTTTCAGCTTGGTGAGCTTATTAAAATAGTCAGTCTGCAGAGAGGACTTAAATCTTCACACAGTTATGTTCAAAACTGATGCATATGTGAAAATAGGCGTTGGTAATAACATCAGACAACACAGGAGACGATTTCTCAGCCTTCAGGTAAAAAAAAAAGTTCCTGATTACCCAAGCTCCATGCCTGCTCCTTTTATCTGTCTGCATGCTGCTTTTCATTCAAATTATAACACCTTTTCCTGCAAGATAGATTAACAGGTTTTTTTTCCCCCTTTTTCTTTCTAGCTTTAAGTTTAGAGGCTTCGAAAAGCTTAACATAAAGTAGCATCATTAGGCTTTGGTAAGAGGCCAAATTTAGGCAAAGCAGATACAAAAATACTTCATGCAAAATAAAAATCAAATATGGGCTGCATGCGTGGAGCTGCTGATTGCTGTTTCTGAGGGCCTGCAGCTTTGTTTTAACGTCTTCCTGCATTCATGAATTATTTTTTTCTTTTTTAATTAAGAAGATTTTGGGGGGCAGTGAATCTTTCCTCTCATAGGGATTTGATTTCTTTTTACCTTTTTCTTTGTTAACAAGGATTTTTTTCTCTTCACTCATTGACATATATGTATTTTTATTGATTAATTTTGTTTTTTGACAGCTTCCTACATGTGTATAATGTAATCTCAGTTCTCTCTTTCCCCTACCCTCTTTTATCTCTTCCCATTCCCGTCAGTCAACCTTCCCTAGTCCTTTCTTAGTCTCGTGGCTTTTGAGTTTTTGATCCATTTAGTCTAACCAGGGCCATTTGCGTGATCATTGAATTGGAACTATCTGTTGTAGCTGGAGCCTGGTGGGGTTACCAGAGAGTACATGATTGAAGGCAATGGCTTCCCTTCTCCCTGAATTCCTCCATAGCAAATAGTTCAGCAGTGAGGAGTGGGGGGACCCTGACCCATTCTTGGCAGGCCCAGCACTGTGACTTTCTGGGGTAACTGTTAAGACTCAGGTAGTATGGTAGACTACCACCTGGCAGGATGCCCTCAGGCAGCACCCTGGACAGCCCCGGGTCCTTTGATCCATAGCTGAGCTGCATAGTCTGTATGCAGGTGCAAAAGATCCCTTTAAGAGACAAGCTCCGCCCATTCCACCTCCCTCCCGCTGTTCTTCTGAAGAGGCAAGGAGGTCTCTGTCCCCCTCTCCTCTCTCTCTGTCTCTCTTCTCTTCCTCCATTCCTATCCCCAGAGGTTGATCGGTCTCCTCCCTTCCCCCCTTTTCTCTTAATAAATTTCCCACATAAGCTCTGACTGCATGGCCTGTCTGTTCCTCACCTGCTGTGGTTTGGACCCACCCGCCACCAAGGTCCCTTTCCTGCAGAATCCTATTGGTAACAACTGTGTCTTGCCCATAAGATGTCATTTCAGAGCTCTTTCCCCAGTGTTCTGGTTCTTCACTCTTTCCACCTCCCCTTCTACAGTGTTTGACGGTCCCTAAGGAGGATGCTGTATATACTTGTTTAGGAATGAACACTCCTCCACCACTTGTTCAGTCCTGAATTCGCCTTGACCACCTTCACTGGAAAGAGGCTCCTTAGATTAACACTGAGATGAGCCTTTGTCTAGGAGCATAAACATAGATATTTAAAAGGCAGCTTGACACTGTATGATTTAACTAAACAGCAGTACTCAGTTCTTTCCTAGAGCTATCATCTCCCCTGATATGGATTTGATCAGGTTTATAGTACCAGGCATGAATTCCTTCCCATGGGAAGGTCTTAAATCCAATCAGAGAGCAGTTGGTTACTCCCATAAAAGATACATTTTTTGAGCTAGTTAAAGGTATCCTTCATTCCTGAGTTACTATCAGTTGATCCAATTTTTAAGTAATGTTCTTGGTTCTGGTGAGGCGTGGGTGAGCACTGTGGTTTGGACACAGAAAAAGGAGAAGGTGAGAAGGACTATGGGGGAACAGTCGCCATAGTTGTTGGAATTATGGGGGAACAACACAGCCCAATGTTTCTCATTTTGAGACCCACACAGTCCCACCCAGCCATGGTTTATAAAGACCTTAAAATTTATCCAGGTGGAGGAGGCAGAAGAGGCAAGTACTTTCCTCGGTCGAGTGTGTGATGGTTCTTCCCTTTGACACTGACTGGGCATGCTCAGAAGGTTGTAGAAAAATCTATGAACAGACACGGATTATTAAATATCTCCTATCTGTAGTCACTGAAGATATATATGTAAGGTCCACATGCTTGCAAATCCAGAGGCATCAACATGATATCAGCACAGAAAACTTTACAGAGCTATTCATTTGGCTTTCACAATAACCCTGAGGAGCAAAATGGGTCTGATAATGTTCAATTTATAGATGACAAAACTGGTCACAAAGAGGGTAATTTGTATGGAATTACACAGCTGGTGAGTGGTGGAATTGGGAACTGATGTCAAACCACCTGGTTTTGAGAATCGCTGGCTTGATGGCTTGATGGCTCTCACCTCGGATGGGTGGGAACAGGTCCTGCTGAGGTCGTGTATTTGAGTGTCCCCTGATGTCTCCGGCAGGTACTCTCTGAGTTTAGATGTCTACGTCCCTTCTTGCATTCTTTAGGTTGTGCAGGAAGGCAAGTGAGGCAGGACTGGGAGATCTCACAAATACAAACACGTAAAGATAGTTAGGTGCATATCATCTCAGGAAGCTTCTGTATGCCTGCTCTACACAGATACTAAGAAGCAGTCAGGTAAATATTTTCATGGGAAATAACCCCAGTTTGTGTACCTTGGTATCAAGGAGAATGAAATTCAGGACTCAGAAATTTCCTTTCTTTTCTTCCTCCATCTCTCTGTCCCTCTGTTCCCCCATCCCTCACTCCATCCCTCCCTCCCTTCCTTCCAGGCTGTCCTTGAACTCAGAGATCTGCGTGCCTCTGCCTCCCGAGTGCACCATCATGCCTGGCTCAGAAATTTTTGTTCTAACTCATGTATTCAGTGAGGAGCCTTAACTATGCCTAGGAGAAAAGTGGAATTGGAACAGTTCCTAAGCTTACATACTGAGAGCTGCAGCTGTGTTTCTTCTGAGAGTATCCCATTGCTTGCTGTTTGACATTAAGCAAGTTGCTTTATTTTTATGTGTATATGTGTTTTGCCAGCATGTATGTCTGTGTACCATGTGCATGCCGGATGTCTACAGAGGCCAGATATAAAGGCATCAGATCCCCTGGAATTACAAATGGTTGTGAGCTGCCATGTGGGCACTAGAAATTGAGATGGCTCAGTAGTTAAGAGCCCTGCCTGCTCTTCCAAAAGTCCTGAATTCAATTTTCGGCAACCACATGGTGGCTCACAACCATCTGCAATGATTTCTGTTGCCCTCTTGAGGAAGAGACCTGGTCAGTCGTCCTCATCAACTTAGATTGTGAAACCCAATATGACAAGTTCAACAGAACTGCCATATATGGGCTGCCCATGCATGCTTCAGCATTGGCAGGGCATATATTTCATTCATTTCTTTTTCCCTCTTGAAGAACAGCCAGCGCTCTTAACCACAGAGCCATCTCTCCTGCTTCACCTTAAGCAAGTTTTGCAATCCCCAAGATTCAGTTTTTTTTCTTCTACGAAATTAGGACGATAATTCTCTCAGTGGGCTGCTGTGGGATCAATTGGGAATCATATGGAAGCGTCTAGATCAATTTCTGCTACAGCACCCTCATGTTCCGGTCCCTTTCCTAACCTCTATAACAAAGACTGCTTCCTAAGACTGGAGTCTGGGAAATCTTGCATACTTTCCCATCCTAGCAAGGATGTCCTCATTCACACACCTACGGCATTCTGCCCACCCCCGGAGGCCTTTGCTGGCCACAGCTTCCCCCAAAGCCTTTACTTCTCTCCCTGACTGATTTTGCCCTTTTTCAATCTTCCTGCCCTTGTTCTTCCTGGCTTTGATTGGATAACATTCTGCCCCACCTATTGAAGGCCTGTCTGCCTCTCTGTAATACTTTGCCCAGTTCCTTGCTTCTGTTAGTTAGTATCTGCTGAACAAATTTTGAGTGACCAGCATTCGAGAGACTTGATGTTCCCTTTGAGTCTAAAACACGATCAGACCCCTAAGTGAGGTCCCTTGAGTTGGAGACTTGTTCCAGTCTCTTGGAGTTTTTCTCTAATCTGTAACAGTTACACTAATCGGATTTAAAACTGACTGAACACTTTTATTATAGCTTGCCAGAGGTATGCATTAAAATTTAACACTGTTTCCTCTTAGAACAGAAAGAGAGTACTTATGGCGTGATTATATCGGATTAGAATTTTTCATTAAAAAGGGTTTTAAACACTTCGGCAAGTAAAAAGGCAGAATCCTGTTTAATGAGTTTTTAAGGGGAGTGAAAGTAAGCGAAGTTTAATAGAGCATTTTCTCTCTGCTGACATAAAACCCCTCTTTCACCGTGCTGTCCCAGGCCTAGATTGCGGCCATAGGGCCTGGAAGGTTTGTTACTCACATGTACCGATGGAAGGCAGACAAAGCCTGTTCTAAAATAAACGCGAGCTTATATAAAAACTCCGCAGCCCCGAGTTTCTGAATTTTAGTTGTAATTTCTGAATTATAACTATTGTGATTTCTCTCTCCCCTTTGAGCAGAATGAGGTGCTTGATGAACTGTGATCACCTAAGAGGCTTAAAGCCAACATTCCTCAGGCAAGTTAAAGGTCTGGAGATTCAAAGACTGTTATTGAGGTTCGAATTCTTCGTCGGTGTGGCTTGCAGTAGTGATGGGTGCCCAGGACCCTCCCCATGGGACGTGGCTCTTAGGGAGGCTGGCTCACGTGATGCCATTTAATATGGTCCCAATTGCCACATACAAACGCAGAAGCTACAGGTACAAAGGCCAAAACTCTGACAACAGGAAATCTAGCCAAAATATTTAACCAAGTAATTTTATCACTGCCTTTGAAATGGCTAGGGTATGCATTTTCGTTGGGCTCAAGAGGGCACCTATATCAAATAAAGGGCTTGGACTGAAATAAATCTACCTCAGATCTGTTTACCCAGCAAGGTCAAAAGAGTCAAGTTTCTAAGCATTTCAGAAATCGGAGTTGTTGGAATGGAAACAGCGCGGTTCGGTGGCAACAGTCTGGGTTTCTCTGATATGAACTTCGATAGAAGCAGTGGGCTATTGGACATGTGTGTACATCCTCGTTTATGGCTAATTAGAAGTATTTTTGTGACTGAATCCTGGGAAATGTGTCATGGGTGTCAGCACGCAGTGCTGCACAGTTAACAGGAATCGGCACTGATGTCACGTGTTGTACTTGGACGCAAGCTCCAATGGAGACAGTTTCGGGATCGTATGTGTATAGTCTCATTTATGACTAATTAAAATTATTCTTTAATCTGGTGTCTAGGAAATACGTTACTATTTTACTGATTGCATCTCAATTAGAAAACATGGATCAGTGACTTGAACTTGAGTGTTTTTGAAGAACTCGAGCAGCCGGAAAGCTGGGAGGAGAATGTTCCTCTGCACATCGAGACACTCAGGGCAGAGGGACACTGCCAGTGGTCAGGCCTACCCTGCACCAGAAGTATTCAGGTGGGATTTGGGAGGTGGCTCGTTTATTTTCTGTTTCTGCTTTTCCATTCTGCTCCTCCCTCCTCTTCTTTCTTTATCATTGGAAGTAAAAACTCTCTTATTCAAGGAGTGGAGAATCAATCTCTGAATGAGATCCTAAAGGCTGCAGTATTTAAGCCCCTCCGACACTTTCCCAATTAATTATAAAGAAATTAAGCCAACCAGCCTTTCATATAGCATTCTTGGTGTCCCAGACTCCATTATGAAAGCCTTCTTTATAGTTCTCAATTTTTTTTTCTGCAGTGCAATAAAGTAGGGATTATGTTAGCATCTACACTTTAGATATAGGAAACTAAGCACAAGGTGACGTCACTGGCCCAGGATCACAGCCATGAATGACAGAGCTAAGACATAGATGTGGTCATCTGGAAGAGTCTGCCCTAGTGACAATGGAATTCCACCTCTTCACTCTTTCTTTTGTGTTTGTATTTATTGCCTTGATGTTTTCCCGATTTCCTAATCTATTATAAAATTTTAAAGGAAGAAAATGGTGAGGCAGAAAGAGCAAGTTTAGCCCAAATCCCAACTCACAGAGCTAATCACCACCAGCTCTCTGAGCAGACTTCCTTCATATGCCTCATACATGTTTGATTTCCATCTATGGAATCATATGATCATGTCATACATGTAGGTTTTGCAAAGAATATTCTTTTTTTTTTTCCCGCCTGCCTCTCCTTCATTCCTTTATCAACTGTGACTTTAACAAGCTAGTAATTTATCTTTCTTTCTGCGTGCGTATGTGTATGGGATATGCACATGTATTTTGGCATGTTTGTGGAAGCATGTATATGGGGGTGCAGTTGTGTGGCCATGTATGCATGTGTGTGTGAGCCCATGGAGGCCAGAGAATTGATGGTGGGTGTCATCCTTGATTGTTCTTTGCTTTATTGACTGAAGATCTCCCTCTGCGCCAGAAGTTCACCATCTTAGTTTATCCAGTTGGTCCTGAGGAGTCTGACTTAGCCTCCTGAGCACCTGAATTTATAGGTTGCCTTCATGATCACCTGGGTTTATGCAGGTACTGGGAGTCCAAAATCTTATCTTCACACGTGTGCATACAAGTGCTTTGTCAATGGAACCATCTCCTCAGCCCTAATTTATATGTTTAAAAGCATATATAATGAAAAATAGAATAATAAGTTTATGAATAAGAATATATCTAGACCTATCTATCTATGACAAAGGGCTTTCTTGGAGGTGATTTTTGTTTGTTTTGCATCTTGCTATGCATTTTCTCACTAAATGAAAAATATTCACATGCTCTGCATTAATTTAATCATTTAAAAATTATTACATAATATTTCTCTATATGGGGTATTTTATTCTTTTTTAAAATTATATCTTTAGATGGGTTTATTTATTTATTTTGTGTGTGTGTGTGCACGCGCGTGCGTGCTCTGAGTGTATGTCTGTGCACTGTGGAGACCAGAAGAAGAGTTAGATCTCCTTGATCTGTGATTACAGAGATTGTGTACTGGTGTGTGGGCACCTGGAATGGAGCCTAGGACCTCTGCAGAAGTTGAAAGGCTCTTAATGACTGAACTATCTTTTTATTTTCATACTCTTCCCATAACAGAATTCTGCTGTTGTGATTTGAATGAGAATGTCTCCTATAGCCTCAAATATCTCAATACTTTGTCCCAGTTGTTAGTGCTTTTTGTGGGGCATAGGAGGTAAGGCTTGCTTCAGGAAGTACATCTCTAGGGGTAGGCTTTGAAGCTTGTGACCTTACCTTACTTCCGGTTTGCTCCTGCTCCTGCCACTGAGCCTATGTTTTGCTGTCATGCCTTCTTGCCAGGATGGAATCTGGAACCATAACGAAGCTCCTTCTCCCTTATGTCTTCCTTGGTCATGGTGTTATATCACAGGAATAGAAAAGTCAATAACACAGTACCCCATAGCGCTGCCCAATAAACAGCCACTCCTGCTATTGTCTGCCTTTCCACATCCTGGAAATCTGCCCTACAGAAGAACCCTTGAATGGCTCTAAGAGTGAGCAGTGTGCCTGGTGGTTGGATGACCTCCATCACTGCAACAACCATGTGGGTATGTAGTTTACAGAGGAGGAAAGAGAGACACCAAGAGCTTATGAGGGAAGACCATTTGCACCATGGGTAGTCTCGGGACTCAGCGCTCTTAGAGTACACTCAGGGCATACATTGTGTTTTTAAACATGGGGAAATTTATTTACTTGCTCACATCACCAGTCATGGATTATAACACTACTACAAGAGGCTAAACTTTGTATTTCGCCGAGAAATACCAACATGGAAAACAGTGGTTTTCTGAAAAAAATTCCAATAATGTCATAGCATCAAGAATTCTTGGCTTCACAGCCCTATGAGCTTTCTTATTTTTATTTATTTATTTATTCATTCATTAATTTATTTTCTGTGTATGAATATTTTGCCTGCATATATGCATGTGTACCACATGCATGATTGGTGACCTTGGAGGTCAGAATAGGGCCCTAGGATCTATTCAGGGCATCCTGGAACTGGAGTTACAGATGGTGGTGAGCCAACATGCAGGTGCTGGGAACCGAACCCAGGTCCTCTGTAAGAAAAGCCAGTGTTCTTAACCGTTGAACAACTCTCCAGCCCTTCACCCGTACTTTTAAAGGAATGTTAGTGTTGTTTTCATTAAGCCCCAAACTCAGTCCTGAGAAAGTTCGGCAAGTAAACTGCAAATTTCTACTGATGGATGTGGCTTCACAGTTCCCACTCCCTGTCCCATGCTGCCTTTTGTTTGCTGTGCTTGCATGTGTACATGAGTCTGTGCATGTGTGTACAGGAGCACTTGTGTGTGTGTGTACATGGGTATGTGCAGGTGTGTACAGGAGCACTTGTATGTGCATGTACATGAGTCTGTGCATGTGTGTACAGGAGCACTTGTGTGTATGTGTACATGAATATGTGCAGGTGTGTACAGGGGCACTTGTGTGTGCGTGTGTGGGGCCAGAGAACAGCTCCAGATGTCATTCCTCAAGAGCTTTCCACCTTGCTTATGGGGACAGAGTTTACGTTTGCTGACTTGGTGGTGAGCTTCAAAGATCCTGTTTTCATCTCTTTAACACTGGCATTACAGATGTGTGCTGCTGTGCCCAGCTGTTTGTAGGTTGGTGTGGGTAAAACTCAAGTCCTCTTGCTTACATGGCAAGTCCTCTCCCATCTCCAAATTATCTTATTTTCCAGAAGGAGTATTATGGACTCTCACAGAAGCTGAATTCTCAACATGTATTATGCCTTTTCCTGCCACACTCTTTCTTGAGGATCGATATTTTACTATTGCCCTTTCTTTACAATTGTTACATGGGATATATACATCAGGTAAAAGATACAACGTGTTCTGAAACCGAGCACCACTTTCTGTGACTGAGCAGGCAAAGTAGCTACACTGAACACCAGTATCTGGTAATACATTTTCAGAAAAAAGTCACCAAAATGGTTCTAAATTGACAAACACTGTGAAATCACATCTAGTATTTAATAGCATATGATTCAACACAGCTTTATGATACAAAATGTTATATACAAAATGTGTTGTCCATGTTCCTAGAAGTAACTGCTTACCCATACTCCAGTAAATAATTCTGCTAGGCTTATTGTCCACTAAGCTGAACTCGGATGGAATAATTTCTTTGGTTTGCCGTCACCTTTTATCTGTGGTGGATAGAAACAGACTCTCCAGGAAGGCACACAGAAGCCCACGTGATTCTACGCAAGCTGTATACTCATGGGTAGATAATCCGCATCATGTAGCAGCCACCTTTCTGTTGGACCTCAGACGCTTGTGGGCCAGGAGGCAGGTGCTTCTCTTTTATATGATTTAATTGGTTGATGGCATTCAACTGGCATTGTTTCTGACCTGCACAGATTTAGTTGAGGCAAGCTCAGCTGAGCCCCTTCCTTCTCTGTGTAGTCTCTGGACCTTTCTTGTGGTCTTTCCATCATGGCCGGTGACAGAAAATGTGGCATGCAGGTGGAGTGGATACTACCAACATCTTAAATATCTTAAGGTCTATGCCCAGATGGGCTCACCATCACTTCCAATGAATTGTATCGGTCAGAACAATGTCCGAATCCATCCAAATTGAGAGAGGGGACAGAGGTGACACATGCCACACTAAGTATATGTGTGTGTGTGTGTGTGTGTGCACATGTTTATGTGCTGCATAGACACATGTATGGAAGTGTGTGAACCTATGTGTCGAGGCCAAAGAGGGACACCGGGTGCCCTGTACTACCCCTCCTGCATGCCTTTGAGGAAATCTCTTATTAGGCTGGCAGCCAGCAAGCCCTAGTGATCTTCCTGTCTCTGGCTCCACAGTGCTGTGCTTAGAGGTGTGTACAGGGTGATGTCTGGCTTCCTACATGGCTTCTGGAAATCAAATTTAGATCCTCATGCTGCTCACAAAGTCATCTCCTCAGCACTTGGATTCTACCTCATGGCAATACATGACAGAGAATTTGCACCTTCTGTAATCTGTGGTAACCTATCCTTGGCCCTCCTTGCTAAGATTCAGTAAGAGGGGAGAGGAGAAGCAGACCTAGGCAGACACTGTCTGCTCTGCCTCTCCTTGGAAAGTAGCAAGAGAGGAGAAGGACTTAGGCATAAAGGCCAGCACAAAGAGCACATGTCAATCAAGAGAAGGATCGGCCAGCAGAGTGATGTCCAGAGTGCTAGCCTGTGGGGTTAGAGGAAACGGCTGTGGTCCATTTCCTCAACCTGGAGTGTGAGGCACCATCGCTAGTACCTGGAGTGAGCAGCTGCAGAACAGAAGCATGACCACAGGGCTCCAAGAAGGGAGTCCTGCCTCGGAGTAGAAGCACCCAGAATTTCCTCATCGAAGGTGTGAGGAAGGAGAGGGGTTAACTGCACCCACTGCCCCTCACCCCTTAGAACAGTGGATCAGAAGATACAAGTGAGGAACAAGAAGTGATAATTCATCTTGACATTGGGGGCCAGTACATGGACTCTGGGGCTTAGACAGTCTGGGGTTCAATTCCTTTGCTTGTGAACTGAGATTTCCTTAGTTCTTCCACCAGTGAAATGGACCCAGTAGTGTTAGCAGTAACAAATAATGATAATCAGTGTTTGCTACCCAGAACAGATATGGGATTAATTGAACAATCTTAGTACTGTGACTGATGCTTACTAAATGGCCAACCCACAAAACATGTTCAATAAATGTCATCTTTTATTACTGTTGTTATAGTAATGGCCCCTGTCCTTGCGGTGGCACATGGAGCACTGGGAGCCTGAAGAATGGTAGGAGTTGAAAGTCAAGGAAAACATCTCATTCCTCCAGCTCTGACTCGGTCCACTGGGGTATAATGTGATCTATAAACTTCTCTGTCTGTTGACATGCCAGCAAACGATACGTTTCCCCGATCTACTTAGGTTTTCAAGCTTAACGTAAGAGCCCAGGTGCTGGAGGCCCAGAGCAGAGAGAGGGCCGGGGATAGGGGTCTTTCCTGGCCTTGACAAAAGACTGCATAAGCTAATAAATAAAGCATTCAGTCAGAGAGCTTGAGAGCCGGGCCGCCACATCGCGTGCAAATCCAGATCAGTGGCTAAGCTTCTTCCAGCGTGAAGTTAATCATAACTGACATGTTAGAGTAAAACTACTTTATGAAATCAATATTAAATTTACAACCTTTGACATCCTGGGACATCAAAGATAAAGGGGGAACCAAGCCATGGAATAAACAGTCTTTGAGCTCTGCCAGCTGTTTAAGGAGAAGGGTGATGTGGGAAGCCAGGAGCCCGAACTATACGGTGCTATTCTTGTTTTTGCATGAATGTTCTGACATCAAAACAAACATTTTTTTAAAAAAAGAATCACACAGATGTTTACACACAGACAGGGAAGGGGAGCAACAAAGAGAGCTCCACCGGGCTAACAGATTCCTTAGAATTCATTGCAGATTGGAGCACCTGGATCCATGCCCTGCCAGCAAGGCTGGACTTTCCTGGATGGAGGGATGTTGCAGTCACGAGCGAGCATCACTTGGTGTGGCTGGCACGTCTTTGCTGAGGGCCCTAACCTATCCAGCCAGGGGCTGCACTAGGAGTCTGTACCTGTTGGTGTTCACAGAGGCTCAAACACAGCAAAGTGCACAGGAAACAGAGTAGAACTTCCAGATTCCCCTCCTAGGGAGAGCATGTTCTTTTGGAGTGCACGCTGGCAGGTTCTGACCCTTACCTGTGCCCTCACCAGTTTCTTTATTCGTTAATGGTAATCACAACATACAGAGGGAAATCCCACATCAGACTTGATACCTTCAGATCATCAGATAAAGACAGTTTTGCAAATGCGAATCTAGCAAAATAAGATTGTAAATGTATGCATGTGTGTGTGTGTCTATCACACTTTTAAGGAGGGATGGCAACAATTCCATACTGCAGTCCTCTTCCCATCTCAGCTCTTATCTCCATTGCCAAAACCCCCTCTTCTGATTCCTGTCTCCCCATTTATCTTCCCCCCAAAGTCGGTTGAGTCTCCCTGCTTTGCAGTCACAGTGATATTTTTGCCTGGATTTGGGGTGTTGTACAAGCAGAAAGAGACACTAAGTAGCCTGCCACTATCGTTTGGCACCGCTGTCATCTGCTTCCTGAATGCAAAGTCAAACGGAAGTGATGTCTTCCATTTTGAATTTTACCAAATCCTAAGCAAGTAGGTCAGAGACCATCATGTATAGGTAGGTTCTATTGAAGTGTTAGATGAGCTGGGGGCCTGAGGTAAAATTGTTGAGAAAAACAACTGCCTACCTGCGCATAGTATAAGCAGAAAGTGCACACTTGCCCCAAGAAAGTATTTCTGCTTTTACAAAGATGATGGGAACTCAGCAAGCTCCTTGGGTGCAGCATTCTTGCTGTTGGTGGTGAGTGAATGAGTCTCTCTGTGGATAAACTGTGGGAGGGAAGTAATGCTTATTTGGTGTTTAATCTGTGTACTGGGCAGTGCAAAGAGTCCACTACTCACAGATTCTTTTTACATCCTTGTATTGACATTAAAATTATTTATTTTTTGTCTATCAGTGTTTTGTGTACACACACACACAGAGGCATATATGCTTACATACATGTATATATATGCACCACAAGAAGCCAGTAGAGGGTATCAGACCCCCTGGAATTGGAATAATGGCTGATTAAAAGCAGTTGAGTTAGTACTGACCTGGGTCCTCAGCAAGAGCTGCAAGTGCTCTTAATTGATGTGCCATCTCTTCAGCCCTTGTGTTGGAATTTTAATTTGCTGATGTATTACCACAAATGTTGCCATTTAAAACACATCATTTCAATTTTAGAGTTCTGTATGTCAGAATTCTAGTGAGAACTCCCTAGGCAAATAGTGTCATCTGGGCCTTTCTCCTTCCTAGAGGATCTGTGGGAGAATTTGCTTCTTCGCCTTTCCAGACTCCTGGGAACACTTGGGTTCCTTGGTTCAGGGCTCCTTGCTATGTTTTCAGAGCCTGCAGTGGTTGTTTGAGTTCTCATTCTGCAGTTTCTTTGTTCTCTTTGCACCATTGCTTGTCTTCTTCATCTTAGTCTGGAATGGATTTCCACTTCTAAAGCCACTGTGATTAGATGAGGCATCGGGCCATTGCTTATCTATAAGTCTATCTGCAGTTAAGTTAAATGATAGATAACATGTTCCAGGGACTTGGGTGTAGTCTTTATTGTGTGGCCTTTATTCTGTCCACCATAGTTGATAAGGTAGACACGCTCAACCTCACTACAGAGAAAAGGAAACTGTTGACTGAAGTTTCTGTCCTGCCCGGTCCTGCAGCTGTTCAATCCCAAAATAAACACACAGAGGCCTACATTAATTATAAACTGATTGGCCTATTAGCTCAGGCTTCTTATTATCTCTTATAACTTATATTAGCCCATAATTCTTGTCTGTGTTAGCCACGCAACTTGGTACCTTTTTTTTGGCAAGGCAGTCACATCTTGCTTGCTCTGTGTCTGTTTTCCTCTGTTTCTGGGTGACGACTGCAGACTAAAATTTCCCTCTTCCCAGAATTTTCGTTGCCCCATCTCTACTTCCTGCCTGGTCACCCTGCCAATACTTCCTGCCTGGCTACTGACCAATCAGTGCCTATTTAAAATACAAGTGACAGGGTACAGATCATTGTCCCACCGCAGGAAAACAACCAAGTCTCAGGGTAATTCAGTACCTTGTTGTAGGTCATGCAGCATTGTTGCAAGGAGCAGCTTGTTTGTCCCGTCTGCCCAGAACTGAAATAACCACACAGAAACTATATTAATTAAATCACTGCTTGGCCCATTAGCACTAGTATCTTATTGGCTAACTTTTACATATTAATTTAACCCATTTCTATTAATCTATATATCACCATGAGGTCGTGACCTACCAGCAAAGTTTCAGCACATCTAGTGGCGGCTCCATGGCATCTCCCTCTCTGCCTTTCTTCCCCCAGCATTCAGTCCAGTTTTCCCCACCTACCTACGCTCTGTCCTATCAAGAGGCCTAGGCAGTTTCTTATTTATTAACCAATAAAAACAAAACATAGACAGAAGGACCTCCCACACCACAGCATGTGGTCCAGATCTTCACTGTGCTAGGCTGCTGGATGGGGTGGGATCAACAACAGAAACTGGAAAGGTAATTTCTCACCCAAGAGGTTGCCAAGAGGCAACCAGAGAAGTAAATCCCACGAGTTGTGCACATTTCCACAGACAAATAAAAGCTTTGCACTTAAAAGATATGAATTTTACCTTCTGCAATTGAAATTAGTTCAGCGACATGGAATCAAGTCCACGGCCTGGATGAAATGGCATCTTCTATCCCTATCCCCGGACCCAGGAACCCTATCAATGACATGCTGTGTGGTAGGCTGTACCTATTTGGGAAGAGATTTGCTAAACTAGGTGTGACTGAACCGAAAGGAGTCAACATGCTCTCCTTACTAAGAGCCTGATGCTAAAAATCTGGTGCCTAATCCCAATCCATGTATAGGAACTCCACACTTTGAAGGCAATGATTCTTGACATTGGTTGCTGTTAACTACATTTGTTGTGTTGCTTTCTGTCTTCGTGACAGCAGGCTTTCCATCATGGTCACACCTGACTGCGGAGAGGTCTTTTGTCATGGGAGCCTTCCAGGTACCCAGTTCCCGCTTGTTCCACTGATTTGAGAATAACATATGCAAGCTATAAAAACATGGGATAAGATTGTCATAAATATAAAAGAAGAAAAAAGAAGTATAGGTGTTCTCTTGGAACAGTATTCTATTAGAGAATACACGTGATTGCATAAAGGAAAGTGGTTTTGGAACTGGGTTTGATGCAGGCGCCTTCCTGACACTAGGCAGGCGCTGTCCTGATAGGTAATGTTCAGCCGCCTTTTCATTTTCATAAGGACAAAAAGTAAAGCCAACATCCCTGAATTACATCTTCCAGTGCTAATAGGAGAGAATAGTGATGGCATACCAAAAATATAATAATAAGAAGAAGCCTCTGATTTACAAGTGAACCAGATGGTCTCCATCTCCGCTCACTGAATGTTATCTGAAGAGTTCCTTTCTGTAGCTTACAAAGAGCATGTAATCACGTTAGATATCGCCACAGAGCTCCATAATGAACCCGGCTTGCATTGTATTGACACTAACAGCGACTCTACCCATGATCTTCAAATCCCCAAGTAGGAGGCAGGTGTATTGAGATTATAACATGGATCAGTCGTTCATTTAGAAACGTCCTTTTAAAAATGAGCGCCGGGCCCACCCAAAAGCCCACTTACCCCAGTTCCTCACACAAATATGAGAGGTTACATTAATGATGAAATGAGTGTGGTGCGACTCATGGAAAAATGGCATTTTGCTGACAAGTTTTGCCCCGTTTAGTTTCATATCAAATTAAGAAATGAAATAAACTAAACATTTATAGGACTGACTCACACTGTGAAAACAATGTTCTCACAGCTTCATGCCAGAGGACGATTAAGTTCTGCTCAAGCAATTTCCTCTCAGCATTTCCTTTCCTCATTTAAGGGCTCCTTCTTCACCAAAAGGCATCAAATTAGGAAGCTTAAATGACTGAAGTATTAACACTCCCGGGGGAAAAATGATTACCTTTCAGAACGGGGGAAAAACAGCACTCCCACCCACCTACCCCGGGTAAACAGCCACGGAGGAACAGGAGCAGAGGGGAATGGGGTTGTTTTTATAATCTTCCTAATTGCTTGATTTCTTTGAAAAGTTTGAATTTGTTTCAAATTAATTCTTTGAAATTATTTCCAGCAGTGTGCATTAAAAAAAAACAAGTTCAGAGAAGAAAAATGGTCAGACCATTTTATCTCTGAAGACTGAATTTAGAGAGGTGGGATTAAAGTAACATTAAAGTAACTTCGCTATTTTGAGTATGATAAATTGTAACTCACATATGGTTTAATTAGCATTCCTGTGAATAAATGTAACATTTTCCCTGTAAGCAATCTTTGCTTAATTTTGGTCTGCCTAGTTGATTTTCACATGTATCTCTGTTTGAATAAAAGTGAAAATTTGAAATTTTACTTACCCTTTCAAATTTCGTACTTACCCGTTCATGCACCGTTATTTGTGAGGTGTGATGGATTACTAATATTCCAAGGTGGCAAATGCATGATGTTACCTTCCCTTGACACAGACACGGGCGACCTTTTCCATAGACTTTAGTTTGTCTCCGTGTTCATCCTAATCCATTGCTGGAGGCAGCCCTTGTGAACCAGTGGGTGGACACATTTGAACTGAAATCATCATTGAGTTTTGATTACAAAGTAGAACCCACCTTAGGTATTGTCACCAGAAATAGGAGTTACAGAGGGCCTAGATGGGCTGGAAGAGGAGACCTCAGAAGAACATTCGTTCTGACTCTCAGAACATCAACAGAACAGATGCCTAGGAACTCTCAGCAGCAGCAAGCAAGAACAGAAGGATTCGGGGACTACAAGGGAAATTCTCCTGGTTGCAGAATATATAGCTGTAGCTGAAATCTTAGAGGTCTGAAAGCCAGGAACAGAAGCTGCCCTACCCTGCTAGCTACTGGCTGGATGAAGCTTCAGATTGGCGGCTGCCAGCGCATCTGCCGCTAGTGACCTAGAAAGCTGGACTCTGGACCTGGACACAACTCGAAAAGCTTCAAGTTGCAATGCTGCTCCTTAAATTGAATCAAGGAAACCCAGTTTTCAGCCAGAACTTTGCCTTTAAGGAAGCTTGAGAGGTGATTTTCAGTCCAGGAAACAAAATGAAGCTAGGATGTCCTAAAAGCATATCTACTCCAAAACTTGGGTCTCACTGAAGCACTTGCATGCAGAATATGAGACAGACCGACGGACATAACTCTTAGAAGCTATCCCAAAACTGTGAGGGCTCTGAGATCCAATTTCTGCTTAGAGGGCATGAGGCACAGGTTCCTAGCCTTTCCTTTAGCGTCAGCAATTTATTTTGCTCAGGACTTGACTCTGTTCCTAAGTAGTTTGGTATAGTTCCTTTGCCTGATGACAGGAAAGCATGTTCGATTTTAATCCCTTTCTTAGGTGCCTTCATAGGGACCACTTATATATTTCCTATGGCCCTTTTTTATTCTGGCGCTCATTCATTTAATACCACTTTCATGCAAAGCTGCGATAAAATGCAAATACATACCATTAATTATCCAAATATCAAAAACCAGGCACAAAATGTTGTCTGAATCTGAAGTTGGGAGCTGCATCCGTAGCCTCCTGAGAAAGGAACTGATTCGCTTAAGCGAAAGCCTCGAAGGCTGCATTTGGAAACAGTTTGACTTCGCACTTGGTCCACTGTGGGGTCCAGGTAATATACCTTTCCTTCAGGAACCGAGGCTGTGTGTGCTAATGTCTTTCATTTTCATGGTGCCCCGCAGCGACAGGATTGCAAAGAATAAATGACATGTTTCCATTATGGAGCTGAATGGGAGCTCAGACTCGGACTTCTGAACTGTTAATTAGGTTGTTTCTCTTATACTCAAGAAAACCAAGAGGAATATTAATAGTGGCCATTTATATCTTAGGCTTTAAAAGATCTAGCAAATATAGGACGGCCGAAATGGTCATAGTAATAAATTTAGCATAATAAATCTTAAGACTTTAATTTTGTTTTGTACTCTTTTGTAATCGACAGAGGATAGTTGTATGATTTTTGAACTTTGACGTGTAAGTTTTACTACATTCTACAACAATGTATATCTTAGGTAGTAATGTAACCATTGTTCTAGATCATCAACTCGTTCCTGTGGGTGTATTTCTTTTCTAGAAATGATGTGTATATAAAGGTCACAGTCCCTCTTACTGTATGTAGTATGACCATCCCTGTGTATGTGCCCACTCATGGCTACTCCCACACCTGCCGCAGTGACCCTCCCGTCTTCTCCCTTTGCTGTCTCCGTGTAAAACAATGTCTATGGCTTCCTGTCACCTGCTGTATCTCACAGGGCTCAACTACATTTTAGTGTGTTCTACCATTTAATATTATACTTCATCAATTTTATTTATTTATTTGTTGGAGGACGAGCAGACTGAGAATGGCTTGCCCTTCCTATTTTTATTTCAGAATACCTTTTTCCTGGAAGGACAGAGAAGTGAAGGAAGCCATCTGATTTTTTTCTCCTGACTCTGAACTACTTGATATGAGACAGGACAACATTTTTCTTGCCCAAGGAAAAGAAATACAGGTTTTAGGCTCAAGAAAATGTATGAAATACACTGGACACCATCTGAAGTTTTCTTAAAACAAGATTAGGCCTTGGATATAAAGGACAAGTCATGGAAATAAGAAAAACAAAGCTACCAAGAGTATTTACGTTACAAAAAGAAAAAGTAACGTACATATTAATTTCTAAGCTCTTCAATCGTTTTGACCCTGTCATTATCTCCTTGCCCCTCTTTATGGGAGAATTCCAATCATAATAAAAAATTCAAATATATACTTAGAAAATTTTGTTTCCTTTCATTAATTGTCATTATTGTTGTTATTACTTTCATTTTCATAATGGAGAGGCCAGCTTGATAAATACCTCTTTCTCACCTTTGCTAAATGAAAGATGAAGGATGGCCAAGTTCTAGGTCAGAAGTCGTTTGCATCCAAGAGTCCTGTAGGTATCTAATTTAGTTGGTAGAATGAGATTCTGGGAGACAATAAAGGGATCAAGGAGTGCTCTCAGCTGGTAGTTTCTGATGGGTTATAAGATCACACAGTGCCCTAGTTTTTGGTCTGTGTTAATAATCTGTTGTGATGTACAGCAGGTTCTGATACACGGAGTAATTCAAGTGCTCTTCTGTTGGGCATATGGTGCTTTTAAGAACACTCTAAGGGTTGATTTGAGCGCTTCAGTTCATCAAGGAAGGCATCGTGTGAAGGCGGGGAACAACCTTTAGATGATGTATAGGATTGAGAAGGGGAAGGGACTCACCTGAGCACAGAACTGCATGGAAAAAAATACCATCGCTTAGTTAGGGAACTTGCTTGCTATCATTTTATATTCCCCACAAGGGTCACTATTCCTTATAATAAAGTTAGTTCATACAAACCCCCAGTATTTGAATATACACATGTATGACTGTATTAAATATATGCATATAAGAATACACACACACACACACAATAAACTCATACAAGGCAGGG
Source organism: Chionomys nivalis (assembly GCF_950005125.1). Taxonomy (NCBI): domain Eukaryota; kingdom Metazoa; phylum Chordata; class Mammalia; order Rodentia; family Cricetidae; genus Chionomys; species Chionomys nivalis. The sequence continues at coordinate 68,683,828 of NC_080095.1, forward strand.
AAAGTAAAACACCTACAGCGGCTGCTGAGAATGATGGGAGGTGATGGATGGGAAAGTGTTGGGAAGGAAAGTCACACCGTACCACAGAACTCACATGGGAGCTTTATTGGGGGCAAGGGAGAAAATGCAGAGATGGCCTCTGGGGTTGAGAGCAGAGGAGAGTGAGTGAGGGGCAAGGTGGGGCTTGCCTTTTATAAGGAAATGTAGCCAATGGCACAGGGAGGACTCTACCTAGCAGCTGCAGCTCAGGAGGCATCTGTCAGGACCCTGAGAGCTGGCCAGTGTAAATGCCTGAATACTAACCTAAGGAGGGCTTGCGCCCAAGGAGTGCTCTTAGTGGCAGTGGTTGGTGATGTAATCTGTTAGGACCCTGAAAACAATCCCCTGCAAAGGTCTAATGGCAAAAACAAAACAAAACAAAAATTCTAGAGGAAAGTTAAGTAACAGAGGTGATAGTTCTGGGTCTCTCCTCATGAGTATTTGGTTCAGCAATGAGCACATGGAGTAGAAAATTGGCTTTTGGAAGAAAAGATGACAGGCCAGGTGTGGTCACAGACAACAGTAATCCCAGCACCTGGGAGGTGGAGGCAGGAGGATCATTTCAAGGTCAGCTACACTTATCAGACCAGCAAGTTCAAGGCCAGCCAAAGCTGATTCCTCCCAACAGAATGGTACTAGGTATGAACTAAATACTAGCTATGAGTTTTGGGAGAAAAAAGAAAAGATTAATTTGAAAACTATACTTATTTTTTTTTTCAAAGGAGGCAGTTTAAAATGCAAGGACCGATTGGTTGCCAGAAAAACGGCATGTTTTAAAGTAGAGTTATTTAAATATACTCACAGGCAGCCTGCTGCCCAAATCTGAGGCAGTGAAAGTGGTCTTTCCGTGAGTCTGTCACAGAGACCACTCTTCCAGAGAGGATTAGATGGCCTTTGACTTGAACCCTTTTATTGCTTTTGAGTTTGTTTTGCATTAAGTAGATGGTAGGCAATGAGTCAATGTTACAATAAAACTGAATCAAATGATAAGTCGGTGGACCCGGGCTGACCACCCTGGTCAGCTCTTGGGCCCCTCACCCTGAATTATCCAGTGTCACGCACCTTGCACATTTTCTCCCCTGGTTTTCTGTTTCTGTGAGATACTACTGCACATGTATGAGCATGCAAACACACATGTGTACACACACACATGCACATATGCATGCACATGTATATGCACACACCCCAAGGCTCTGGGGCCACGATAGAAGGAGCTAAAAGATAGTAAAAAGCAGAGGACCGGAGCAAAACTTTGTCTTCTGGGTGTGGTAAGATATCACTGCCCTCATGAACTCTCAGCTCCCGTGGCTGACAGTGTAAGGCATCAACAAGATCAAGATGATCAATATTCCACTGAATTCTGGAATAACTTCTCATCCGTAAGGAGCTTTTAATAGTTTGATGGCTTCTGGAGAAGGATTGTTTTTTAAAAGGACATGAGCCCTGGTAGGTTGATCATGTTTCAGTGATCCATGAGTATATGGGCAGTACAAACTGGATTTGGTGATGTGTTTAAAAATTACATATTTATGTAACTAATTGTATAAATATTTATAAATACATGTATATTGTTATTAAATAAGTAATAAAGTTATAGAAATAAATGAATTAGCTGGCTTGCTATGTGCTTATGCTACATGAGTAGCTGATCACCAAGACAGATGACCAGAACAGCTCATGGGAAAGTTCAGGGATGCTGGGAGCATGGCATGGTTTTGTCAAGCTCTTGGTTCTTGTATTTTCCTGATGTTTGAAGGAAATCACACACATTCTTTGCTCTAGGAGCAGTCAGTGCAAGAACAGCATTCCCCGTCTCTAAAAATACTTTCCCCTGGATAAACTGTTAAGAAAACGTGTTTGTGTTCACACTTTGAATAGAAATATTTACTATTCAGACTCTTCTTGAATGTCGTTTTTTAATCAAGTGACTAAGTTCTAAAATTGAGTTTTACAAAAGAATGACCACAGTCAGGGCCCTGGGTGACCTACCCCTCAGCAAAACCAAATGAGCAAGAGCTCCACGGAGCCTGCTCAGGCCGGCTGAATCAGCTACTCACTGCAGTGCTGGGGTCAAGGAAGACTTTCCACACGGGTTTCTTCTTAAGGATTTTTCAGTGGTTGCATTAGAGACGTTGAAGGCCTGTCAAAGGAAAACTATTTTTTTCTGGTCATGGGAATGAAATCTCTGGTTTGGGTGAGACCTAAAGTCACAGCTGGGCTGGAATGGGGAAGGAAGGTGAGTTCAACTTAGGCCAGCCAGGCTTTCTCTTTCCTTCTTCTCCATCTTCCTCCTCCAGGAAGCTGCTGAGATTTTTCAAATTTAAATCAAGCTTTCATTTGAGTACATTCCTAAATTCTTTTAGAATGAGACTTGGGACCCCAAGCGGGCCTCCAATTTCCCTGGTATTGTTTGGTAACATGGAAGGGGCTCCCTCAGTCCCAGGATTCTTCAACAAGCAGATGTTTCTGCTAACATTCTGTTCTCACAACTTGTATCATGTGGTGTCTACTGTGGAATAATCCTATATGCTGTAAAGATTTGTCACTTGAATTGGTTTAATAAAAAGCTTACCAGCCAGTAGCCAGGCAGGAAGTGTAGGCAGGATAATCAAACTAAAGATGCTGGGATGAAGAAGGACAGAGTCAAAGGAGCTGCAAGCAGATGCAGGGAGAAGCAAGATGGGTATGCCGTACTGAGAAAAGGAACCAAGCCACATGGCAAAGCATAGATAAGAAATATGTATTAATTCAAAATGTAAGAGTTAGGCTAGTAGTAAGCCTGAGCTATTGACCGAGTATTTATAATTAATACTAAGACGCTGAGTGTCTTTTTGGGAACAGGCAGTTGGGACAGAAACTTCTGCCTACAGATATCTGTAACTGCTAAGTGGTTAGTGCTTCAGGGTGAGCCAATAAAACCCCTCTCTGCCCTCCGTGCTGCTGTTCATGAGATGAACTCCACATTGCTGGTGCCTGAGCAGCAAATGTATGACTTTAGCCTCGCATGTTTTATGCCATCCAGTACCTTAATATGCAATTTGTGAGTACCAGAGGATACCTGTGGTGTTGGCCCAAGCTCCTGAGCTGCTGTTGAAGGAGGGCTAGTCATAAAACAGGAAGCAAATAACTCAAGTTAGTTACCATTTACTTTTTCAATGTTTAATTATACGTTCTTTGAGAATTCCGTACAAGTATACAATGAAACATGACCACATCCACCCCATTTCTCCCCTCCAACGTCTTCCATGTCCCCTCCAGCATTCCCTTTCAACTTCATGTCTCCTCTTGTTTTGAGGAGGAATTTGTTTCAGTTCACAAAAAGTTGTTTTAGGAAAAGGAGGAAACGTTTTAAAGAATCTGTAGACAAAGTTTAGAGCACTATGATTTCAGGTTCTACTTAAACTCATATGCATTTTATTTATTTTGGTGTTTGTTTTGAAGAAGGTTCTTGATATATAACTCAGGATGGTCTTGAACTCCTGACCCTTCTGATTCAGCTTCTCCAGTGCTGGGATTACAGGCACCCCACCCCCACCGCATATACAGACTATATGCTCTTTACAGTCTCTTTTTTCTTCCAAGATTTTATTGTACTAGAATTTGTGCTAAGTGCAGAAAAATGAGAAATGGGTGGACTGCTTTTTTTTTTTTAAAATCAGTTTTCTGTTTACCTGAAAATGAAACTCTGAGTGGATGAATAATGGATTTCAAAGCATCACAACCAAGTTTCTTAATGGGATTTTTTAAATTGCAAAAGCCTATGCCCCCCGCTCCCATTCTTCACTTTCTAATCCTTTTTCCCTCAACCCTTTCTGAGATCACATTGCCACAGTGGAAGGAGAATGGAAGGGAGAGTCTTGCCACATTTGCCCCTCTTGCTTGAATACTCTTTGCATAAATAAGATAACAGACAGCAGGCTGCTTCCTGGCACAGCAGTGGCTTTCCTGAAGCAACTCCAGGGAACCCAAAGCACAGTTTGTGACTTCAGCCTCTCACCAAAGACACCAGAAACAAGTTTCCCAACTTTTCTTTCATTTTCTTTTTCCCTCTTTCTCTTCCTTCCTCACTTTGATAATCTCAAATAGATTATTTAAGAGAGAAAGGAATAGAATGGTCCAGATGAGGGGAGAGCTGACTAGCTGAAGCAGCTCTTGAGCCCCTCCTTGACTCTGGGAGAAATCAGTGATTCCCACAGAAAGAATTATTTAAGTAGGACATTGGGATCATGTTATGCCTCAGTGTTTGGGAAACATTGGAAATAACTTCATAAAGATGAAAATACTGCAGCTTCATGTACCAACATGACCAAAGGCAGCCAGATCATCTATCATAAGTAAGAATAAGTGGAATGATTTCTCTCCTAATATTAAGCAATCAGAGACTTCATGAGTAGCAAAAATTCCAAAAGGCTTTAATATGACCACATAAACCTTATAAGAAAAAAATAGGCTAATAGGGTGCACGAATCCAGGCTATCTTTTGTTCTCTGTATTAAAATTAGAAGCAAAAATGAAATGAAGAATTTCCACCCAAATAAAAGGGAAATAAGCTCATCTTCTAGTTCCATTTCTTCCTGCAGCCCAGGAAGTTTTAACCTTGGGTTTTGTTCCTTCCCTTCCATCTCCTTGAGTTGATGCCTCAAACTCAGTAGGACTTCATCCATAAGGAATAACTTACGGGTGAGGAATGCTTTTCATTTTACTATTTAGAATGGAACACAGAACTCCAGTGGAACTTGGAATTTCAGGGACTTGATGCCAAGGGTAGGTGACATCAGCCAAATTTTTATGTGAATATCTTTAGTGATTGTTCAGGCTTTTGAGGGTTAGCCAAACCCTAAACAAGGCCCCTCATGATGCTGCTCTTTCCTTCTAACTACTTCGGTCAACACGACTACCTGTTCCCTGACAGTGGTGGATACAGTAAAGGGAAGCCAATGTGGAAAATGCAGCTATCATTTACCTCTGAGTTCCAGACAGCCATCTGGGGAGTTATCTGGGGGGAGCAGAGTGGAGACTGTGTCAGGTGTGCTCATGATAAAGCATTCTGAATAGCTAATGGCAAGGTTTAATGCCTGGCAAACATGAATGAACAATTCATATGTATAGAGAGTTATGCATGTATGAGAGATATATTTGCTTTTCTATAGTTAAGGGTCTCCTACTGGAAATTTATACATAGTCAAAACTGCCATAGGAGTGAAAATAGTCATCTATTTAGCACTCATCTTATCCTTTTATTTGGCCAATATTCAGAAGGTTGAATTTTAGATTGACTCCATATTGAGTCATTCAAACGTAAAATCTTTCCTCTTTTCAAGATGACATTAAACATTTTTTTCCTGTTTAGTATGAGTGATTCCCATAGGAGAAAGTATATAAGTCACATAGTATGAATGATAAATCACCTGGGAGACTAGTTGCTATTTTAAATAGATAAGGAGGTAGGGTTGGTGGCAGATAAGGACAAAGGCCATGAAACCTGTCGTAAGAGGAACAAGAAGACATACACATAACCAAATAAATATTCCACTCATGCAACAAAAGAAAGGAAGCAAAGCAAGGGGGTGGGGAAAGAGGGGAACAGAATACAAAGGGGTTCACCAATGAAACTCAGGCTGCTAGACTGTATACATCGGTTGCTACTTAGGTTTTCATCAGTGTCAAGACAGCACCCGAGTCTCTTTGACCCCTAGAAGAATTCTGATAAATTATATTTCAGGCAACTGATAAGGAAACTTTACCATTGTGTCCCCAGAGGTGAAAGCCAGAGCAGGGGCTAAAATGACAAGGGAGGAGCCCCGAGATAATGGGCATCAGGTTCAGTTGCGGGTGCAGAACGCAGTTAATGGATTGCGCTGGAGATCTCTATCAGAAAGATCCTCATTGTTGAACATAGTTCTTAACCATCTGTGCAATGAGCTGAGTAAAGGAGTGACATTATTCCATGACCCTACATTTTCAGCCCAAGAAAGGACCAGAAGAGACTCCAGCAAGACTTAACAAAACTAGGTAATTGGATGGCATGATGAAGGTGAAATTCGAAAGAGGCAAGTGTGAGGTGATGCACACCTGAAAGAACAATTTAAGCTAATCATACACAGTGATGGGTATTGAATTAGCCATGACCTCCCAAGGAAAAGGTCACGAGCTTTGCTCAATGTGCAACAGGGCTAAAAATAAGTCAGTGGAAGAAGAGTGAGAATAATGTGGAAGATATTAAGGTGCCATTATATAAATTGACAGCATATTTTTGTCTAGAATATTATGTTGGAGTTTTGTCACCTCATCATAGAAAAAGGAATGGGAGAAACAGAAAAATGCCCTGACGGTCAGTTAAACTAATTGGTCGTATAGGATAAGCTTCATTATGAGGAGAATATTTTTGTGCAATTTAAAGATCTCCTATTGCAAAAATCCTATAGTGATGTAAAAGACAGACATTTACAACTCTCAAAAGCATCTGGGGTATTCCCATTAAGGAGGAAATAAATACTGACATTTTCTACTGAAGTCTTTGGACTTGGGAAATCAAGACATTTTTATCCCCAAGTAGAGACTCTAGTCGTTTTGAAGTAGAAGCTGATGTGTGTCATTTAAAAAAAAAACAAAACACACCAGCCCTTTTTATCTGGCTTGAATCAATGCATACTTTTGTGTCACTTGTAAAATTATTATTATTATTACTATTATTATTATTATTCCAGGTCACTGCATGGTCCTTAAAATACTTTCAGAATCTGAAAAACAAATCTATGAGTAAAATAAAACAAACAAGTTTCACAGCAAATAGTTGAACAAAAATATTTAACCAATTTTTCTACAAGTTGGGCATTAATTTATGGTAATCATATTCATATACATATATTTCCTGAGAATTCCATTCATAGTAACAAAGGAAAGAAATTGCATGAGGATGAAAATCACCTGGCGACCAAGAAAGGGAGTGTTCCAACAGAGACTGCTTCCTCCTTGCCCAGGGAGCTGTAGAGTAGAAGATGTTGTCTTTCCACTGTCGTGTTGGGGTGTGTGCACATCGACAGAATTTCCCTTGAAGCAGGCCTGAGAAACAGCAGCTGGGGTGCCCAAGGAGGCCCTGGTGGGAGGATCTCTTGAATCTTTGAGCTGGATGCAAATTGGGTCGGTACAGCAAGACCCCATCTCAAGCAACACCAAACCTACATCTGGTAACAACAGTTCCTTACTTATGATGGCCTGGCTTTAAGTCTTTGCTTTGGTTTTTAACTTTATAATGATATGAAAGTGATATAAATTTTGTAGAAAAGCTATTTCACATGTTAAAACTTGGCCTTTTTGCTTATGTCGGTTTGGGGGATACACAGCTGAACACTCTTGAGATGCTGGGCCGCAGAAGAACCATCTGACTTCCCAGTTAGTCACTCGAGCCCAGGGGACAGAAGCCTTCCTGTACTCATGTGCTTCTCAGCCATGATGTTTGATGGGTGAGGTGCACAGAAAACATTTTTCAACTCGTGATATACTCAGCTAATGGTAGATTTATGAGATACATTTCATAGTTCAGCAACATATGCAACTGATAGTAGACTATAAGCAAGACTATAAGACTATATAATAGAGGTATATAGTTCTTCAAGTATTGATCCAGAAACATGCACTGAGGGATTGGCTTCTTGATTGTCTATGATAGGCTGGCCTACATTTTCGTTCTCTAGGGAGTTTGTTTATATACACAAGTGACTTTGTGTGAATAGTTTCCTTTATTCCTTTGGAAAATGATCTACCGAGATAGGAATATCAACAGTGAATGGTACCAAGCAAGAAGGAAGAGCTAATTTTTGTCTAGGTGTTAGCACTGACGTTTAGCCATGTATAATGTACTAACACAATTAACTAAAATATACCGTTCCTGAAATGTGCTGTAACCAAACACACTATATTTTTCATATGATTTGCAATTTCCATGGAGAGCTCATTTGGATTACGTTTATAATATTCATTTAGCAAACTCCATTAGCAATGTTTACAAGTGCTTATGGATCTGGTAAATGAGTTTGCGGATGTGCTGTGAACGAAGCTAAATGCATCCGCTTGTGTATGGGATCTAATGCATAAACTCATTCCAATCAGGCAGGGTGTATAGCACATTAAACTGTAACCTGAGAGTCTGGATTTTAACATGGTGCCTACGTTCTCTCACGTGACTGAATTGATTAACCTTTTAGTTTCTTGATTTTCCTTGAAAGGGAAATCTCATTGAAAACTTGGATTAATCTAAGCATCTAAGTATGAAAATCCTTTGGAACAAACAAACGAGAACATACTTACATGCACGCACATACACATACACACACACACACCAGAATGAAGTGGTGCTTTACCTCTGACTGGCTGTATGTTATGTCTTTCAGTAGGATAAGCATTTAGGCACACCTGATTTCTAATCTACTAACTGCAACAATGGGAGTCTAACTCTTAGAATTTTTCTGATGGCCTGAAATCTGTGTCTTGTAAAAGGAACTAATTAATCTAAGAGCAGAACATGTTAGACATTATCAAGATGCCAAATTTTATGGTATGTATTTTCGTTTACCACAAAAGGCTCCAAAAAAAAATGAAACAAAAAAGTGTTTTAGCTATTTAAATTTGGTTAGCTGAGTCTATCGATGAGAAGGTCCTTTGTTAGAGTGTGTTGATTTGAAAAACTGTGGGCATACCACTTCAGGATTCCAGGTTCTATGTCATTGTTTATCCGAGGTCAAGATAGTTTAAGGATATGGGTGCTGGGAAGAGAACATAGAACAGTTGTAAGCAGTCCTCGTCAGAGCTCCTGAGATTATATAAAAATCCTAAAATACTAATAGCTTGATAGTATTGAAGCTAAATGTGCTGGTTGGTACACGCCTGTAATACAAGCGCATGGGAAGCTGAGGCAGGAGGGTCATGTTTCAGGATAGCATGGGCGATATAGCAAGACCTAGTGGAAAAAAAAAACACGAAATACTGACCCTAGATTAAAAACATGCTATACGTATCTTGAATAGTCATAGCATATTACATGCATAAGTATTCTTACTATTATCTTCATTTTGGAAACTAAACTAAGAAATTAACATGTCCCAGTGTCCCAGCTGTGAAGGGCAAGCACTGGAATTTGATCAGGGTTTTGGTCTTCAGAGCCTCTACTTTTGAACGCTGTAGACAACTGATATTTTCCTTACAGCTCTTGTTGAAGGACAACTTTGATTGCAAGAGAGGAGTCAGGATTCTTCCCTCGGTGGGTAGCAATTCTGCTCTTGTATGTGTTAGTTCTGTTTTGGTCTTTGAGCTTGGGTGAAGTCTTCCCCTTGATCCTACGTTAGAAGCACGATGTAGAAACTCGAGCATCTTCGGACTGATGAGAAACTTATCAAACAGTGCCATCCAACGAGGACATTTTCTTGTCTCCTTTCAAAATCAAGTTGGAAATTTGAGTTATTATTTAAAATTTTTTCACAAATATAGTTTTTTTCCCCACAGAACACAGATGCTCTTAACTCCCTTCCAGTCACCATCTGTACCTCAATTTACATTTCCCAAAACACTGCTGACATCTGCTTAAATGCCAATCTCTTCCCAACTCAGTTGGATTTTTAGCTCAAAAGTGATATCCTCTACTGGTTTGGAATTTCAAATTTGTACTAATGTTCATCAAGATGCCCAGTAACTGCAGGTACACAGGCTCTTGAGCCCCCTTGAGAAGTTTTCTAAAACACAGGGGCCACATACAGACTTGTCATTTCTGAGGGAACATGGGTGCAGTGTGTCAGACTGGACTGCCTATCTATGAGAAAAGGAAACACTCTGCCCTGGGCCACCCTGTGAAACATCCTGAGGACTTAGGTGTCATTACAAAGAGGCACCGTCCAGTTTTCCTGTCTGTGTAGTGCACCTTCCCTATGCTGGTAGTGATTTTCTCCAATGAGTCAGTGTGTGAGACGGGCACAGAAACACACCTGAGGTGGTGATCGTCTGGGAATGCAACTGAGAACTGTCCCATAGAAATTCCAGGACCCCCAGAAACAATGAGCTTCTAAAAATAATACTGAATTAAAAAAATACATGGAAATTATGCTCCCAAATGCTGCTTGCTCTTTCATGATCAGCACCCAAGTAAAATGCACACTTAATCTAATAACACTGAATTTTTTTTTTAAAAGAAAATCTCATAGTTATTTTGAAGTCAGGAGAACATTATTTGAGAATTGACAAGGATATCAAATACTTATCCATTAAGGATAAATTTTATTTGTAAAAAAAAATAAAAAGTCATCTGAACTGTTATATGCTATACAGTGGGTTTAGGGGAACTGCTTATCCTTGTCTGGTTCACAGACTAATTCTTAAATAACACTTCAAAAGATGAGGTTAAATCCCTTTTAAATAAGAGAGGCAGCAGGGAACAAGACGTGTTCCCTTTCAAGAAGAATTCTTTGAATAGCTGATATTGTTTGTATTTTAGACCCAGCTACAAATGGACTTTAGATCTGTCTTCATATATTACAAGATATATGGCTGGAAATGCATAATTGCACTAGGTCTCAGTTACCTTCATCCTGTTAGATGCAGAGGGAGTTACGGCACCTACTGTGTGGGAATTGTGAACATTAAAGAGGATGCTGTGTGTGAGGTACTTTCCCCAGACTCTGGAGCCGTAAGCACTCAATAGAGCAATGATGCCTCATAATTTACTTCATGCTTTAAAGGTAGACACACAGATTATGGGGTGTAGCGTATCTAAGCCTCAGTCATGCTGCTATAACAAACTGCCTGAGACTGGCTAGTCATAAAAAATGGAATTTATTTCTCATAGTTCTAGAGGTTGAATGGGTTTAAAGAAGTGAGTACCTCTGGACATGGCCACACTACACCTGGTTTCTAGGTTGTAGACCTAGTCTAGGGAAGGTCCTCTTTTCTGCTTTGTGCTTCTGGGTGGATTTCACAGGATTCTCAACACTATCAATATCTGTTCTCAGTCAGCTCCACAGTCCTAGTTACTTGTCTCTGCAGAAGTTCTACCTCCCCTGTAGATCAAGACCTTAAAGATCAACTAACAAAATACTATCATTCATTCATTATTTCTAATTTTGTAGCCCAGGTTGGCCTGGATCTCATTTTTTGCTCAGGTTGGCCTATGCTCACCATAATTCCCCTGCCTTAACCTCCTGAATTCTAGGATTCTAGGCATATTATAGATAAACTACTTCTGCTGGCATTGTTACATTTGAAATGCAAATAACAAATTGCAGTGGGGACAGGGCCACTCTTTCCCTCCTGTCCTCAGTTTTAAGTCTCTGCTAACCGGTTTGCAAGAAAGGCCTCAAGCAAAAGCAGACTGGTCCCTGCAGCAACAGTCTTTCTTTCTGGAGAAGTGATTTTCATATTTTCTTTTCATTTTATTTGGCAAAAAATGTCTCAGCTAAAATGAGATGTCTGACTCATTTCTACAGCCAAATATTTCTGAAATAAAAGTTTGGGGTTTTAAAAATAAAAAAAAATTAAAACCCAGCTCAGTTCTAAAATAGGCTTATAACGTGCTGATTTCCAACCAAAATGTTTAGGGATAAAGCTGTAGTTAAACAAGTACTTTACAAAAAAAAAAAAAAAAAAAAAAAAAAACAACAGTGGAATCTTCTCTTCAAACTGAATTTTGCAAAGAGAATTAAAAAGAGAAGCACATGACAGCGGGGCTCTTGTGGTTACAGAAGGAAGGGAGAGGTATATCCTCCCTCCCTCCCTCTTTTTCTCCCTCCCTCCCTCCCTGATCCTTGCATATACTCCCTGCTTTCCTCCAGGACCCCCACACTGCCTCAGAAGCCAGAGGGCCCCCAGACAGAAACTCTCTAGCACCCCAGGCCCAGTTGCTTCTTTGAATTCATCTCTCTTGTTGAGGGAATGAAGGTGAAAAGGCAAGGATCCCATTCCGCATAGGGCATTAACCCTGTCAGCTTGAGTCAGCAGACACAGATGGCGTCTATCAGCTGACAGCTTCGCTCTCTGTGCTCTACCCAGAATTCAGCGGTGCTTCTGGAGGTAGACAAGTTTCATTCTGTTGGTGCTAATGTTCTTCTGCTTGACTACATGGATGTCCTCCGGGGACTCTCAGACCAGGAGGACATGTCCTAGTCTTTAAAAGTGGCTGTACTCCGATTTGCTACATTGGCCATGCCAGTCTTTGCCTTTGTCAAAGTTCAAAGTCAAGGCAGGGGTGAGGCAGAAATACCAGTGCTTTGAAAAAGCAACCACAGGCCTTCTACTGTATCTCTTCCAGTTAGGAAAGGTGGTTTGCCCTCAGTAAATTAAAAGCATATGGGGAGGAGTCACCTTGGCCTGGCCTCTGCCTCATGCCCGGTGTGGTAGTTTGAAAGAAAATGCTCTCCAAAGGGAATGACACTATTAGGAGGTGTGGCTTTGTTGGAGTAGGTGTGGCCTTGGTGGAGGAAGTGTGTCACTGTGGAGGTGAGCTTTGAGGTCTCATATATGTTCAAGCCATGCCCAGTGTCTCAGACCACTTCCTGTTGCCCGTGAGTCAAGGATTCAACAAAGGAAAGAAACACATAACAAAATTCTACAACCCCAACACCAGGCCAGGGCTCACAGGTGACTGTAGGTCCCTGTTCCTTTGGCTGTGTGTCTTTAGTTAAAATACTGAACCTCTCTAGTAAATACATTTAGCATTTCACAGCTATATGAATTTCAGTGTTTCTGCAAAGGTCTGTGTTGAAAGGTCTGAGTGTTTGTTTGTTTTGCTTTAAGTTGCAGTCTTTCATAGATTAATAAATGGATTTCTAGAAAAACTTAAAATTTTAATTCTTAAATCCAACAGACTTAAAATGATCCTGTCAGGTTGTTTTAAAGTTTCTCACCTCTCCTTTTCCATTCCCGCATGGTAGACCAGTGACAGCTGTGTACCTGTCATCCATGTAAGTAGAACACTAAGCTTCCCCTGATGTAGACACTGCTCCTAAGTTACAGGGACCCCACGAGGTTAAATTGTGTAGCACAAGAGAGCCTGCATTTGACAACAATTGCCATACACTTTATATCCTTTTTGGCCTAGCCAATTGATTGCTACCTTTGCTAAGTTTATAGTTGTACATAGGCTCCCAAAAGACATGCTCAGGAAGAAGGAAAGGATTGTTCCGACCAGTCTCCCATGAGAGACAGAGGTTCTAGAGCCAGCCCACAGGCAAGCATGAGTGTTTGGCCTGCCCTGAACATTCTACACAGACCTCGGGTGGGGAAGAGAATTGTGTTTAAGTGTCTGGGGGCTCTTCCATTTCCCTGTTCACTGGATGGAGAGGCTGGGCATCTGAAGCCAGAGAAGTATTAAACACTCAGGCTTGGAGCACATGGATGTGGGTTCAAACATCTACTTATTGCCAGGGGGACCACAGATGTGGCCAGGGGGACCACAGATGTGGCTATTTAAGCTCTCCAAGGCTCCATTTTCTCCCATGTGAAGCAGGGGCTAATCATAGTGCCTGTTTTTCTTAGTGCCGCTGAACGGATTAAATGAAATAATTCCCATTATGCTTGACAATTTTTAAATGACTGACAATAGCTAGAAGGGCAGAGCTGGCCGTTCAGCTCCAGCAAAGCTTGCTCTAGCCGGTCAGGTCTCAAGGCAGGATGCGTTGAGGATCAAAAGCTGTAGCGCAACCCTTCTGGACGCAACAGAAAAAAAAAAGAACCCCGAATCTCACCACGACAATTTTAAAAGGGTTCTGACCCTGAAATTATGTCTCTCCCCGTAGCTATCTAACACTCTCTCTCTCCTTGCCTTCACCCCAGCTGTGAAAGAGATGGTTATAATATGGAAAATGACTCCAAGCCCTGAATACATCATCCAAGGTGAGGAAAACTGCAGGGGTTGGTCCATGAGTCTGGGGAGGCACGAGTCCTCTTTTCTCTTCTCTGCACAATGCGCACAGAATGTCTGTGATTAAAATTCTTAACACGGTTTCCGAGCATCACCTTCCGAGGTAGATGGCACGCGAAGGCAGGCACAGAGACGGCGAGTGGAGCCGAATCAAGTGGTTCGTTTGTGTGAGCCTGAGCAACACTCCATAATGAATTCGCTATTTGCTGATCGAGCTCTGCATTCATTGGGCATTAATGGGCAGGGCCAATGTACAGTCAGAGTTATTTTATTTTCAATTCAAGCTTTGCTACCAGGCAACTAAATTGCCGCAGAAGGAAAGTGATATGCCAATTTCAAAGGCTCTTATTGCCGTACCGTAGAGTAACTGAGAAAAAAGAAACATAAAGAAATACTGGAAAGTAGGATGTAACTATACATGCTAACTGATGATAATGGCAGAGCTACAGATAATGTGCACTCTTCAGAAGGCACAGGAGGTGAAAGCGCTTTCCTAACACTGAATCGGCTCACAAGGGGTAAACTCAGGCCACTGAGTGGCTTCCGGACACTTCTGTTTGTCTATGGCCACACTACCCTGAAGGTGGCCAATCTCATCTGGTGTTTCTGCTACTTTTCACAATTGTGAGGCGAATCTAATCAGAAGTAATTTTTATTTAAAGTTGGTTAAATCGGTTTCAGCCTTTACCAGTGTCCTTAAATTCTTCTCTGGTGGTTTGGTCTCTTATCCAAGGACTTTGACGTTATCTGGTCCCGGTGGCCCTGTTGGAACACTGCTTTGCCAGTGTGACTGTCCTCCCATGGCGCTGCCTGAACCGCCGTGAAGACCTCAGTCTGAGGCAAAGCTGAGATGACAGTTTCTTCATTCACAAGAAGGTCTTGTTCTCGTGCCGACCTCTGACTCATAGGGATTCAGAATCGGTGCCTAGGCTGGGCTTGGTGTGAACGCGGCAAGGTGAGAGATGAGGCAACAGATCTCATGTGACTCCTCCCCAGGAGCCTTCCTTCTCCAGAGTCCAGGGAGGTCCCTCCCACACAGAGCATTATCAACATGCAGAGAGCTGCCAATGTCCATTAACAGATGCACCTGGATCCGGACTCTAGTACAAACAAGAGTGTTTTTAGGATGAGAACCTATGAAATCATATCGACAGTTTAAACCTTCTCGCTGTCAAGACTTGTATTGTTGTTTGTGTGTGTTGTGAAGATATGCTATCACCCTGTAGCCCAGACCGGCCTGGAAGTTCTCTTATCGTAGCCTTCTGAGTTCTGGAATTTCAGTTGTGAGACACCGCTCTATCTTGGATGAGTTTTTAAGGCATTTCTAGGAACGTACTTGGGTGAGAGGAGACCTGGAGGACATGAACCACCTGACAGAAGAAAAATCAGGGTGGACTAGCAAAGGCTTCACGGTGTTAAAGTCAACCTGCATGGTTCCACAGATGGCACCCTAAGATGGTACTACTCATTCCCACCGCTAGTGAATCTCCAAGGCAGCGAGGAGCAGTAGTGTTAGTAGCGCAAATACTGGAAGAAAAATTTAGTTTACATATTTTTATGTGTGTCAGTCTCCTGTATGCTCTGCTTTAGTGTTTGACCTTTCTAACAGTGAATCCGAATTAAGAACTTCGAGGAACCAGGGCAGAAATCACTCCTGGAGGAACCATTGCTGCTCCTTTGCTGGTTGCAAGCAGGCTTCTCTAAGTCATGTTGACTGCAGTTCCTGTATGTGGCCTGCCATCCTGTGTCCTGTCCAAGAGCTGTTTCCAAGAACAGCTATAAGGACCTAAGGTCAACTCCGAAGAGACTGTCACAACATGTCCCTTCATCTGCTATCTAGGCTACTTTTGTTTTAGCTTTGTTTTTGTTCTGTGGGTGAGGTGAGGGGGAAATGGAGACTGACTGAAAAGGGACTCTTTCACCCAGCTGGTGACTCCGGCCGGGTCACTTGACCTGTGTCACTGTCACGTATGAAGTGCCTCTGTGGTGGCTGTGCAGACATCTGGAGACAGAAGTCACGTGTGCTGTCACAAGGTCTTCTAAGTCGATCTTCTTCCCTCAGGAGCCTGACGCTTCAACACATTTATTTACCAAACAGCATCTATCAAGTAATAATTGCTTTGTTTTCTTTGTTTATTAAGATAAGCTAGAGAAAACTGCCAATCAGTTTTGATTGACATATGATAAACAGTGTTATTGATTTGATATAATGCCATGAAATTAAGCACAGCAAAAATTGAAAGAAAACTTGGCGTGCATATTTATGTTTATTTTAGTTAGATGTATGTTTTCAATTAGGTTTAAAAAATGTTAAATATAGTTCACAGTGCTGGTTACTATCTTTACTTAATTTTTGAAGAATGCAAAAATTTAGGAGGGCAAGATGGAAAAATGATTTTGGAGGCCAAGGGGGTTAAGGATGTCTGGAGAGATGTATCGTGTTTTTGGAGACTTCTTTGGTGCCATTGGGCATTAGCCGATTTGGAGATAAATGGTAGGGGGCTGCCCGGGGAACAGATGAAGTCCTGAGTGAATGTGTGTTGCTGATGTGAGCATAAGGACCACAGTGCCTCAGAGCCTTGGGTGAGGCTCAGAGGAATGGCAAAGCCCTAGGGTTCAAACATGAAATTTTATGAATGATTGACCCCTTCCCCCCAGCGCAGGGGGTGGGGAGGAGGATTAGCAACCACAGCTTACTCCTCTCAGGTGACTGAAACCTGAGATGGATCTACAGAGACTTCCCACTGAGTCAAGCAAACCCCGCTTCCTTCTGCTGTGCAGAATAAATGCTTCTAGTCTCCAGGTTGCATAGTAAGTACCCTCCCTCAGAGAGAGCCCAGCCAGCTCAATCCCAGCTTTCTTCACGGGCCTCTATTGTTTTTTAAGTGTCTGCTGTTTTCTTCATTCCCAAGTCTCCTGAGTCAGGATTCCAGGACCAAGCCATGGAGGACTCAACAGGGCATACCTATTCCTTAGGTACACATGAGCTAAGAAGTCCTGTCTAAAAGGTCAAAGGCTGGTTTTAGGCAACCAACAAACTTAGTTTTTCATATGATTTTCTTACTGCTCCCATTTTATTTCATGCTTCTGACTTTGACATTATTAAAAGAATGTTGACTACACTGCTTTACGCAGAATTACTAAGCTCATTCAGCCCACAGAGCAACTTCCAGACTAGTTTTCACTCAACAGTGTCTCTGGAAGAGGAAATATACTCTCTAATAAAATGTAGGGACCTCAGAGGAATAAGCGGTAGGACTGAGTGCCTCCAACTATTTCCATAGATACCGGTTGCCATTTCTCATTTGCAATGGCTCAAGAGAAGAGGGAAAATGAACTGTGTGGGTTTAGCAGTGTTCCTTCATGCAGTCAACGTCTGTGGAGGTGCTTGCAGTTTAGAGATGGTTGTGAACGATTCATCTGTGGATCAGCAGGTCATCATCAAGGTGATGACGAAAGCTGGACACTGAATTGAGAAGTGAGTGGGATTCACATACACACACACACACACACACACATGCCCACACACGCACACATGTTGAGTGTCTTGCTTACATGAATGTATATGTATCATATGGATGTATGGTGCCCATAGAGGTCAGAAGGGGGCATTGATTTCCTGAAGTTGGAGTTACAGATGGTTGTGAACTATCACGTGGGTCTGGGAGCAGAATCCAGGTCCTCTTGCAAAGGCGACAAGTGCTTTTTAACTCCTGAACCATCTCTCCAACCCCCAGACTCTAATATTTGAAAGGAGGAAACCAGGACTCTGGATCTATTAGATGGCTGACTCTTTGTGGTAAATTGACACTGCCGAGAGATGTCCACTCTGAGTGATTTATTATAATTGCATTTAATGAGCAAATACATGTGGGCTCTTCTCAAGTGATTGTGGCTCAACTGCCTATTTAAACCAAACATACATTTGATTGTTTTTAAATATTGATGTCTTTGCTGTTATTACAAAACACTGAGTAGGAGTTCACACAATGCGAGCGACATGTGAATGTGTCGAGCTAATGTCAAAACAACAGCCTGGAGCAGCACGGGTGTCTGACAGGTTTCAGAGCAGAGTGAGGACTGACTGGACTGCTCCAGGCTGCATGAGGTCTCTCCTCACGAGGACTTTGCTGTTTTCTGGGGTGTCTGCAGCCTGGAGTTGTGTCAGACTTCCCCAATTCTGCTCTGCAGAGAGGGAAGGCATGAACTTTGCCAGCAGGAGGAATGAATATGTATCGTGTTTTTCTTTGGATCACGCTGTCTGTGACCTCTGCTGAGAGGGATTGTGTGACAGTGTGCTTGACTTTTGTAAAGCAAGGCCTGCCAAATAAAACATCTAGGCTGCACCTCTCCGGCAAGGCAAGTCCACCAGCCAGAGCGCGGCTTGGCTGGCTTCTTTTAATGCAGCACTTCTTTCCCAAAGAGTCACTGAAAAGATTGTCTCCCTTGCCGGAAAGTTTGCCTTCTCCTTCATCAGCATCCTGGATGACCTTGGCTTACTTCCTGAACACTGTTACTAACTTTCCAAATTAAGTAAGAAAGACCCCCAAATGTGTGTGTAAAACCCTCCCACCCTCCACTCTCCCTTTCTAGCAGAGATCTGGCTTTAAGCAGGGGTTACGTGTGTGTGTGTGTGTGTGTGTGTGTGTGTGTGTTTGCAAGTACATACATGCGGGCATGTGAGTGGGGTGTGAGGAGTTAGAGGTGGACTCAGGAAAGAGTACTTTAAGCTCATTTACTGGAGAATTCTTTCTTCTTTGAAGATTAATCTTTGTTTTATCAAATACCTTCAAATGATTGGGTGAAGTCAATTGCCTATGGAAGGTAATCTTTTTTACTCACAGTCCACTGATAAATGTTAACCCCATCTGAGAAATACCCTTAGGCAAGCATCCAGAAGGAACCATGGTCTCATCAGGTTAACAAGGAAAACTGTTTATCTCCCCTGTGTAACATAATCACATCTCTGAATATCGACATCTGGGAATATTTGAACTTCTCACACCACACGAGGACACAAAGTATGTCATGCTTTTTAGATATTCCCGAATTCAGGTTGAAGTAGACGCTCCCTGAATGTTTAATTATGGTATTGCTCCTTTATGCACTTGCCTGATCTGATGTTTATTATGCTCCATGTACTTCTATATATTGTCAAGGACAAATAGTGAACAAGGCAGACACCATCTCTGCCCTCTCAGGTCTTCCATTAAAGTATGAAAATTGTAAAGATTTCAGGTCACATGAGATAGAAAGGAAACAAAACAAGACAAGGAACTGGGGAATTGCAGTGGCTAGGGTTATTTTAGAAAAGCCTTTCTAAAGGGAGGTTATTTGAGCAAAGATGGAAGGATATGAAAGGGCAAACTATATGGAAGATTGACTATGGAAAGAAGAGGAAATACAGAGCCTTTTCTGTAGGCATCTTGGTCAAGGGGACCCGGAGGCTGAGAGAGGGGAGGTATGAGAGTCAATGGAGGGGTTTTAACAGGCCTCTAGCCTGATGTAATTTCTGTTCAAAGCATACATACTACCCCTGTGGCTGCCTTGAATGCATTTTTAGGATTAGGGAGAAAGGGGATGAGAGCAGAGACCAGCCAGGAAGCCATTGCAATAGCTGAGGTTGAGATATGATAGTGGTTGGGGTTGGGTTGGTACCAGAGGAAGTCTAGAGGGAGTTTTGGATTTGGGACACATACTGAAGGGAGAGAGACAGAACTTGTTGATGAGTGTGTATGTGAAATACATATGAAGGAAACACCAGGGACAAAGACTAGCTTCAGATCTAGAGAACAGGAGAAATAATGATGCCATTTGTATTGGTGAGAAGCAAGAGGAACAATTTTGAACAGGATTTGAAGACTTCCAGTTTGGTTGTGTTGAGCTTGAAATGGGTGTTAGAGATCTAAACGTGGAGACGAGTGGTTGGATACTCATATCTGGAACTCAGGGGATATGTCCTGCTAGAGGGGATGGTTGACTTTGGAGCATGGATAGAAAGCAACCAACTAGAAGTATAAAGGTAGAAGTCCGAGTATTAAAGATCATGGTCTTGGATAAGCCGTCATTTGGGGCTTAAACCCAAGAAGAATGTCTATGTGAGACTGCCAAGCTGTGGTTGTGGAAGGAGGGACAGCAGGAGAAGAGTTAGGTGTTTATGGGTCCAGGGAAGGAAGTAATCTAAGGAGTGGGATATCCCATTTCCTTCTGCAGATGAATAAATTCAGCTGTACAGCGTACGAGGTGATCAATTAATACAGCTGGTTATAAGACCCCTGTTCTATTCCTGGGCCAGGTTGGAGAGGTAAGTCACTCACAGTCAATACTTCAAAACCTTCCTTCAGCGTGATAGTGGGAGACATTGCTGTAGGACCGGGACGAGAGAGATTTCACCCCTCCCGCTTTGTGTTCAGTGAGTAAAGGGAATGCTTTTGTTTGCTTCAGCATGTATTGCTATACTTGGTAGACCACTTAAACCCGCAAACGTTTTCATTCTATTAATTTAGTCTGAAAATTTTACTCTGAGGGCAGGGTTTTTGTTTTTTTGTTTTTTTTTTTCTGCTTTCCTTCCAGACTAGAATTCTATCAAGAAGTCTATACAACCCAAGGACCTCAAACACCGATGAGAAAGAAAACCAGAGGGTATCAGGAATAATTCACACATGAATCTGAGATCCAGAATTTTAAATTAATATTTAAAAACAAACCAGAAGCAGCCATATTAAATGAAACACAGAGATGATGGGAAATAGAACATTGCAGGAACTAACATTCGCTAAAGTCTTACTCTTTGCCTGTCATTTTCTAAATATTTAGCAGATATCCATATATTTAATATGGAAGTCATTAACATAAAATTTATTACCCATGAGTAAATGGATGTGAAAAGATGTAAGAAAGTTGTCACAACATGAACAGTTTGTGACTGAAGCGGGGTCCAGACCTAGCTATTGGGATTCCTACTCCACAAGCATAACCCTCTGCCTCTGGTTGCTCACAGCATGACCCCCAAAAAGAACTGGCAATTGAAGGTGACCCTTAAATTGCTGATTTCTGTGTTATCCTAGATAGTCCCAAACTCCTGGGTTTAACCAATCCCTCCTGTCTCGGTCTCCTAACTCCTAGAACTAAGGGCATGAACAGCTCTAGGCTTAATTTGAGGCAGAGAATGAAGAAAAAGATTTTAGTGAATGGAGATGTGGTTAATTGTCTTTGTGGCTTGTGTGTGTGGCTTAATTTGTGTATATGCATATTTATATGCCGATATGTGTGTGGAGTTGGGAAGGAGAAAAACGCATGCACACCTGTCAAAGTGTTTTGGCGATGTTCTTAGCTGCTCTTTCCAACAGGTCCTTTATGCTCTGAGGGAGAGGGTAGAGATTCACCAAGGTGGCAAGGCAGTGTCATTTGAGTTTCCGTGGTTCATGTGTAAAATTTCTCTGATCCAAGAATAATGCTGACAGATTGGCACATCTTCCCATTTTTCCCCCTCCTGATAACTTGTATATATAATCTACAAAAATACCTATTCAGTTACATTGTGATGTGGTTATCAAATCAGCAGGTTGATGCAGTTGATGAGGAAGAGGGTAGAAAGAATAACAGGTGGAAAGAATAACAAGGTGTTCCACAGGAAACAGAAACGAGGGATGTTTGAGGACTTTCATCAACCCCCTTGTAGTCCACTCAACTCTTCTCATTTGCTCAGGACTCCTGGGGAGACAGACACAATTATTGACGAAACCCTAGGAAGGAGGCAATTCTTGCATCCTCATCCCTGTTGGATGGGGTTCTGTCTTTCCTTCCCCTCCTCTTTTCTCCTTTTCGAATATAGAGAGAATCCAGACTTCAGAAGGTAAGCTGCAGCTAACTAAGGCTTTACCGTCATGTTAAACATCAGAATCAGGGCTGCCTCATAGTAATGTAAGAATGAAAAGGCAACCCAGCTCAACTATTTATTTTTTTCTAAACAGGGAAAGGAGCTAGTTTGCTAACTAAATAAGTGTTACCAGAATTCAAATATGTGATAATTACAGAAGAAAGTCTAAATGGGTTATTATTTTGCATTGAAGAGTGAAAAAAATCATTGATGTTCAGAATCATGAGGATTCTAACCCTTTGTCTTCTAGGAAGCAGAAGAATATTTTGGAATTCTCAAAAGTCTGACCCCAAATGGCATTCACATTCACTTAAGGTAGAACTAAGCTAGCCCAGCGAACTCTCCTCATGTCTGTACTCATAGGCAGTCTGCACTTAGGCCTCTTACACAGAGAATGCAGTGGCTGTATCACCTAAGACAAGTATAGATGGGAGGTAGGTATTGCCTCTAGTGTCCTAACCTCAACCTTACATCATCAACCATGTCACCTAGTCACCTTCGATGCGATAAAGCTGACCTTCACTGGGTTCCACCTAGACAGCTCGAAAGCAGCAGCCTAGTTCCTTGAGCAGGATTTCCATTTCCTGCTGGTGAGACAGTATAACCTGGGTGTAGGCACACCCTGAGGATGGTGAGAATTATGTACAGTGGTAACATAAGAGAATACTAGGAACTGATACCTTCAGTTACTTCCTGTAATGAAGACCTCCACAATGAGAACAAAGGTGATAAATGTTTTTGTTTTCTAATATGGAACATAGGATCTAGTTTCCAAATCTGGCTGACAGTGGTCCTTCTAAAGTCTAACCTAACATTTAATAATTTCTCTAGCCTAATGTTAGCTAGTACTTCTGAGTGCTTACTATGTGTTTGGCTCTGTCCTTATACTAACATATCTAATCTATCCATCCATCATCCATCCATCCATCCATCCTTTAATTTATCCATCCATCTATTATCCACCTTCTGTCTTTTGCCTTTCCATCTATCCTAAGGATTGTACTCAAGTTCTAATACAATCTAGACAACTGCTCTATCCCCAGCCCACTGATATCTATCTACCTATCTATCTATCTATCTATCTATCTATCTATCTATCTATCTATCTATTTTTTACGTACTTATTTTTTTTTTTTTGAGACAGTGTTCCTGTGTGTAGCTTTGGAGCCTGTCGTGTAACTCACTCTGTAGACCAGGCTGTCCTTGAATTCACAGAGATCCTCCTGCCTCTGCCTCCCAAGTGTTGGGATTAAAGGTGTGCACTATCACTGTCTGACCTGATTTGTATTTATACAGCAACTTTGCTGATTCTTACAACAAAATCTATAATAGAAAAAAAGATAAGATCAAACCTATTTTATAGGTGAGGAAGCTAAGCCACAAAAGGGGTGGTGTGGCTTCTTGGAATTCATTAGCACAATTAAAACAGTCATAGCTGTTTCATCATGCTGCTCGGTGTTTTTCTCTCTAAATGTGACATGTTACTACTCCATTGTAAATCACAGAATAATAGAGGACAAAGACACACACAATTTGTAGGAAGACTTTCTCAAATGATTTAAACAATGACAGATTCCCAGTTTTGTTTTCTACATTTAAATCAGTTTTTTTTTTTAAACTTAGATTGATTAGGGGAAACAGAGTCACTCAGGAGTTAATTCCCATTGGCATTTTATTTAATTTTTGGTGGGGGCAATTGCTTTTTTTTTTCTCTGCAGCAGGAAAACATTGCTGTTGTAAGTGGAGGTTGCAAATGTGAACAGGCTCTTAAATGAAAATCGTATGGGGTACTTAGCATTCTGAAAAATATTTGAGTCATTATGTTGCAGTTCTAAAATTGAATCAATGCTATATTTAATATGGCACAACAGGCCATGAATTATTGCACATTAATTCATACCCAGTGTGTTGCTAGGCACATGGCTCAAAGCTGAGTGCAGTCAATGCAACTAAACATGAATACACCATAATTCACACACAGGAGGGTCCCACTGTAATTATAAAAGTCTATTATAAAAGGTTATTTAAAATATCTAGCTATGTTAAGTTTTAAATCTATACAATTTGTGGTAGAAGGTATTGTCATATACCTTCTTCTTGGTCCAATAACCTCAAGATTTGCATGTTAAATCCTAGGTCATTAGTTTCTCATCAGTAGACTTTGTAAGGCTAGAAATGTTAGTCTTTAGTTTTCAGTTTTCATTTGAGAGAAAAAAAATTAGAACTTCCTCTTAAGCAAGGAGTGTCATGCCGAGCTGTGCAGAGCAACATTTCAAATAAGAGGATAAAGGTTAAAAATTCTACTGCAGACTTCCTGGGGACAGAAGCCTGTCAGGCTGGAGTGCGTAGCTGGGTGCCCCTTTCTCCCCAGGAGGACGCTAATGGACATAGGAGGAGGAAGGCACAGAGTCTCAACGCTGGCATTTTAGATGGGAACGCGGTGAAAGAAACCTAATGAAGGAATTGCTGTGATCTGCTCTGTTTTTGACACTGAAAACTATGACCTTTTGGTAGAAAGATTTGCATTCGGTGTCAGTAATTGTTGAGGAAATTTCAAGAAAATCCAACTTACTATGAAAATATTTGCAGAGTGCTTCCTTCCAACTGCTTGGGTATGGTTTCTAGAGCCCCAGAGTATAAAGGAAGAGGGTGGGACTCCTGAGCAAAGAGATCTTGGTCCTTCTGCCCACCCACTCTCTGGCTCATGCCAGGACACGATGCTAAGTGAACATGGTGCCGCCTGTGCAGCAAAACATTTTTTACATAACATTTATAACAATGAAATATTCAAATAGTTAGGAAAATGGGCGACTGGTTCTTAGGCGATGTTTGCACTCACTAATGCTTAGGTAGCTGCCTGTTGTAAAATGAATAAAAAAAGGAAATGGACATTTTCTCTCTCATCACTAGTCAGTATTTTTTTCTTCTACTAAAGTTATAAAAACAATATTACCTCTGTTTTCCCAAAAGTCTATTTTGTACTTATCTTACTATATTGTGGTTGAATGATCTATATTAATAAAGCTTATTGTAAATTTCACAATGATATCAACATAATAGCTAGGCTTAAATATTATTAACAGCAGAATAAGAAAGGATTTTGCTAAAATTAATGGACTGAATCTAATTTACATTTCTATTACCGAGGCTAATTGTAAGAGCTCCCACCTTGATTAGAATCCTTAGTAAACAAAAATATGCTCAGATTTTTATGAGTGTTTGAATTTCTCATGTATTACAGGAAATTAGACTTGACCAAGCCATTCGCCTGTTCAAATCAAGCGTGGAAAATTGAACTTTACTGAACAAGAACAAATTAAAGAATATGGTCCTAGGTGTGCCTGCACAAATGATATCTTAATTACAGATATTGGATTTAAATATCATTCACACTAAAATGCATTAAGCTCGTCACGATCTCTCAGCAGTCTACAAAGGAAACATGGCGTTTATACTGCTGGTTTTGTTCTCTACCCGGAAGGGAGGCTGGTGAAACTCGTGCAATGCACACCACCGTCTCCTGGAGAACTGTGGGAATATGGCTGCTGGGCTCCAGGCCTAACTTTCTGTTGCAGCCAGAACAGGGGGAGCCCAGAGCTGGGAACTACCAACTACTCCAGTGACAAGGAAGCTGTTGGTCACGATCACACTTTTAGGAGCAGTGAGGGACTTTTTTCCAACCACTAGCACTCAAGTTGGTGTTCGTTGAGCCCAGAGGGACAGGTTGGTGTTGATTTACTTTTTTTGACTAATAAGGCAAGTGTATATAGGTCTAGATCAAAAGGAGAATATTCAATAAAGAACTCCTGAGTTTCTGCCCTTGTGGGCTCTAACAGTGTGTCCATCCCAGCTTGGATGTAGGCAGTTCATTGTATGTGGATAACTGTTTCTTTTGAGTGTCTCACAGAAGGTAGAACAGCCTCATGTGCATGCAGAGAATTAACACTTTATGTGTCTGAGTTGTGCCATCAACTAAACTCTCATTATCTACTACTTGTAAGAAAACAGTTGTCCCAAGTAAATCACAGCTAAAGTTTGTAAAGGAACTTTACATTTCCAAAGGGCATATATATATATATATATATATATATATATATATATATATATATGTGTGTGTGTGTGTGTGTGTGTGTGTGTGTGTGTGTGTGTGTGTGTATGTGTGTGTTTGTGTGTATGTATATATATATTATTCCATTTAGTCCTACACAATATTCTTATAATATCTTCATTACAATAACTTTAAGGATATGTTCTTGCTAATTCATATAATAAGTATATAATCGAGTCAAAGGCTAAGGCTCTTGGGATCCCTTTTAGGTTTAATATTTTTAATTACACATACACACAAACACATACATACACACATACATATGGGCAAGTATGTGCATGTTTGTGCAAATGTGCTCAGAGGCTGAGGCATCACATCCCCCTGGAGCTGGAGGTCCAGACAGACGTGATTGGGGATTCAACTCTGGGTCTTTGATGGAGCGGTTCTTGTCAGAGAGACAGCCAGCCGTCTCTCCAGTCAGACTCGGGGACTCCTGACCTTGTGTTCTTTCTCCTTGCTGAATATGAGACACACAGGGCATATGACTCTATTTTGGCACTCCAACCACTGGTCCTAAGCAGTCTTTCGTCTATCTCCTCTGAATTTCCTGGGCTTAGGAACTTGGACTTGGATTTCAAATCTTACTTGATCCATTTGTCTTAATCTTTGATACTTTCCTGTTTTATCTGACTTGCTAAGGTAACTTACTTCTGCCCTGTAATTGAGGTTTTCTTATATTAAAAGAATACATAGGATGGTCTCAGATATCAATCCATCTTGGTTCCTGAGTTAGAAAATTCCATCCCTTGAACATAATTCTTTCTTGGATTTAAGTACAAGATAGAGTGGTAAAGATGTTGAATTCGGTTTCATCTTAAAAAGCAAATCATCTCATAATTAAAACCATTAAAGCCAGTGGAGGCTTCTTTAGCTATGATGCAGAAACCTAACCCTTACTCAGGTGGACCATTCTGATTTCACAGATCACAGGTCCTTCTGGCTTTTAATTATTAGTCAATAAAATATCGAGCAATATTAGGTCCCAGATCTTCAGAGAGCATGCCAGTCTGAGAAGAGGCCCCTGGACTTAGGGAGATCCTTGGTAGTTGCTCTAGGCTGCCTTTCCCCTCTTCACTCTTTGGGTTATGTAAAGCTGATTTAATCTTCAGTTGTCCAAAGTGCCAGCTTTACAAATGAAGCACCCAGCAGCCTCAATTAGCGCAGATATCAGTGCATACCATTAAGGGGAAGAAGAACACACGACATGTCTATCTGACTAAAGAAATGCCAGCGATGAAGGCAAAGTGGTGCCACCAGAAACAAGAGGGCTGGAGTCACCTTCAGGCCCATGGAGAGTTAATATTAGCCCTCTTCACTCATGAAAAATAATAATTAAACACTGCTTGTCAATTAATGCCAACTTAAAGAAAGGTCCTACACTTAGATTAAGTGAGGAGCTCGGGTGGTTGGAAAACAGCGAGAAAGGAGGAGGGAAAGGGGCCTAAAATAATGGAAGAGATAAGGTGGAAAGGGGAATAATTAAACACACATGTACTTGCACAGAGTTGGGGCACTCATATTTCTAATTAGAATTTCAATGCAGGAGCCCAATTTAACCTCAGGGAGCCTTTATATTCATGTCACTGTTGTACACAGCAATCAATCCAGCTCTGGCATCTTTCTTGCAAGTTGGATTTTCCTGTTACATTAGTGGAACCCCGGTCTCCGTGTCTTTAATGGATATTTTCTTTATAGGGCTTTAGTATGTGTTTTGTCTTCTAGAAAATTCTATTCTGAGAGGAACAATAGCCACTTAGATACTGGAATTCAAAAGAGTCAGTGGCTTCCTGACATTAACCCATTTCTTCCTTCGCAAATGCAGTTCCAGTGCTTTCGGGATCATAGTCTATCAGTCCACTTGATTGAACATGGAGAGGGAATAGTTGTGTGTTCCGTCAAACAGCAGTGGAGAGTAAACAAAACAACCCAGAATCATCTCTCTTGGGGCTCGGACAGTCAGCAATTAACATGCCCTAACCCTACCTCTGACTTTTAGCTTTTCCAAAATCTTTGAAATGGAATTTTGACTTTGGTTTTCCTTTCTATGAGCTCCAGAAGATTCATAGCTAACTAATAACTTCTGTGTCTGGAATATATAGACCCACAGCCCTCTATGTAACTAAAGAGCCAGGTGTTCTCGTAATCTACCTTCCCATATAAGAAACAGACCAGAAATGCTGAGTATTTTGTTCCTAAACTGATGTGGAGTAGGAAATTATTTTAACTTATAAAACACAGAACTCTGCATAGTAACTCCTCTCAGAGAAGAGTTTGCAAAGGGGTCACATTCTTCATGTTTGGACAAGCCTTTGTCCACATAGCTATCCTATATTATTTTGGGGTCAAAAAGCCTACAGACTGTCACAGAGCAGTCAGTGCAAACACCAGAACGCCACTCATTCTGGAGGTATTTAGATCATGGGCATCCATGCATGAGTCACCCTCATCCATCTACCTAGAACGGGAAAGCTTCCAAAGAATTGGGTCCCATGCTTCAGGAATTGAGGGGAGGGGACACTGAGAAGGTAAATGTGGGCATCTCACCCCGGAAGCTGAGAAAACTCAAGTCTTGTGTATTAATCAAGGTTTGCTTCTAAAAACAGAATGGGTGCATGTAATTTCTTATGGGAACTGGATCAGTCGCTTACAGAATCCAAGAAGACCTGAAACATTGAATGTACAATCTGGAGAACCAAGAAGTCTGCGGCCCAAGAACAGCAATGGTACTGTTAGTCTTCAGAGCCAAAGTCAGGGGGAAAATGAATTTGCTTTTCTTCCCTTTTTGTTTTCTTGGCTGCACAACTTGATGAGGGCAGATCTCTCCTTGTTCTAATGATTTAGACTCAGTGCTAGTCTCTTCTGGGACTTCCCTCTATTTTCCAGCTATCTGGGTTTCCCTTAGCCCAGCGAAAAGGACACATTGCATGAACTATTACAGCTTGACTACAGGGGGCAGTGGAAGATGGGGTCTTTCTTCTAATGGCCAGTCAGCAAACTGACAGCTTGCGGCCTGAGGAAGTAGGATACTTCTCTTGATGGCTCCTTACACTCCAGATTTAGGTCTGAGATTGAGGGGCAGGTTGAGTAAGAAAATTTATGGCACTAGTTTAGGAGAAGAACAACATTTGAACTGTAGTCTTTACAAAAATGGAATTGCTGGTGAAGCCAAACAACTTGTAAAAAAAAATAATGGGATAACTTGAAGATTAATTGCCATATAGCATTTCTCTTGAAACTAAAAGTTTCCAAGGAGTGGAGGGACAATACTTTGACTGGAGGAGAAGAGAGTTCTCAGAAAATTCTGATTCAGCATGTTGGAGAATTAAGTATGGAAAGAACACAGTGAGAATAGAAATAGAAAGAAGAAGAGACTAGAAGAGGAAAACAAATAAGTCCATGGACAGACAGCACACTGGAGATGTAAATGGAAGGACTCCATAAGGAAAAACAGTGGGAAATAGAGGTGAAACAGTAACCAAACAAATAATAGAAGACAATTCCCCTGTGCTGAAGGGAGATTTGAGCCAGGCGTCGAAAGATCTCTCTGAGCTCCAGGAATAATTATAGGGAGGGAGAAAAAAAACCCAACCAAACAGCATAATCTTGGCCTGATAGTCTTTCTTAAGTGCAAAGCATAAAAGAAAAATGACATATTCTTACAAAGAGAAGGTACACACTGTTCCCAATAAAGAACAAACACCAAACCGAAAGAACCAGTTCTAAGCACCAGAGGCTATAAGACAGCAGGAGATAGTGAAGATTACTAACAAAACTGAAATGCTTGATCAATACTACTCTCAGCCAAGAGCATGCGGTTTTATTTGAATATAAATCGGCTATGGTGGCATGGTCTTACAGACTCAGCCTTTGGGAGTCTGAGACAGGAAGGTCTTGAGCCAGAGACTGTCATGGAATGTCTTTAAAACACACCTGGGGGAAAAGCCTCAAGAGAACTTTTATATCAAGTGAGGAAAGACTGTGAGTTGTGTGATTGTGTTTGAATGTGAAAGTGTATATGATAACGTGTGTGTTTGTGCATGGATGTATGAGTGTGTTTGTGTGTGCATGTGAGTGTTTGTGTGTATGTGTGTGTGAACAGACAATGATTGCATCAGGGATACAAGCTATGTAAGTGCTAGCGAAGGATTCTTGAAATAGTACTAATGTGAAATAGGGGGTTTGGGCGTGGCAGGTGGGGTGCGGAATAGAGGAAGGAGATGCATTGGGACGAACAGTGACTTGATCGAATCAGTGAATCCTGTTTATAATTTTGATAATTTATTCCTCACAGATTTTTTTGCACTTAATTTTATTTTAAAAATACTGCCCTAAATTATCTTTCCTTTTGATAACAGAGTTGGTTGGTATTCTGTTCAGTTTTTTTCCAAACACTCAGTTGCCGTTCCTCATTCTCAACTTGTGTAGCAAATAAGAAAGCGGGAGAGCAGAAACCGGGAGTCACATGCCAAGAAGGAAGAGGCTTCTGATGAAGGGCCTCCAAGCACGCAGCACCCGACGGGCGCCTGCTGTGCCAGAGCGGTTGTCATCCAGCCTAGGTGGGAGTGGAGGTCTGAATTTGAGATTGGGTTAGAAACCACAGGTGTTGATAACAATTAAGCAAGATACTGTTTTAGAAACCAGAAAGTCGGTTGTTAAAAATTCCGACAAGCTTTCCCCCGCTCCTCAGCACCAGGAAAATTTCCTACCAAGAAACCTCACTTGAAGCTGGAGCCTCACCCAAAGCAGACAGCTCTCTACTTATCTTGGGCTGCTGAAGCAGCTTGGAGAAGAAAATGGCCTTTAAAAGGAGCTGCCTAAGAAGTCCATGCCTCCGAAGATGTCTCAGAGCCAGAAAAACAACGCAGGCTTTCAAAGATCACTGTTGTCTTGCTCTCACGTGGGTACCCTGCCATAGAAAATGGTCTTCTCTGTCCCACACAGCCTTCATCTCGCACACGCACTTGTAAAGGAATAAAAATAGGGAACTTAGACCTCCCCCCCCTTTAAGGCCCTCTTAAGACCAGACTCCATTTAGGTCCTGCTCTTCCTGTACACACTTTGAGAAGGGTTGCCAAGGAAACCCGAAACAAAGACGACTTCATGCACTCAACCAGGAAAACGCACCCAGCACCTCAAATCTTTATACATTACTGAAGATTGACAATCTTTCTCCCTTTTTCTAACTGGAGTTTTAAGATCAGCCTTAAAGCATCACATCCCTTTTCTTTAAATCAGGGATGTAGTCAATGGAGAGGCTTCCTCTTATCTTCTGGCGACTTTTCAAGTGTTTTTGTCATTATTTCACAGTTTATGTATTCAAAAGTAAACAATACAATAATAGCAACTCTTCATTTGAAGAAACCGAAGGCTTAAATAGCAAATTAAGAAAATGCAGTTTTCATTCCATATTGACTTCAGCAGTGTCACCTCTAAGAAATATTGCTATTGCTTATATGTTAATTTCAGAACTCCCAAGGCAGGAGGTACTGTCAGCGCATCCGCTCTCCTCTTTCTCGTCCTCAGGATACAGAACCAACTGACCCGATAACACCTAGGAATCATCTCTGTGTAAATTGGCTGGTTGTGGAAGCTAATTGTCATAACTGAATAAGGGTCATTTTCAACACTGCTAATTGATATTTTAGATTTTATCCATTAAGTTGCCTTTCTGCAGCATGTTCTTAAGAATGGAAACGTGTGTAAAGCAAGAGAGTGGGGGTGGGATGGTGACGGCAGATAAAAATCCTGATATTCAGGGAGGGACGATTGGAGATGTGCTTGATAGAAATCTAATAGCTCCTCCTCCTCCTCCTCCTCCTCCTCCTCCTCCTCTTCTTCTTCTTCTTCTTCTTCTTCTTCTTTCCTCCTCCTCCTCCTCCTTCTTTTTCTCTTCCTCCTCTTTCCCTTCCTCCTTCCTTTTTTTTCTTCCAAACAAAATAGACTTTGTAAACAGAGGGCACCAAAGAGCGAGTTATTGAACCCCATGCAGGGACAAAGCATACATTCTGTGAGTCTGGGATTTGGGAAGGAAGGTCATGGAACTCTGATCAGAATCTGGGAGTCTGCAATGTGTTTTTCCAAAACAACAAGCTTAATATTTCCTAGGAGCTTCTTGCTCTAAAGAACATCATTTTCCTGGCTGTGCCCTGTCCTAAGGTATTGTTTTTGAGAGACTGCACAACCTCCTGGGAAGAGATGAGTGCAACACTGTGAGAAACAGAAGGACACAGCACTGGCACCTGAGTCGGGCGGCAGCCCAGGGAGGTCGCACTTGGGAGGTGCGGCAGCTATCATGTGATAATCATATCCTTGGAGAATCGCAGATTGGAGCTGTACCTCTTGCCTCACAATGCCCTAGGGTGTGATTATCTCATGATAACCATCTTAAAGATCTCTTTTTTTGCTCAATTAACACATATTTCCATGAAAATTAGCTATCAAGATGAGTTACAAAATACAGATATTTAACATGACAGGTTAAAATAGTGTGGATGTCTTCACCCAATTACTGCAGCTCGCACTCTGGACAGGGGAACTATTTGGCTGAGTGACGTAAGTTGTTAATCTTTGTGGTTTTGTAATAGTGTATAGCTAAAAGACTTTCTCATATTGGGCAAACTTTGCATTTCTACTGATAAAGCTGTCTCTTTGAAAGGCCGACAGAGGCAGGTTGATGCGTGTCTCTGTCCCCCATCAATTTGTTCTGTGTGGACCCTGTCGTTTTATAAAACTTCCCCAGGAATCCCACTACATTTTCTCATCCATTCTGCCGCATGCAACGGTAAGAAGCCAGGCCATTTGCTTTGTGAGCACTTACTGGCAGAGAGCAAAATACACTTGTCATGGGCACACATGGGCTGAGAGGATTTCTTGAGGAAAAAAAATGGGGCAACAGAAATGAAGGAAACGCTGTGCAGTAGAAGTCAGTATCGATCTCAATTCCTCCCGGTTCCTAGCAGATTGCTGTAACGTCTCAGCCTCAATATCTTCTAGGACTATGCTTCTGCTTGGAAAGCAACAGAATGCACTCAGCTAGGTCTGTAGCTCTTTCCAGTGTTAGCATTCTGAGATGCTAAGGTAAAAACACAAACAACCTTCTGGAAGATGAGATGCTAAATGGCTAGCCACTCCTTGAACTGGGTGTCTAGGACAATGGCTCTTGACTACAGTCAGCAGCTGCTGACAAGGCCTGCAGACATTTTTGGTTGCTGTAAGTGAGTGGTTTTTTTTTTGTTTTTTTTTTTTTTGTTTTTTTTTTCTGACCTATAATGAGTAGAAGCCAGATCAGCTGCTAAAGGCACAGGTCAACCTCCTACCCCTCATGTGCAAAGAAATCTCCAGCCTCAAATGTCAAGTGCTTAGACTGGAAAAACCCAAACTAGGGCAAGATTTTTAAATATCTTTAAATATCTTTATGGCCCAGTTGCTTCATCTGAAACAATGGCACTAACACCAACCTAACCGGCGTTTGGCAAGGATCTATGGAACAAAATGAGTGTGAACCAGAACCAGTGTGATCACAGCCTGGCCCGTAAGAATTACCAGGTGTCAGTAATGAGCATTGTTGTAATACTTAGCAGTGCCAATAATACTTTCCAAAATATTTGCTGTGCATGTGGAAGGGAAATGCTTTGGAGCCAACTTTTTTAGTGACTGTCAAATATGCTAGCAACAGGGGAAACTTCCTGGGCCCCAGAAACAGTCACAGGGCTTCTCACAGTGGGCTCCCCTGGACCTTCAGCCTTGGCCTTTGGGGAATGCGGTAGACACGCAAATTCTTAAGCCCCAGGAAATAGTTTCAACAAGTCCTCCAGATGACTCAGGTGCAAGCTAGGGTTTGAGAAGGACTGCTTCACCATATGCCTGAGTGGGGAGCCTCACCCTGCTCCCCGCTTCCAACACCTGCTCGAGTGCCTTGTATGTGGTAGGTAGGTACTTGGCAGCCTGATTAAACGGGATGAAAAGCTAATTCAGAGCAGAACCTGATCCCGCACTTTTGACAATTGTTGCCACAGCTTGGCATTGACTGGTGTTGACAGATACAATGGAGTTACACCCACCGGTCCTAAGCGCTCTGTCTGCCTGTACCAGGTGTAAGGCAGCATGCCTGTGGCCTAAAGAGGCCACTTGTGCTCACAAGTTGAGACCTGCCAGCACAACTCAAGTGAGCTACACCTTAGTTTGGGCCAAATAGAAGGAGAGGGTTCATTAGGAATAATTAAACTCAAATGAAACAAACCCAGGAGTTCAACACAACAGCCACGAACAATTGTAGCTGTTATCGGTTCATCCTGCTGTCGTTATTGCTTGGGGGATTTGGGAACTCATAGATAAATATTTTGGGGATGTTTGTATGATTATTTAGCTTACTGGTATAAATATAATTTTTAAATCTCCTTTTCATTGTTCCTAATTGAGTCACCCTGATATGAATTACATCATGGAAACATGGGACTAAGCAGACAACACAGCCTTCTGAACTGAAAGCCATCCTTCATCACTGCCTAAGTCTAAAAGGATTCATTGAACAAACACTAAGGAATCAGGTTAGAACTCCGAGGCAATGTGTTTAAAGATAGGTTTTAAAGTTACCGACATGGAAAGTAAACATAACAGAGTTAGCACATTATGGGTATAGTTCTCAAAAGCATATTAAAATATCTGTTGCCTAATTGTATGCTGTGTGTGTAAATTATGAACCATAGTTATAAGCAGGACAGGTACCCATGAGTCCTAGCATCCAACTTAAGTGACAGAAATTAGCAGTGTCATTGGAGCTCCCTGTGATGGCCGCTACCCTTCATCTGTGTCCACTGTTCTCGGTGGTGCTTTGAGTTAATTTAATCTACATTCATACACAAGTTCTTTTCACGTTCCCTCGGTTGGGAGCTTTACATAAGTAGTATCATACGCTATGAGTCTGTGTTAGTCATCTTTCTGTCACTATAACCAGCAGTGACATATGCAATTCATGAGGAGAAAAGCGTTGTTTTGTATTGTGGTTTCCGAAGTTCCAGTCCACGGTGGCTGAACCCTGTTGCCTTTGGGTTTGTAGCAGCAGAGTACGGCACAGCAACTGCACAGGGCAGTGAAAACTGCTCAGCTCACAGAGGCAGGGTGTGTGTGTGTGTGTGTGTGTGAGAGAGAGAGAGAGAGAGAGAGAGAGAGAGAGAGAGAGAGAGAGAGAGAGAGAGAGAAGCTGGTGCTCTGGTGTCCTCTTCAAGGACATCTAGTCCTCCTAAGACCTCACTTCCTCTAACTAATCTCCAACATCATGCAGTTCTACCCCAGTCACTAGCCCACAGGCTGATAATGAAGCCCTGAGTACGTAAGATTCAAACCAGACCAGGGCTCTTCTGTGACTGCTTTAATCCAGTGTTAGCCACAGAGCTGTGAACTGTCTGCTGAGCTAGAATTCATTTTATGGTCTTATTAGATTTTACCCTTTTTCTCTAGTTGGGGTTTCCCTATTTACTTATTCCGCATTTTTATTGGATGGTACAAACCAGAAATTTAAAACCCTCACCTGCAACACCCTCAACCTTTTCACTCGGGAACTACCACAATCACCAAGTTATTTAAACCTTGTCCATGGTTCTTTGCAGTCTTTGTCTCTGGTGATCTTTATGTACGTCTTTTTAGACTACTACACTACAAGTCATTTGTAAAAATATATCTATTTTATTTCTGTTTAGTGTCTAAGGTGGTGTTTGACCCCATAGTAGCTATCTTAGTAGAAGGCATGGTTTAATGTGATATAAAACCAGCTCAAACTGGATTCATTTTTCTCTGAAGGGTATGGGTTAGTTTTCCTAGTAAATCTCACAGGTGATTCCAAGCAACTCTAGATCCTTCTTAGCATCCAGGCCCTAAGAACAGAGACACTTTCTTTTAGTTCCCATGGCAATTTTATTTCCCAGACCTGGACTGGGTCATTTTCTCATTCTTGTATCAAGAACTGTGGTTCCAGGTCACGAGATGCTGTGATTGCTTCACACCAATGTCATGTACTCTATTCTTTGTGCCTTCTACATAATTACTGTATGGAAAACGGGAACAAACTATTTCTTTCAAAGTAAAGTTTGAGCACCTCCCAAAGAAAAAACATATGTAAAAATAACTGCCAAAATGGGTACTAATCATAACAAGAAAAAAAAATCAAAATCTACTATAGTACATCCTTGATAAATTCTGGTTGACTAAGAATTGCAAGAAAACAAAAACCAAGTTGGGCAATGGTAGTACACACCTTTAGTCACAGTACTTGGGAGGTAGAGACAGGTGGATTTCTTTGAATTCAAGGCCAGACTATTCTAAAAAGTGAGTTTCAGGACAGTCAGGGCTACACAGAGAAACTCTATCTCAATAAACCAAAACCCAATCAAACTGAACTACAAAACAAAACAAAAAAGAGAAAAATCAAAGCTGAAGTCACACAAATAGAAACTGATCAGAGGCACGAGCTAAGGGAACATTTTTGTTTCAAGGGCCATTTTAAATTAGAGATCTCTTTCTAATAAAGAACGAAGAGGTGGAAACATACGGTTTATAGTTGTTGCAGCATAAATCCTAAAGCTTGGTGTTGACTGCTGTAGTATGATGGAGGTAATGAGACAATGAATACCCTTGGCCTATGGCATTGGTGGAATCTAGAATGTAGTTAATAGGAAATACAGGCACAAAATGAGTTTGAATAAATATGTGAAGGGGAGGGGAGGGAGAGAGAGAGAGAGAGAGAGAGAGAGAGAGAGAGAGAGAGAGAGAGAGAGAGAGAGAGCGCTCACCATGGGGCTACCAATGCCAGTTGGAGGTGGCAACACACATAATTTGATTTTCTTGAAAAGAAGAATTTTATTTCAGGGTCTAGTTTGGAAAAAGTGACATAGCTTTTATATTAGAAGAAGAGATTGAGCTAGACATGTGGCACATGTTTGTAATTCTAGCAGTTAAAAAAACTGATGCAAGAGGATTTCTGAGAGTTCAAGGATAGTGTGGACTATATAGTGAGTAGCAGGATAGTCAGGGTTACACAGCAAGACAGTAGAAAACAGCAGTAGCAATGACAACAATAATAAAAAGATTAAAATATGGAAAATGTTTTCTTCATGCAAGTTAATATAAGCAACAACTACGAAGGTTCTCTGAGCCAGGATGAGACCATCACTAGCCTGTGGGTATGAATACGGATATTTAGAAAGCAGGTTAGCTCTATGTCCACTCAGCAAAACAACAGTAGTAGCTTCTGTTCCTAAAACTCAGACTTGTGGCTTTTCTATTCATAGGCTGTTGACCAAGTTTACAGTACCAGGCCTCAAATCCAATCAGAAAATAGTTGGCTACTCACCAATCATGCCCTGATGAGGCGTACTCCAACTTTTCTGTTTTATTTTGTGACGCCATAAGCTAGATACAAAATTAATTCATTAATAATCCTTCAAAATAATATTTTCCATGCACAGATCAGGGAATGCCTTCTTTTCTCATCTCTATCACTGCTACCCTAAATAAAGTCTTGCAACTTCTTTGCTTTCTAAGAGAACCCATCTCCACATTTTTACATCCTACTATCAATCCATGGCCGCACCAAGACCAGATTCATCTTCCCAAGAAGTACACCTAATGTAACCTGGATCCAGACTAAAATCAAAAACAAAATTTCACAGATGCCATTGTTTCTGTGCAATTAAGAACACATTCTTCTCTGGCATTTAGTTCTTTCTATAATAAATTGTCAATTTGACCTTGTAGTTTTATCTTTTATTATTCCTCTGTTTATGTTCTCCATTATAGCCAAGGATTCATTATCCTAGATATATTTCACTTTAACTATGCCTTTGCTCTACCCAGAATAGCAATAGCAAACTCTTTTATAGTACTTTTCATGCTCTAGGAAATAATCTAAGCAATTTGTATATATTAATTAATTTAATTGACTATTATGATAATCCTAAGATGTATGTAAACGTATTTGCTCAATTTTATAATACACTAAGGTGAGACTTAGTGACTTATCCTGAATCACAGGACTAAGTGATGGTAGAGCCAGAAATGGGACACAGGCTTGAGTCCATGCTCTTAGCCTTGACAGATCTTTGCTTTTTCTCTCGTCAAATTTCTAGCCATGCTTCAGTGCCCATCAAAGCCCTCTCCATCTATCAGCACCCATGTAAGTGCTGCCTCCTCAATGATGCCTATTTTAGTCTTGACAAATAGTGGTGATTTTCCCCTGCTTTGAACAGCTTTGCGATTTGTTTTTCTGCATTTCCTCTACTACATATACCATGCACAGTAATTTAGTATTTCTCTATTTTTATTCCTTAACTAAATAAATAAGGCCTTGCTCTTTCTCTGGAGAGGTCACAGCCTTATGTCTTTCAGTACCTAGGAAAGAGTTACACAACGTTCTACCCATGTTTACTGAAATTCGTCACTGTTGCAATTATAAAAGGTCTCATTCTTGAACTCAGAAATAAAGTCAGGAGAGCGAATACGTTGGTTGTACTCAAAATGAGATTTATTTACGGCAGGTTTTTGTTTGTAGAAGAAAGGCAGCCCCTCAGCTGCCTTTAATACGCATCTTGATTTGAATTCCATACCAGGATTATTTAGTTGTTAAATATAAGAAAATAACCGGGGGGACTATTGTATATATGCGTACATAGAAAATCTTGTTAGACTTCACACTTTCAGAAGCTATTCAAACAAACCACCCTGGAAATGTTTTCTGCTTGGGAACAAGAATTTGACTGTACTGCACTTTAAGGTATCACATCAGTTGGCCTGATAGCCTCACCTGCCCTCCTGTCTTCTATTGCTTTGAACCACATCTTTTATTTTTTTAAAGACTCTGTTACAATATTTGTTGAAAATAAATGTATATAAATACATATTTCTATTTCAGGTGTTATAACTGATGCATTGAATCTGTCACCTGTCGGCTACTAGGCCTCAAGTCTTCCTGTTCAATTTAATACCCTAATTAGGAAAAAGAAAGAAAACAAAGACCGGAAACTAGAGTTTTTCAGAATGGGATGCTTGATTACTAGAAGATAAGCTTTCAATTAGTGGGACTTGACTTAATGTGAGCTGGTCTCTCTGTGACTTCCTTGTATGTTTCTTATTAGGAAAATTAATGTTCAGTTGTAGGTCTTCATATGTAACCGGGATGTCTACATGCTTATTTGTTGTATCACGGACAATGGAAGTGGCAAATATTTGGGACAGTGCCAGAACCAGTGAGATCATTTTCTCAGCCCTATGCGCCACTGAGCGCCTCAGAAGCACAGTGAGCGGAGATGACAGTTGCTAATGGAGGATGCAGTAATGCTAATAAGATTGCCTCTAACTGGAGTTGAAGTTGAGATTCCTGCATATAAATAAGATGACAAGCAATCAAGCGGTATCTACTTGAAATCAATTGCTAGAGGCTCTGGGTACCTAGTGGAATTATATTCTTTTGTCAATGGATTTTAATTTTTCACTCGCTCTTGTTCCTTCTGTGCAGTAGAATATGCATATGATAAACTCGGGCCATTGTGAGTTAGACAGCATTCATGACAGAGGGTGAGTTCCCTTTCAAGGGGACAAGTTATGAACTTTTAGCTTTAAAATTGAACCCTGTGCCATGATCTCTCAGCCACAGATTTTTTTTTCCAGAAATGATGCCAATCTCTGATATTAGGTCAGTACTTAGTTGAGAGATATTAAGGATCATGACCTTGACAGGGATGGGGCTCAGAAGATGTATGTTTTCAGTGTGTATGTATGAAGCCCTAGGCTTGATTCCTAGCACTGAGGGTTAGTAAATGCTTAAGAATATTTGTTGACTAGAACACTTGTTGGAGGAAGTCATCTGTTGACAATAGTATAAATGGATTCCATTGGGACTAGGACTAATGCCAAGGAGATACTGGGCTCTTACAGTCATGTGGGTCACTAGATTCCAGTTGGGTCACCAGGAGGTGGCAGATTTTGTAATAAGTACATTTATTATGAGAAATATATTTTATTAATATTTCACTAGTTCCCCATACATTTGCATATTGATCATATTCTTGTAGCACTTCCTCCCTCCAAACTATCCCTCATATCTTCCACTGTCTCCCTCCTAGTTTCATGCCTTCTTTTTTATTAATAGCTTCCTGCATCCAATTAGTGCTGTCCTATGCCCATGAAAGTGAGGTTATCCTGTAGGACATGAGCAACCATTCAGTGGCCATGTCCCCAAAGGAGAGTGAGTTTAGGAGTGGGCCTCCACCATCTGTGATGAAGTTGTTATTGGTTTGAAGCCCTGCATGTAGCTATTGTGAGTGGATGTGTGGCGGCCATGTCACAAAGGATAGCATTTCACAACTACTTTCCTTTTATTTTTAAGTGTGTGTGGGAGGGCCGGTGAGGGGTGGGGGGTGTAGGATGCAGAGCACTGAGCACTTGGGTGGTCCTGGGCCTATAGAGGAAGGGAGAGGGTCACATTCGTTAGAGTTGGAGTTTCAGACAGTTGTGAACCTCTATGTAGAAATTTTCAAAGATATATATATATACACACACACACAATTTAATACAATTTAATCATGTGTCCATTTGTCTTTAAACTCTTTAAAGTGAAAGGTATTTTAGTCTTCAAAGAACCTAAGATTTAGCACATGGCAGACTTTCAATCAGTATTCATGAGATGGGAAAAATAAAATCAGTGACAGTTAACTACCCAGTGTGTTATTTAGATTCATTCATTATATCTGAGAAAATGAGGCTCACACCTTCGTGAATACTGGAGTGCTTTGTAGGAAAAAACCCATTTATTATTTATTGTAACCATCCACTGCCATCCACTATGCTAACAGCTGCACACACACACACACAAATATACACAAATACACATACACAGTCACACACTCACATCCCCACAGACTCTCACACACTCATACCCACCTCTCCACACCCACCCACCCACATACATACTCTCTCTCTGTCTCTCTCCATCTCTCTCTGTCTCTGTCTCTCTGTCTCTCTTTCACATACACACTCACTCATACCCTTAATTTAATACTCATTAAGACCCCGAAACATATGCACAATTTTATAGATTATAAGGCTTATCGAGGCCCAATAACTTGCTTAACGTCGCATAAACCATTAAATAGAATATTTTGGGCTCAAATCTAAGGTTGCCTGATACAAACACCCCATTTTGTCAATGGCTATATAGAATAGCAATGGAGATTTTTTTTTAAATGTCAATATTTTGGAAGAAACACCCTGTTAAGTTTTCAGAATTTTACTTCTATAATGAAAAAATTCCTTAGGGATAATGTTGAAAGTATTTTAGTCAGTAGTACAAAATAGTGTCGGTGTTGACAGAGACTCTCAACCCATCTGGTCCAACAGGATTGGCTACAGACTCCCCCCACAGTGCTGGACAGTGTAAATTTAACTGGGGAGCAGAGGCGTTGTGGTGGGGGTGCCACATCCAGGCACACTTGCTGGGAAGCAGGGTTCCTGTGGGTTGGACAGCTTTGTGATGGCCTGAGATTGCTGTAGGCACAAGTGAGACAGTTGATTTCCCTCCTCAATCCTCTCTTGACCATGGCTTCCCTCCGTTGAAGCTAAGTTGCTTCCAAACCATAGTAACTGTGGAAGTTCTCTTAGGGTCTGGAGTTCTAGGGAGTCACGGGTGCTGGTCAAAATGATGACGACGTTTCTCCCTAGAAACCAGAGGATTAGCCGCATCAGCAGGCTGACAAGAAAGGATCCTGTGCTTAAGTAAGGCACAAATGTTTGTCCTGGGCAGCAATTTATGGCAAGAGATAGATTCACATCAGTCTTGACTTCCTCTTACCTTCTCACCTAAAGCAATGACTCTTTTGCAAAGTCATGGGGAATAGGAAATAAACCAACTCTGTAGAGCAATGTGTTCTCAAGAAGCCAAAACCATTATTACCGCATGACCTTGATTGAACAGGTTACTTGACTTTTCTGAGTGTCAATTACTTCATCTGTGAAATGAGAACAATGCTGTTGCTTATCTCAATGGTGGGTCTCAGTTTACATGTACAGGATTTAAAACGATGTCCAATGTAAAAACAAAAACAAAACGAACAAACAAAAAATACCAAAAACAACAGCAACAAAAAACCCAGAAAGAGAGAAACTCCAATTGGCAGATTCAGGGTGTATTTGGAAAAAATGGATTACAATTAATATTTTATCATAATTAAAAGAAAGACCTTCAGTCACAGCAAAGAATTCCCTGAAAAATGAGGTACACTGGTGATTCTCAGCTATCCACCTACGAGGAAAACATTACTCACAGACCCCTGAGAGGAGATGGTGAGGGGAACAGAACTTGGGGCCCCTCACTGTATTAAAGATCTGAAGTGCGTGCTCCTGTTAAATAACATTAAAAAAAACCAATCCTTCCTTCCTTCCTTCCTTCCTTCCTTCCTTCCTTCCTTCCTTCCTTCCTTCCTTCCTTCCTTCCTTCCTTCCTCCCTTCTTCCCCCCTCTCCCTCCCTTCTTTCCTCCTTCCCTTCCTCCATCCCTTCCTTCTTCATGTGTGTGTTCAGGTGCAGGTGTGGGCCCATGTGCACATGGGGAAGTCAGAGGACAGCTACTCAGTTCTTACTTGCCACTTGGTGGGATCCGGATCTTGAATTCCGGCTATCAAGTCCGTAGGCTAGTACCTCAGTACACTAAAGTATCTGACTGACCACCCTTACTTATCACCCTTTGAACTTCGTCCTGGTGAGGTAGTACAATTTCCAGTCTCATAAGATGTTCTGCGACATGTTTCAACGAAGCATTTTCAATTCCCTTTCCTAAAGATAGATCTTCCACCCCTAAGGACACCTTGACATGTGCATAGGACATTTTAATGATTTGTTGTGTGGGTTTTTTTCCGTTGGAATGTAGGTGACTTGGGGCAAGAACGACTGTGGAGTTCTAAGTATATAAAT
This sequence comes from Chionomys nivalis, assembly GCF_950005125.1. Taxonomy (NCBI): domain Eukaryota; kingdom Metazoa; phylum Chordata; class Mammalia; order Rodentia; family Cricetidae; genus Chionomys; species Chionomys nivalis. The sequence continues at coordinate 68,726,706 of NC_080095.1, forward strand.
AACTCCTAACAAGTACCTCGCTCAAGGATGACTCTTCAACATTTGTTTCCTGAAAGGGAAGGAACCAAGGTGTACCACAGCCCCCTCTCAGTGTGGCTTCTACGCTACTCGGGACTTGGGACTGCCTTTCTTCCTAAGGGAAATGTGAACTAGGTCTCCGATCATGAGGAACTTAATAACCACATCTTGAGTTGTTGGGAACCTGACTTATTTCTACATTTTTAAGCCTTGCTTTTCTCTCATCAATTTCTTAACTTAAACCGTCTCTGAGTGCTTATCAATGACATCAATAAGAACACGTAGCGTTAGGAAGGTGGCGTCTCAGGATAGACTCACAGTCGCTGTGTAGCTATTGTTTTGTCAATTACAGGCCGCATGCTATACAGTAGTATGTACAGATGACGGTAAACATAGATACATACACATCAGCCGAACCTGCAAGTTCACTTCAAATTCCTGGGTTTTTTTTCCCCCTTAATTTGACATTATTTAAAATTTTTTAAGTAAGAAGGTTTTCTCATGATGGACATAGTCAAATGTTAGAAAGCTGGTACTTTATTTAATATCAAAGAAAATATGCTAATTTATGGAAAACCAGAAGACACCATTTAAAAGAGAATTCAAAAATAATATGAGAAATTGACAGGCATTATAATCAATCAGACAGTTACTTGAATTAGTCTTTAGAAAAAAATCTCAAATCAGCTTAAAATCTTACTTAGCCTTCTTCCTAGAATCTAAAAATTATGAATTTTATCACTGGAAAAGATTTGTAGTTAGGCTCTTTAATCCATCAACTCACAAATGATAGAAGTTAAGAACAAAAATTTGAACTGACATGCATGCAGTAATGACATTGCCAAAAATATTTAAGGAAAAATTAATTTGTGAGCAGTTTCAAAATATTTTACCTAATAAAAACCGCATTCTAAAAAAATATACAGAAAAATTTTCGGAAGCCAAATATGAAGTTATTTATTGGGGTGTGTATATAGTTCATTTGTGTGTGTGCACATGTGAACTTGTGTGTGTGTGTGTCTAAGGCATCAGTCCGCAGGAATTGATCACCTTGCTTTTTGAGAAGGGTCTTTCACCTGACCTGGGACTCAATGATTCGATGATCTCCCTGATCGGGGAGGTCTGTCTGGACCCGGGGGTCCTCCTGCCTCTTCCTTCCCAGCATTAGAACTAAACTTTTTCACGTGTGTGTTGGGACTGAATTCAGGTCTTCATGTTTGAGCACCAGATACTTCTAACTGAGCTATATCCCCAACCCCCAAATCCAAGTCCTCAATAAAAATTAAACAGAATCCTTTACTTTTCCAGATTTTATCTTTACAAACATTTCTGGTCTAGCTCCACGGCTCTACCTGCTACCAAGCTCACAGACAGTTCAACCACTGGGAGCCCCATGGTAGAAAAGAGCGGACGGTCAGCTGTTCTCCGACCTCCGCATGTATCACAGGCCCACACAACAATAAATACATAAATAAATGTAATTTAAAAATCTTTGTTTCTTTGTAACTTTCTGAGTCACAACAAATAATCATTGGTTACGTGTATAGAAAATGAAAAGGAGCCGATGCCTTCAGCAGGAACATCACACGAGAAAAGCTTCAGAGTGCCAATGGAAAGCCGTCATACTGCTTCAAGTATCGGGTTTTCTAAAGGACTTTCATGTTTCCTCCTGGGCTTTCCAGGAAGAAGCAGAAGGTAGAGGCAGCAATGTGCAGTTTGTGGGTGTGCTTCCGAACAGGCTAAGGGAGTGGTCGGAGCGGGGTGTCTCTAAGGGACTTGCTCTCGCATGCGTCTCTCCATAGCCTGGTGTAAACTCCCGTTCTGTGAGTGTGACAGGATGTGGGAAGCTAACGCTCCTCTCCTGTCTCCAAGAAAACTGAGTACTGCTTTTTATCAAATAAAGGAAGAATTGGTGTCGGGAGAGTACAGAGCTTTCTCCTTGGGTTCCACAGCAACTCTCATGGGCCAATAATCAAGACTACGTTTTTCTGCTGGGGAGATAGAGCCTTGGATAATCACAAATGTCTAATTCTGGGGTTGCATGGCTGAAGAGAGAACGCCCCGTAGGATGATCTATGTGTGTCACAAAGAAGCTGTGAGCTCAGTCCCACTTTCCTTCTGTAGCCCCTCAGTGCTTGGCTCAGGCGTCTGTATGATGCTCAGACAGACAGAGGTATCTTGAGCTCATTTTAGGCCTCTCTGGGATGGCGTCTCAACTCTGAATGCTCAAGCTGATTCTGTTCTTAACTGCTTCTTTTTTTTATGGTGTATGAAGAGAATTTTATGGCCTTCCTTATACAATACAAAAGTCAAACTATACCTAGCCTCTTGTCCTCAACCATTGATGTCTTCACTTCAGATATTTCTTCTCTCTAGCTTCTGGTTCTTGTCTACTGTGGGGTGGTCTTCAGGGTCCTCAGGTGGGATTCCTGGGAAGGAGGCTCTACCCATATAAACAAATGGTCAAAGAAAGTAAATACGATTTAATCACATGCGGTATTGTGAATATGTCCCCTAAAATTCATAGAGTGAAATCTAATCACAGAGGCGGTGCTATTAGAAGGTGGCACTTTGGGGGACGGGTAGTCTAGTCGTGAACATTCTGTCCTCATGAGTGTGACCAATGTTCTGCCTTCTGTAGCTGCCCTCTGAGAACACAGAGGAAGTGCCATCTGTGATGAGTGGTCTTCACCAGACACAGGGCTGCTGCTTCCTTGATTGTGGGTTTTCCATTCTCTAGCTCTGTTAGCGATGTGACAGTTTATAAATTTTGTTTTATTCTTTGGTTGTTGTTAGATAAGGTATTTTATCACAGCATCTTACAGAGATCAACATACTTATAAACATGGAGTTTTGTTATCAGGATTTCAAAATATATTATATGTAATATGCCCAGGATATTTAATAAACAAGAGGACATTAGAATCCAACCGTTAGTATTATGGTTAATGATGAAGTACTGGATGTCCCTGCATGTCCAAACCAGGAATCAGACAAGGAACTTTGTTCTAATCATTTCAATGTTGCCTTATAAGTACTATTTGGGACAATCAGGCAAAAAATAAAATAAAGATATTGGAGATAAATAAAACCCAAGGAGTTCAGTAATAAATTTAAAAACCCCAAGGAATTCAGTAATAAATTTAAAAATCCCAAGGAATTCAGTAATAAATTTAAAAATCCCAAGGAATTCAGTAATAAATTAAAAAACCCCAAGGAATTCAGTAATAAATTTAACAAAGTTTCATGAATATGGAAATAGAAAAATCATTTGTATATCTATAAACAGTCAAACTGAAAATTCTATTTATGATAGCATCCTAAAACAATACTCATTTAGGAATAAGTTGAATAAAAGAAATATAAAACCTCTGGCGCTGGTGGTGCACGCCTTTAATCCCAGCACTTGGGAGGCAGAGGCAGGCAGATCTCTGTGAGTTCGAGACCAGCCTGGTCTACAAGAGCTAGTTCCAGGACAGGCTCCAAAACCACAGAGAAACCCTGTCTCGAAAAACCAAAAAAAAAAAAAAAAAAAAAAAAAAAAAAAAAAGAAATATAAAACTATACTTAGAAAACCTATGAGATACAGAAAAAAATATAAAGACAAATAAATGGAAAGGCTCCTACACTTAATTTTTGGGCAGAGACTGCTCATTTGTTCCTGGCTGCCCAGAGCCGAAATAATTACTCAGAAACTATATTAATTGCAATACTGTTTGGTCAAAGGCTCAAGTGTATTTCTAGCTAGCTCTTACATCTTAAATTAATCAAGTCATTTCTATTAATCTGTGTATTGCCATGTGGTTGTGGCCTATGGGTAAGATTCCCTCTGGAGCCCAGTGTCTGTCTTCTGTGGTGGCTACATGGCATCTCTCTGACTCTGCCTACTTTCTGTATATATCTTTTCCAACCTGGCTATATTCTGTTATGCCATTGGCCAAAAGCAGCTTCTTTATTAACCAATGTCAATAAAACATATTCACAGCATACAGAGGGGAGCCCCACATCACTTAATATTAGAAAAGATTTAACCCAATCCATACCAAAGCCCAGCTGACTTCTTGATAACATGTGAAAGCCAAGCATATACCTCAGGAAATTCAAGGGAGGCACAGCACCCAAATGCTCTTTTGAAAGGATATTAAAGTTGAAGAACTGATACCTCTCAATTTTATAACTTATTTCAGAGCTAGAATAATCAAGACAGTATGACAGAAATAAGCATGTAGAGCAATGTAAACATCAACATTCATGATTAATTTGTTTCTCAAGGATGCCATAACAAGTCAACTGGGAAAATATAGTTTTTTTTTCTATAAATTTATTCAGACAAGGAGGCATCACATGTAAAAATATGAAGTTGGCCCCTTATCCCACACCTTCAAGAAAACTGACTTAAGTAAATTGAAGACCACAAAACAAAAACTTAGAAGTTATATTTTATTGCCATTGGTCTTGTGACTTATTTCTTAACTCTGACACTAACAGCACACACAACTAAAGAAGCAATATCTACTAGACTCCATCACAATAAAACCCACATTGCTTCAAAGAATTGCATAATAACTGGAAAATGGAAGCAGCTTATTTGCCCCAACAGATGTATGGATCATGAAAACATGATATATATTTACACAGTGGAATATTATTCAGCTGTCAAAAATGAAATCATGAATTTCACAAGTAAATGGATGGAGTTAGAAATAAATCATCCTGAGTGAGGTAGTACATACCTCAGAAGACAAACATGGTGTTTATTTTTTTTTATATGTGGGATGTTAGTGTTTAAACCTTCAATAGGCATTCCATAATTCATATAATCACAGAGGTTAGGTATACAGAAAGGGACTAATTGAAGGGTAGGATCTCCTAAAGAAGGTTAGATAGAATATGCAGTTATGTAGAGATAGGGCTGGGGACTCTGGAATGGGAAGTGAGAAGAAAGAGAAGAATAAGGGTAAAATCAGTCATTTGAAGGATAATATGGAAACCTACTACAGTAGAAGTTTCTAAAATATATATACATGTATAAAAGAGAGCTAAATGTAGTCACCAAATAATGAAAAAGACAAAGCCCCAACTTGACATCTTTTGCTACCAAGTAAAATCTTCTTTGTCAGAAATGGGTTACATCTGATCAATTGTTGGCTGCAGAGACCCCATGGAAACCTCAAACAACCCAGACTGATGCCAAGGCTAGTGGTTGCTCCCCACAAACTGATGGTAAGACCCTATTCCTGAAGACAACACTGTCATAGCTCATTGAACTCGCAGGAGTTGGTGCGTACCTAGCGCCTTTACCCCTACTGACTCGTGTTCATGGTACTGGAAGGTACTCTGCATACTACCAGAGGAAAGGCAAATACCATCCCACTTACAACCCCTGTGATTTATAATTGTGACCTGCCTGCATGCTACGCCGGTTTAATAGCAATCCAAATGTTGTGGGTGCAACCAACCACTGTCTGATTGTATTTAAGGCCCATTCCCTGAGAGGGAACCCATGCCTGACACTGCTACAGTGACCAAGAATCTTAGAATAGATTTGCCATTGGCCTAGGGAAAAAACCACATACTATTGTTCTGCTAAAGGAACATGGCAATAAAATTACACTTAACAACCTTCTGCTATACTCATAGGTCAATGTCTTTCTTAGTCATCACCAGTGATACTTCCTTATGCTAAAGTAGATGGGAACTAATACAGAGACACACTATTGGGCAATATGCAGAGACTGAGAGACTTTGGATTGCTCTAAATGGGATGTCTTCACAAAATCCTCCATCTTGGAGTTTGGCAAGGCGAAAGATTGTAAGAGCCAGAGAGAATAGATGATACCAAGGAAACAGTGTCTTCCACATACAATAATACTGACACACACATATGAACTCACAGGCCCTGCACAGTTCCCAGCCAGATGGAGTCTTAGTGTTGAGAGGGGGAAGTAGACATGAGTTCTCATTCCACAACAAGAAGCTATTTCCAACTGACAATCACTTGCAAAGGAAAAATTAGTTTTCTCTCATGGAGCCTCATTGCTTGGGAATAGATGGCCAACACCAAGCAAACTCACTGGTGTATTAGGAGATATTTTTGTTTAATATTTCTTTGTTTAGGCACTTTTAAAAACCTTACTGGTCTCTTGCTTGTTTATATATTATGGTTTCTAATTTTGTATTTTTATGGTATTTAGTGTGTGTATGTGTGTCTGTTGCTGTTGCTTTTTTCCATGTGTTTTTTGTTTGTTTTATTTTTTCTGCTTTTGTTTTTGCTTTTTTTTGCCTGTTTGTTTTCTAAAGAGAAAGAGAAAAAGAAGGTGTTCAGTTGGATAGGTGGGGAAGCAGGGAGGATATGGGAAGGGATGAAGGAGGAGAACCATTATCAGAATACAGTTTATGAAGAAAAACGTATTTTTTAATAAAAAGAAAATTAAAGAACAACTTAATACCTGGGAGAAAATATTTGTAAATCATGAATATAAGGAATTTTTTTTTATCTAGAAGGCAATAACAAAACAATCACCTAACCTAATTTAAAAAATATGTAAAGACTCTGAAGAGACATCTTTCCAAAGAAAATTTATAAATGATCAATAAACACATGGAAATATTATCAACATTAGTAGTTAGTAGGGAAATACAAAAGCACAAGATGCACATATATTGCATAGCTATAATGAAAGAGACAAAATAGTAATGCTGAAGAAGATGTGGGGAAATTGTAGCCATCTTATACTACTGGGGAGAATATCAGGTGATGTGTACACTCTGGAAAACTTACTGATAACATAGCTACCATATGATCACGTCTACTCTAGTCTTGCACAAAAGAGAAAGAATACACATGTCACATAACATTCACAGAAATATTCATAGTAGCTTTAGTCATGCAAGTTAAATGACAAGATCAACCCAAGTGTCCATTAAATAATAAATAAAATATGATATATCTATAAGTAATATTATGAATCAATAAAAGGTACTTTAAGTGCCAATATATGTTATAGACATGGATGAATCTTGCAAACATTATGTTAAGTGAAAGCTAGTCACAAAAACCATATACCGTATAATTGCACTTGTGTAAATACTTAGCGGTCGGATATGTGGAAAGAGAACAGGCTTGCGTTGCCTAAAGGTAGAGAAAGGGATAAAGGGAGAAGACTGTGGGAACTGCTCTTGCCTGGACTGTTTGATGGTATGCTGTATGAACTGTACGTGCAGGACCCATGGAGAAATGACTGCTGCTGAACTTGCCTAAAGGTGATATGGTCCTTCGGAGTTCCTGCTACATGAAAGAGTCTGCCAGACATTCTGCAGGACGTAGAAGAAAGCAACTGATGGGCTTTGCCATTACAAGACAGAAAAGATCTTCACATTTCCTGCTTTATGAAAAAGTCAGATAGATACTATGGGCCTGTAGGCTAAAAATGGATGCTCCAATGATACAGAAGAACTTTGGGTGACTGTCAAGGCAGCAGCAAGATGTCTCTGTCAGTTCTAGAGTTTAGAAGCTGCTTGCAATGTACTTCTTGTTAACTTAGGTAATACATCCTTTTGGGATCTTTGATGGTATTGAAGAATAGATAGTTATAGTTTTTCTTAGTTATGATAAAATATAAAGTAGATATAAATATTATAACTATAATTTTTGCTTGATCACTTGTTATATATAATTTTACTATGTTCAAGTTAAAACCACCCTTTCTATTTAGACAGATAAGGGGAAGTGATGTGGGATTTCTCTCTGTATGCTGTGAATACCATTGATTAATAAAGAAGCTGCTTTGGGCCTATTGCAGTGCAGAATAGTGAAAGGCAGGAATTCCAAGCAGAGATGTAGAGAGAGAGTAGGCAGAGTCAGTGAGAAGCTATGTAGCTGCTGCAGGAGACAGACATCAGAAACCAGACAGAACCTTACCGATAAGCCACAGCCATGTACCAATACACAAATTAATAGAAATGGGTTAATTTAAGCTATAGAAACTAGCCAATAAGAAATGTGAGCTAATAGGCCAAGCAGTGTTGTAATAATACAGTTTCTGTGCGGTTATTTTGAGTATAGGCAGCCGAGAAATGAATGAGCAGTTTCTGCCAACAAAAGGGGACAACCTAAGGATTGAGATGTGAGAGAATTAGCCAGGATGGCTCATCCCAAAGGGCTCCAGAGAAGTTTCTTCACTCAGAGATCTCTGCCTGTACAGTCGCTTGCCCTTTGTTGGTGAAGGCTGTCCCACTCAGTTCCTTAGGTGTCCGTCTAGCAGGAGGGGACAGAGAGAATTAAGCGACCTCTTCAGCTGCTGTGAGTGACACAAAGGGGTCTTCTTTTTTTTTTTTTTTTTTTTTTTTTTTTGGATTTTTCGAGACAGGGTTTCTCTGTAGCTTTTTGGTTCCTGTCCTGGAACTAGCTCTTGTAGACCAGGCTGGCCTCGAACTCACAGAGATCCGCCTGCCTCTGCCTCCCGAGTGCTGGGATTAAAGGCGTGCGCCACCACCGCCCAGCCCAAAGGGGTCTTCTGAGGAGAGCTCAGTCATGAACGCTGGCTCTGCACTCCACCTTTGGTTTGGCATGGCCATGGGAGATACATTTCCAGGTAAACGTCTGAAGACAGTTTCCCCAAGCATCCCTTCCCACCTGTGCCCGGTTTCTCCGTGGGTGTATGTACTTTAAGAGGGCTGAGAGATCTGGAAGCACCTTCTCAGTTCTTCACAAGCAAAGTGTTTCTGTGGGGATTCAATCTGTTTTTAAAGTCTTGAGGAAGAGAAGATTCCACAACAGCCCACCACCCCGAAAACTTTTCCCAGACAGAGTTCTTTGTGTCTGACCTGAGGCTTCCATGTGTGCCAGTCATCTCCCTGAACCCGCCTCTCTGAGTCTGGGAAACAAAGCACTCACCTATTTCAGAAGGAAGTTATTTGGATAAACTAATGAGCGGTTGCAAAGGCTCTGGAAGTGTAAATTGCTGCATAAATACTTAATGTCTATATAAATACCTGTGCTTCTGACGGAGGGTGGCCAGGCTTTTTGAATGATTTCCACCTTATGGAGCACTTGAATTGCAAAGATAAAGCCCCCGCTAAGTGAGGATAAAGTGATCCTTGCCTCTATTATGTATATTATTGTTCAGAAGGCTTTTCTAAAATAGAAACGTAGTAAATTTTAGAGCAAAAAGAATTTCATGGTCCTTTCAGGTTGTGAGCTCTTTCTACCAGATCTGTGTCCAACGTGTGCTTTCAAAAAGTGTATAAATCTCAAGCATTATTGGTGTGGGGAAATTACATATGAGTGTTTTCTGGTGGGGAGTGAAGGGGTGGGCTAAATATCAACACTGTGTTTTCTTTGATTTCTGTTTACCTCTCCTCTTCTATTTTTAGGACATTGTTTTATGTTTTTCCGTGTGTGTGTCTGTGTGTGCATGTCATGCATGTGTGTATGTCATGCATGTGTGTGTATGTCATGCATGTGTGTGTATGTCATGCATGTGTGTGTGTGTTATGTATATGTGTGTACACTTGTGCTTATGTGTCTAGAGGGCAGAGACTGACATTGGGTACTTTCTCCAGGCTCTCTCTAACCTCGTTTCTTGAGGCACAGTCTCTCCCTGAACTTGGAATGACTGGTTGGCTCGATGGGCTGTCCAGGGAGCTCCAGAGGTCTGTTTGTTTCTAAACCACCTCACCCCAGCACTGGGGTGACAGGCCTGCATTTGGACCTGACCTTTACGTGGCTGCTGGGGATCAGAATCCAGGTCCTCATGCCTGTGCAGCAAGCATGCTACCTCAGCAAGCATGCTACCGCAGCAAGCATGCTACCCACTGAGCTTGTGGTCTCATTTCCAAAGGAAGTAGATATCTGGGATGCGCTTTATTTTACATTCAGGAAATCAGGGTAAGTTTTGGAGACTGTGGAGGGAAGAGGTGTTCTTTTTTGGTGTTGTTTTTAAAAATAAGTTATTTTTGCCTAGCCCTTTTTTGGGGGGTGGAGGGGTAAAGGCTAAACCCAAAATAGGGCTATACTATATAGACCACTAGAGCTAATGGTATCCTCCATCTCTGCACCATGGCCTCCTTTCCCTGGAGTGATAATCCGTCAGCAAAGACAAGGGAATAATTCCAGAGTCAGAGAAACTAAGAGAACAGAGGTAAATAGGGGAGACAGAGCAATCAGGAGGGAGGGCTCTTCCTTCTGAGGCATCCTGGGGTGCCTCGTGGTGCTTCTGTCGTTGACAGGGGAAAAGCACCAGAGGCAGAGAGATGGATGATTCTCTCTGAAGTTGAAAGAAATCCAGGCAGAGCGCCACACACCTCAACCTTCAGTTAGAGGAGACAACGTCTTAGAAACCTCTCTCCCCTTGCTGTCCTTCATCTCTTCCTCTGTTGAGTCTCACGTCCTCTCATCCAAGATGGAGGGAAGACCAAATCCAGTGAATTGATGCAGTTCACAATCAGACGGCCACTGCGTCGCTTCCAGGAACTGTGCTGGAGAGCTGCTTTGTAATTAATCAGGACATGATGTATTCAGAGTTGATTAACTTCACATGGGCAGTATATAAGCTCAAGTTGAAGGTTGTTTGCTTAAAAAAAAATCAACAATAGATCCTGTCTGGGTTGCATTTTAAGGAGATTTCTTAAATGTCACAAGTGGCAAAAGTGCTGACCGTGCCACGGCCAGAGATTTGGTTCAGGCTCCTCAATGCAATGTATAAAATGCTTTGCTATATTTACTGTATACGGATATTGATTCAGGTTTATATTTATAGGTTGTAACTTTTGAAATGGATATATTTTATATGTTTGTACCCAGATATATTTATTTATGTGTACGTGTTTGTATATGTGTGTGTGCATGCATGTTTCCAACTTAAAACATCATGTAATTGTTTTTCCAGAGGCACTCAGGTTCCACTTGGTCCCCAATCCTACTCTTTTAATCTGTATGCACAATAAAGCCAGACTTATAGATTATTTAATGTGGTGCTGAATTTCATCTCAAACCTAAAGCTTAAAGATTTAATTTTCTGTTGGTCTTAATGAAATAACCAAAGCATCTGCTCCCTGTGGGGGATAGGAAAAGTAGTGTCTAGAGACCCACTAAAACATTTGCAGACCTCCTTGGTTTTCTGTTTTTAATGTGATGAAAATTTGTACAAATAACAAAGAAAGAATGTCATGGTAACGAAAACATTTCCTATCCACGTATTTTAGAGGGATGCGAAATCAAAGGTCTTCAAAGAATGACTAGGGTTCTTTCTAGGAGGTTATTGACAAATATGCAGTTTGTCTCTGGAGTTTGTGCCTCTTTCACAGATTGGTGTATTTGTGATCCCACCGGCAGAATAAGTGTCTGTAATTCATTTCTCCTTGTTAACTAGTGCGCCTTTGTGTGCAGGATGATTGGCAGCAAACTCGGCTGAGTCCCAACGGATGAGCTTGTTAGCAAAACCCTAGCATCCCATCTCTAATAAAGCATATCAGCAGTACATTTTGTCCTATCTATTAGCCTCTCTGTTTCTTTTTTTGTGAAAAGCTGAGTGTCCCTTTGAAGCAATGACAAATAAACCCCTGAACTGAAGTGCTAGGCTGCCTTACGGACAGCTGGATAGTAAATGTCACACCGTGTAGAGAATGCCTATTATCAGAGCGAGCCATTTGTTCCCAGCCTTTCAGTATCTTAATGTAATACAAAATTGCTAAATCAAGCCCCATGTCTGTGACAGAACATAATTAATGAGAAAGCAGGAGCCAATTCAACACTCTTTATTGGGACCTAATTGGCTCAGGCAACAGAGTTGTCACTCAACAAGAGACTTCCTTTAAAGCAATTTTGTTCTTGGTTGTATTACAGAGCCTATTAAATTGTCCCCTCCTTGATCACACAAAGAAGTATCTGCATGCAATAATTAGCTTTTCCAGGGGGAATTTTTTTTAACTCATGCAATACCGGATCATTTTAAAAACCCGTCTGCAAAAAACCCTGCGGCCAGGGGATGCGCTGCCATGCTGAGCAGCACCACAGGCCGCCTTCCATTCTGCACAGCACCAGGAGTCTGTGCTGCGGAGAGCTGAACGGAAGCCCAGGGAAGAGAAACATGCTCAGATGTGGAGGATGGGCGAGTGATGAGGTGGTGGGCCCAGGAGATCACTTTGGTGGGTAATCCTAGCTCACTTCACAATCTGCCTTTAAAAGGAGCAAAGTGGGGTACTTATTTGTATATATTTAAATTTGTGGTTGTTTTTTTTCTTCTTCTTCTTCCCCCCACAGCCAATTCACTTAGTAATCAAAATTAGCAAAGTGATGGCAGGAGGTGGAGGTTCAATGCACACGGAAGCCTGAAGGTCTGAGGTGGATTAATGCACTCGACTGTACCTTGGGGTTTCATGGGCACACTGCAGAAAAGCCAACACAAACATTTAATGCTGCGTGATTATTTATTGAAATCTGAAATTTTACTCTGGAGATCTATGGCCTCCCTTCTCCCTCATTTAATAAGCTTCATGATAAATTTATTCCGGGCATGCACATCATTGTTTTAAAACTGGGTTCTCCCTGTCACAACACCCCAGACTTCAAATAAGTCTGTGCCTTGTCTGGATAAGTTTGAGACGATGTGACATTGAGTGAGGGAAGGGCGAGGAGAGCAAGAGCACTCGGGGTTTTCCACAGGCGTTTGCTGAGATCTGGGCAGAAAGGACCCGAGCCAGGGGCGAAGCAGAGGGATGGCTGTAGAAAGTACACTTTAAAACACACAAATTATGCAACCACAAGTATGGGTTTGAAAAATCGCAACAGTTGATATTGGAAATTATTAAAGGTTGATTTAAGTGGCAACACTGTGAAGAATTTAAATAAAGGCTTTCTTGAAATGGCTGTCAATTTCTTCCTTCTGTGCCTCCAGAGACAGTGCAAAGACTGCAGTGTGCGAGGCAGCGGCATTTGGCTGGGTTTAGAGAGCTGTTACTTGCCTCGATGATGAGGAGGAGCCCGCTCTGAGGACAGGGGAGAAGGCAAATCCCTCAACCAGGAGAGAGGGAAGGCTCGCACAGAGCTGCAAGGTGCAGAGAAACCCCAGGATCTGCCCCCGCCACTGTGCAGCGGCAGGCTGCGTGGTGCAGTGGTCCTCGTACGTGCTGCTGTTTGCCGGCATCCTAGCTCTCTCGGTTACCGAGATGGGCTTCAGGCACACAGGAAGAACTCTCCCAGCTTTCAAGCCTCCCTCGAACCCACCCTCACGGACTGAGCAAAAGAGGATTCCTGGAAACATTCTGAATGTTTGAAAAATACTAGTTGTTATTCCACAGTACAAGAGAAAATAAAACTAACAGCAATACGACTGTATTCGTCAATATGTCCTTTCCCAGGGGACTCTTGAACCCATGGAAGAGCACATTCTCCACCAAGATTTATTAGTCTGGTTGGGAAATGCACCATTATAGCAAGAGCTGCCAGAATCTAATTTGCTTTAATTAATCATTTGCTTCATAACACGGCGATTCTTCCCCCTCCCCCTCCTTCCTTTTAACTGTCTAGATTATTTTAAAACATTAGATATTGCACTGTGGATGGCTGATGGAACTGAAATTGAATGCTGTAAAAGTTAGATTAAAAATTCATTTAACAGTATAAACATTTCAGAGTGCAGGATGTTGCCGATTAGGTCAAGTGCGTACGGAGCGATAAAACAGTCGTGGAGCTGAGGGAAAATATATTGTCAGAGGGCACTCAAACAGCTGAAGCTAGTCTAATTTAAATGTTATAGGAAATTTAAAAAAAAAAATCGCTAGCTAGGAAGCCCGTTATAATTACTCTATATTTGAGCAACATCAACGACTGGGAAGTCGGAACCATCTTCGAGCACATTTATTAGTATCATGGTACAAACAAGCTGTAGTTTGGATTGGAATGAACCATGGTCTGTCTCGGTGGAGAATAGAGGCTCAGTTAAAGGCCATACTACCGACCCCTCTTAGGACAATGGAGTGTCTCGGATTTCCAGGAGCCAAGACACCAGATATTTATTTATCTTGCTCTTCTGGGCAGCACCGGGTAGGAGTGTTTTCTCCTCCACCCTCGGGGCTGGCTTGGGCAGATGCCAACGGCGGGGTGGGGGGGGGTATGGGGGGGGTGGGAGACAGCGCAGCTGTAAGCAGAGGCGCTGGCCTTTTCGCCACAAGGAGGCGCTCGCGGACACCTCGCTGGCCGAGCCGCACAGGCTTAAAGTAGGATGGAGGAGCAAGGAATGCTTTTCCAAGGACCTGAAGAGGAGGAACACTGCAGTTGCCTGTTGTTCCTGAAGTCAGCTGATGGAATCCTTTTGTGTGCTCAGCTCTTGGGAGCTGGGATAGGGGAAAACATTTGTCTGATTTAGGAACCAAAAAAAAAAAAAAAAAAAAAAAGTGTGTGCTTAGAGATCTTGCTGCTTGTTTTATACCACTCTAAAGGGGAATGACCAAACTCACAGAGGCACGATTCTGGAGCACTGAGGTGCCTCTATGCTGTGCTGCCTGTACATATGGTAGCCCGTTTCCGGCATCAATGCCGGTGTAGCATGGGCTGTTCACGTGCTTTTCTCCTTCTGTAACGCAATGTGTATTACTCCCCCCCCCGCCCCCCCACCCGCCCCCCACCCGTCCCAGCCTCAGAAGGCTTGGCCAGCAGGCGGTGGAATCAATGCCTCATATGAACTAGTAGGGCTAGTTGTTGCAAAATATTTTGCAATTTGGTCACTGGCCAACTTTTAATAAGTATATACGAAATTAAATAAGTATTTTTGCAAAGATGCAGACATGTGTGTGGGTGCAGAACTTTCTTTTTCCTTAAGTGGGTTTTCTGTCTGCTTTTAGAATCAGTTCTAGAGCCTCACAAGAAAATTATTGTTATAGTGTTACAGCCCCACCTCTGTTTTCTTTCCTTCCTTCCTTCCTTCCTTTTCTTTTCTTTTTTTTTTTTTTTTTTTTTTTGGTCAAATGTAAATATTTTCCAGGATAGTAAAGTTGATAACCCAATTCTTAAAATTTAATGAATTCAGGGTGTTCGGGGAGAATCACGTATTCATTGACAATATTTAAAGATAGCTCCCCAAGCAGCAGTCAAGAGGTCTGTGTTTTCTCACTGTTGTTCTTTGTTGGGAGTCTTTGCTCAACTTCAACATTTCTGGTTCTACTCCAAGACTTCATCAGAAATGCATATCCGTGAGAGCTGCAGAGCAGAAGGTAACACCAGTAGGGGACAGTCAAATGAGAGGGGACATTCGAGTTCTGACCCACGGGAAGTTTTGGGTGGAGACAACCACCTAATTTTTAATTTCATAAAGTAGGATGGACAGCCTGGGTCTTATCCAGAAGAGAAAGCTTTCGAAACTCATAGGTAAAACCCAGCATTGCGCATGTCCTCTCGATTCCTGGTGACGTCAGCGGGGTACATCATCACAAGAGAGTCACAGCAAGTGTTGTGCTAAGAAGTAGGCTGAATCAGAAAGATTTGGGGGTGTTCCTGAGGTTTCACCCTCCAAAATCCAGGAGAAATGGAGGGGTGCAGGCAGAAAGACATGTGCTATCCCTGCTTGGCTTGGAATGTCTTAACATTCGCAATGGGGGTGGGGTGGGGTGTGTAGCACCTGAGTCCCACAGGGAGCACTGTAATCAAGGCAAGCTCTGAGCAGTGTTAGAAGGGTCTTTACACGCCCTCCATCTCTCTGCAATATGCACTTGCAGAATTGGCTAAATGAGCCACCATACTCTGGCCAATATGAATAGGCTTGTAAGAGGCTCAGTTTGATTTAATGGCCACCCATGGACTGCCACACGGGGAAGGGAGTGTCATGCTCAGGCTGAATAAAGCTCAAAAAACCCAACCACTCCATTTGGCATTGTAGCTGTATTTTAATGTCCTCTTCAGAATTCTCAGTTATAGTAACATCGCTGCAATCAGTCTAGCATAAAAAGACCTGTTTATAATAAATTGGTCAGCCTCTTATGTGCCTATCTTTCCTGATGGGGTAGTGACTGATAGGATCGTTCCATGTAAACCAGGCGAGAGGATTTTCAGTATGACTAGTCATGTCTCTTCACTTGTGTAAGTGATTTATGTAAGATTTTTATTTCTGCTTTGAGCCTTTGTTTTCATGTTATCTCATAATTGTCCCGGGGATGGGAGAGAACTGTGTGTCTTTGGGAGACGTTTAAGTGAGATGTAGTTTATGAAGACATTGGTAAATAAATACAAGATTGTTCCGTCTTTTGTTATTCTTTCTATCAGGAGACCTATGTGGTAGTTGTGAGCTCTAATGTCCTGGGCAGGAAATGTTGGCAGAGGTGGAAGTGTGCCATTGGTTTCTATGAATATTCTGAGGTGGGATAATCACCCTGCCTTGTTACTACATAATCGTCACCCAGTGCAAAAGAGCTAGACCTTTGGAGTCATTCAAAGTTTTCATTAGAGAACCAGCGGTCTGTCCAACTTGCTCGGTGTAGCTCAGTGATGAAATTGCATATTATAGTCTGTGCTCCTGTAAATAAAGGACATTTTGTTATGCCCACACTCAGCTGCCTTTCCCACTGCGATTTCTTCCCTAGCCCCTGCTGTGACCTATTGCCAAATACAAGGCATTATTGGTGAGCTCCTTCTCATGGGGGCCTGATGTCTGTCCAGAAGGCAAAAATACCAGTTAGATAGAGGACAAAGTCTTCTAGGCATACAGCGACTCTGGACCTTAGCTGCAGAGCAGATAATTCGTAAAGTGTCAACAGGCAAGAGGTGTGCAAAGGGGTTACCTTGTCTTAAAGATGACATACCAGCCATTTCTGGAGAGCTTAAACAGGAAATAAATAAAATGTGACCCCCGGATTAATTTTGTAGTGACTTTATCTCTCCCAGCTCAGGATTTTGTTTGTTTGTTTGTTTGTTTTAACCTTTATTTCTTTTGAAGGAGTCTACAAGCTTGGTTAAATCCCCCATAAATCTCTTTCTGAGGCATAGGTATGCCAAGCTGTTGTGTAGATAAGGAAGCTGCCCTCTGAAAAGTTCTCATGGGTTCTTTATTAGCCCCGAAGCATCACAGTCTGGGACCAAGTGCATCAACAAATACTTAAGAAGAAACAACAACATACCATTTTACCCTAATCCATTGTGGCTTTCATTTCTGAACATGATCTTTAATGTTATTTCCATTTTGAAGAGTAGGAAGTGAGGGTTCGGTAGTTTAAAGGCCTTTCCCTAATGCTTTGCACAGGTAAACTAATCCTAGACCCTGTTCCATAGAGAATGGCACAAATGTGGACTAGCTGTTCCGAAGCAGCAAGAGAAACTCTAACTCCAAGACATATAGTTCTGCTACAGCCTGCTGCTGGCAAGTCTTAGTCTCTCATTCTTCCATTGGAGGAAGGTGCTGCCTCATGCCTGAAGCAGTCGGGTCTTCACAGAACTGCATTTTATATGTAAGAACTTGATGCTGTCTAGAGCAATTTGACATGACTGGTTTTAGACAGCTATGTTTAACACAGAATACAGATGATAGGATCTTTCTTCTTTGGATAGATGAGAGTTCTTTAATTGAAGTCTAAGACTTCTCCATTGACCTTTGAAGGAAGCAAGGGGTAAGATATTAAATATGGGATGGAGGTATGGCTCAGTTATTCAGTATGTGTGTGACATGTGGAGGACCTAGGTTTTGATGACAGCAGAGAAGCCAAGAAGGCAGGACCGTGATTTTGACCATTGTTATCCAGTTTCGGTGCCTTAAAGAACACATATACACCCACACATGCTAAGACAGCAAAACAAATGGCAGCTGACTTTAGTTCTGTTTGATAAAAGACCCATTTTTAATTATAACGTACATAGGATGCTCGTGAGGCTGGAGCAGTACCTGAGAGAGGCCCGGGAATATGTTTGTAGCACATTACTTGGACTGCATGGTAATTGAGATCCATTGTGGCTGAACACTTTATGAGTTTGTTTAATTTGTCACAGTAAATAAAGCTTTTATGATGCAAGTTAATTAGCTCTCTTGTGTTACTGCACATCAAATGTAATTAACAACAAACTGCCAGCTTGGGGTTGCCCTTATGGAACATGGTAACAGGGGGAAAACTTCACTGGGTTGGAGGAACTGAAAGATACAGTGTTGACTCAGTCACCCTTTTGCCTGATTCAGATAGACCAGAATCTGGGTGGGGTAGGGAGAAATCCCGGGTCTCAGAAACAGCAGCTGTTTAGCATGCTTTTTTAAAAAGATCGGATGTATCTCGACGGACTCACGCTTGCTAGCACGTTAAGTAAATGTCCTGCCACTGCTCAGAGATCTCTTCTTCCTCCTTGGCTGGCATTGCCTGCGTGCCAAGCTCAGCTTGCGTCTTTCTTCATTTCCAGTCATTTACCCTGATTTTGCTTTGTCATGTCTTCTCTAGGATGGTAAGTGCTGTTAGAGCAGAGGCAGAAGGAGGGCTGTTAAAGAATGGCTGTAAAGGAATGTGTTCCGACGGCTTCCCATGCGTCATGGCATTCTCGCTAGTTTGTATTGCTCTACCCTATTTTGCCCCCTAGGAAGAATTACTAAAATGACACTTAGGTGACGTTGACTCATGTTTTGATCATGTGACCAGAAGAAAGGAAGGCAGAAAGATCTTTAAAAATCCACTTTGAGATACTCCAACTGTCTGCTATTTATGTTGTTAATACTGGGAGAAAACAGCAACATAAACAAAGACCAAATACACATAGAAAGGAACATAGCTTTACTGAGATAAGTCTTTATTCCCCTCTACCATCTTCACCCTCTCCACGGGGAGGAGGACTAACTGCCACTTTCTCTAAGTCATTGCACTCCTGTGGTGATGACGGCCTGACTCTGATCACTACCGTGGCTCACTTCTCCGGACTCAGTTTCCTCCCAGAACCAGGGTTCACGTCGTAGTCTTATGCAGCCTTCTGTCTCTAAAGTTCTCCAGTCGCTGAATGTTTTTCCGCATTGCCAAGAAATCCTTTTGGTTTCTTTTCTCACCATGCCCATCCCTGGTTTCCCCTTTGGCAATGGAGGACATGGAAGGTCAGCTGCTCAGAAGCAAAGAAAGGTGTGTTTGAGTGACAGCTGGCTTCAGGTTTTCATTCAATGGACTTTAATTGTGTGTTTTATAAACTAGATTTTGAGAATCTGAGGACAAAATGATCTGAGCATTCCTTTATATCAACTGAAAATTGTGAATATGAATCTAGACACAGGTATCTGTATCAAGAAATTAAATCTCTTCTATTGAGATTGTTTGAAAATGTTCATATCTATTGTAATAGTTCTGCTATCCTCGGCTTTTTCTTCCCATGTACTACAGAGTCAGGAGAGTGGAAGAGAAGCAGACCTGAGGTGAGGCGGAGGGCCAGACAGTCTGTTCTCCTGTGTTCTAGAACATTCATCTCCACACAGCTTTTCCACTAGGAGCTGACAAGGTTATAGGTGTCACCGTCTTTTGTTTGATTCGATGGTTCAATGTGAAGGATTACATCACATATTCAATTTACTTTTAGTCTTTAAAAAATAACATTTTTATTAATTACAAAGCAATCGCATAATTATTCTCAGAAATTTAAGTGTCAAGAAACTCGTGATAGAAGAAAAACTAAAGTGTTAGTTTATTCTACTTCCTATAGATACTTCCCACTAATATTTTGGTTAATATATTTTCTCACTCTTCTTTTTCAAATAAATATATTGTTTTACTTTCTTCACATACAGATTATAATACAATTATGTGAGTCAGTCTGATGCCATGATAAAAAAGTTCCTGAGAAAATTAACTTATAAAGTAGGAAGGTTTGTTTAGGTTCACAGTTTTGGCTGTTCTAGCCCATAATTGAGTGATGCTATTACTATGGGCTCATGGCAGGCAGCACAGCTCAGCAGGAATGCATGGCAGAGGGAATCTACGTTCTCTATGGTCAGGTAGAGCAGGGGTATGGTATAAAAACAATATAAAAAAGAGTGAGGGGGGCTGGGACCTCTCAATCTTCAGTCCCCTTCTGTGTCACTAGGCTTCATGCCTTAAAAGTTCCTGCACCTTTCACTGGTCCTACCTGCATGACAAGGTCTCCTGTGCACACATGGGTCCTTGGGTGGGGGCACATTTAGAATCTGAATCAAAATTGCGGCATCCATAATAAAATTAATGCTTACAAAGTTTGGCTTTATTGATAATACATTTTGATTCCCCGTGCAGTTTGATTTGATTATTTTAATGACTATTATACTTCATTTGAATAGACATAATTTTATTTAACCATTTCCTTGAATTGTAGATAATTGAAATTTTCATATATTTTGCTATCATAAATAATATAGGGTAGTTTCAAATAATAATTTCATCATTGTAAAGAACAATTTATATTCGCTTAGTCCATGTGAGGTGCCAGACACTCTCTACACATCTTATAGGAGTCATTTCATGGATAAGCTATGATTTCAACTGGTCACACAAGGGCCGGAAGTCATGCATCTAGAGCATAGCAGAGCTCCCAATTCAGCCCAAACCTTATGATCCTGGGGCCGACATCAATACACACTCAGCAAATACTTTGGAACACACAACTTTACAGGTGTGTTAATTTAAACATAGAATGTGCTCACTCATAAAGTCGCCAGACCACAGGATGTGATCTATTTAGACATGTGTTTTTATTTTTAGAATTTTAAAATAATTTTTATGTGTATAGGTGTTTATCTGCATGCATGTCTGTGCACATCCACATGTCTGATGCCCTTGGAGGTCAGAAGAAGGCATAGAAGGCCTTGGATCCCTTGGACCTAGAGTTAGACAGTTGTAAGCTGTCATGTGGGTGTTGGGAATCGAACCTGAGTCCTTTGAAAGAGCTGAGCTATCTTTCCAGCCCAAATACATTGATTTTGAAGTTTCACAAAAAGTTTTGATTTTTTTTGTCAATTAGCACTCCAGGTTTTTTAAAAAATAGGCATATTGGTTACTCTATATTCTTGCCAATCTTGCAAAGCTTCTTTTTTCTCCTTTCATTGGCAACATCTTTTTTCATCTTAATGCTATGTTAATTTGAATTTCCTTAGCAATTTAATTCTTTTAGTAATTATATATGTTTAAATACCATTTTTACAATTAGCTGTTGATAATAATGCTATCATTCCCCCAGTTTAGAGAGGCTGTATTAAGTTCTCAGTTGAATGCTTTGGTTTTATTCAAACGCATCCAAGTCTCTACACTCTGCTTTGAGCTTCTGTTTCTACTGTGTTCAGAATTCCTTTCTGTGGTAAGTAGACCCAGATCGTGAGAAGGGAAACTGACAATAGAAAAGGAGGAATATGTGACTTCAAAACTGATGTTTTCATATCGAAAATCCTGAAAGTTCTGGGATGAAAGAAAAACTGAGGAAGAAATAAAAGATAATACAATCACAGCATTTAAAACAATCTGAGGGCTCAAGGGAACACTGAGAGTAATAATTTAAGAAGTGATGCTTAGAGTAATTTGTTTTAATAAAAGAAATTAAAAATCCAGCACAAAACATAAACCTGTACCTAGAACTTGATTAAAAACAATAGCACATAGATATAGATACTAGAAATGATAAGGCATCAGTACTACATAAAGATTTTTATAATGACCCATGGAAACCTTGAGTGTCCAGGAGTGAGCACACACTGCCTAAGGTTTCTCTGAACTGGAGGAATAGCAGCAATGCAGTATATACCACACTTTAGTTTCTAAGCGTGTGTGTGTGTGTGTGTGTGTGTGTGTGTGTGAAATGTGTCCAGGTGAGGTGAGGGCAGCGCTCTTGGAAGCCAGAAGAGGATGTTGGACCCTCTGGAGCTGAAGTTGCAGGTGGTTGCGAGCCTCCTGACGTGGGTGCTGGGAACTGAACATAGGTCCTCTGAGAGAAAAGTACATGCTCCTGAGTGCTTAGCCTCCCCCCCCCCCCCGCCCCCGCCCCACTTATTTACTAAGGAGACGCATACTTCGTATTTGTTCTTTTTGGAAACCACCTGCCCTTTTGTGTTTGTGGAGACAGAGTTTTCCCATCTGTAAAGTTGTAGCTTTCCAGAAGTGAGAGCAACGCTGTCTAATGTAGCAGATTTCACCCCAGGGTTGGAATAACTATGTGACGGGGTCACCTGAGACCATCGGAAACACAGATGGTTACCTTACGATTCATAAAGTAACAAAATTACAGTTGTGCAGCAGCAATGAAAACAACTTCATGGCTTGGGCTCACCACAACGTGAGGAACTGTATTCAAGGGTTGGAGCACTAGGAAGGTTGAGAACTACTGGTCTATTGGACACACGAAACACGTATCTGGAAAGATGACTGGTTATGCAGCCTGGCTGCTATTCTAGCTAAGTCGTTATGGAATCTGAGACCACAGGAAGGTCTCTGAGAACCGAACCCGAGGCCACTGAAGCCTTCCTGAAATGTGTGCTTTGGCTGATCCTGGAATAGAAAGGGATGGTTTTCACAGGTTTCTTTCTTGTCAGAAAGCTTGTATTCGACCAAACTTTAAAAATATATATTATCTGCCACAATTTCATCTTGAAGCAAGTGATTAATACACTCTGTTCTATAAAAAATGGCAATATATTGTGGAAGGGGCTTGCTGAAGGAAAATACAATTTTCTTTTCAATATGCCCGCGTTTCAAAGTAACAAACACCCCAGTGCCAAGCAGGGGGAAAGTGTCTGGCCAATGCTAACATTACCGCTTTTTCCGATTTGCAAACTCGCCTCTTCCTCAGGCCCTCTGGTTCTCACAGTCTGTTCTCATTATTTTTCCTAACATGAGCTTTGCTTCTTCGGCAGGGTTAGGGAGGTAAGGCAAGATCGGCGAAGGGAGGGAAATCTTAGGGAAAGCAGAGGTAGTCACTGACTTTTGTTTTTCTTTTAATGGTTTTATGTTCTGTGATGGGGCTTATCCAGTATGCACTGTGTACTGTGTTCCAAGACACCTCTGCAGGTCTGACTGGACGGCCAATTAGCCTGCCCGTGGGGCTCTGCGGTGTGATAGACGGACTTCCGTCCGGCCAGCAGATCGGGTTTCTGAAAGTTGGAGCAACAAGTAACTGATGTTTCAGATCAGAAGCTGATGTTGGAAGAGACATCCAGTACAGAGTCTGGAGAAAAGTGAGAAAATGAGAGGAAGGAAAGCCCTAAACGTCAGCCCGGAAACCCCGTGGAAAGGTGCAGGGCAGCCAAGTGGCAGCACCCTGGCCTGTGGACCAAGGACCAAGCACCAAGCACAAGCAAACCCTCAGTAGATTACTTTGCATGCTGCGACACTTGCCTCAGGGATATTATCTTCCTGGCACTGAAAAGATTCCTGTTTGGAGAGAGGCTAAGTTTTCACCAGAGAAGAAAAACAAGGAAACGAGCATAAACTGTTGACTCTTTCAAAGCGTGGAGCAGAAACAGCAGCCGCAGGTTGACGTTGCAAACTGCCTTCTCTAATGGAGCAGCAGCACACAGCACACAGTTCCCTTGAGAAGAGACAAAGCAACCGCTAGGTTGAATGTGTCTTCACAGGAGCAAATGATCTTGCATAATAATACCGCGCCGCGCTGACAATCCTTCATGAATACGGCAGCGTAACACCGACAGTTAGCTCAACAGCAGAGCTGCCTGCCTGGATAGAGGGTTTGGAACTACACAGGAGGGACAGATTCCACTCAAGGTAATTCTAGGGAAATGTGGAAAGGCTGACATCTGGACTGTCATGAAAAGCAGACACGTTCAGAAACACGAGAGAAATGTTGTCGGAGAGGTCCTAGTGAGCCTTCCAAGTCCTCATCAAAAGCTTGTGAAATGTTCATAATTTAAAATGGGAAAAAGCAAAAAGATCGCTTCAGAAAAGTGGTGGAAAGGAAGCAGTGGCTGGGATTGATGCGTTTCTTCACTTACAAAGTGTTTCTTGACTATTATCTGTGGGTCACAGATCACCTTACGTTATAGAGTTACATGCAGGGAGTAGCATGTGTTTATCCTCAAGGTGATTGAAGAGGGAATAAACCAACAAGTATAGTTAGCATTACTTGAAGACTGTAGAAGCTATGAAAATTCTCCTCATGCCCCAATTCTTGGGAATTGGGTCTAGGGCCTCACATATACTTGGCAAACCCTCTACCACTGAGCTATACACTGGTCCTTTTTTATTTTGCGTCTCTCCCTTGCTATATTGTCCACACTAATTTTTTTTAAACATTCTGTGTGACGTAGGGTGGTCTTGTACTTGCAATCTGCTGGGTAGCTGGAACAGACTCTCTCCTTCCAATGGCTTTAGGATATCGAAAACCAAGAGGCATTTTCAATGTCTCCAGGTACAAAACTGATTAGCTCTCAGAGGAAGCTATCGGGAGATTTCAAGATTACTTCTTGTAAAAGATGTGTGGGCGTAAATTGGGCAGACAGGAAAACTAATCAGGAGTCCTTTAAACTCCAGGGCTTCACTGTGCTTCCAAACCCAACAAAACGGAGCAGGAAAGATTACTGACAAGGGAATTATGTGGAATGATATTTCGAAATGCTACACAATATAAGCCCAGGCTAATGGTATGGTATCTCATACAGCAGTTTATTGCTTGGCCAATGGCTCTGACAGAATGGAAAGTTATCTGGCGTTCTAGCATTTGAACTATTTAGGGGAATCTGACAATGTTATCCTTGTAAGCCTTAGAAGGAGGAACTTGGAGTGAGGCAGGGAAGTGGAACTTTCAAAGGGTTCAGGGGAAGGCGTTAGGTCATTAAAGACACCTAGTCAAGTGGTCTTCAGAGCTAGGCGTTGACCTCTGAGTCTATCCCCATTATGAGATTTTTATCGGTCATTGACAATGCAGAGACTTCCATGGGATTGTGTCGGATAGCTAATTGGTCTTGGTGGTCAGGTTTGTGTGAGTTCTCAGTTTAACCCAGCTCCACGTGTGCTAACTTTGCCAAGATTTTGCTTTGACATTTCCATCCTGCAAATTGCAGGCAAAGTGTAAACAGAAATTTTCCTGCTTGAGATGTTAATGTATAGCATACTCAGTTTTCAAAGCACATTTCTCAGCTCCGTGTTTGCTTGTCATGTTCCGTAGATATTAGGAGAACCAATCCTACCACACAGAGCTGCCAGAGGGGCTGGTTTACCAGAGAACGCTCCTCAGTACCTCCTCCATCTGAAGGCACAGAGAAAGTAAAGATAACATCACGGGAACCACCAATGGGAGTGAGGTAGAGTTGATTTCATCTGCTTTCCTCTCTGCTGCAGATGGGAAAGCAAAAAGCATCTCCCAGAGCCCTACAAATACAGGAGATCTCAGATCTCTACTGAGAAACAGGCCAGCACTTTCTTCTAAGCTGTTGCATTTCCCTAAAACCACCAAAAAGTATCTTGCCCTTTGATCTTCCTTTCCATATCTTCCTTTGCCCTTTATCTTCCACGGAGGAAGAGATTTCGTCATGATCCAAAGGCCACATAGTAGAGCTGGGATTCCCATCGAGGTTTGTTGGTTCCAAAGTCCATGGAATGCTGTATAAACAGTAGCAGCATATGAAGCAATATTCAATTAAAAAAAAAAACCCTTTCAAGTTTTTTTTTCAACGCGGCGACCGAGTGGGTTGCAGACGCCAACATGCAGATCTTTGTGAAGACCCTGACGGGCAAGACCATCACACTTGAGGTCGAGCCCAGTGACACCATCGAGAATGTCAAGGCCAAGATCCAAGACAAGGAAGGCATCCCACCTGACCTGCAGAGGCTGCTATTTGCCGGCAAGCAACTGGAGGATGGCCGGACCCTGTCGGACTACAACATCCAGAAAGAGTCCACTTTGTACCTGGTGCTTTGTCTGCGTGGTGGCATCATCGAGCCGTCCCTTCGTCAGCTTGCCCAGAAGTACAACTGTGACAAGATGATCTGCCGCAAGTCACCCCTGCACCCCCGTGCAGTCAACTGCCGCAAGAAGTGCGGCCACATCAACAACCAGTGCCCCAAGAAGAAGGTCAAATAAAGCTGGGGCCATAACTGGTCCATGACCTTGGGACCAAATAAAGTCCCCTTCCATCGACTGAAAAAAAAAACACCTTTCAAATCGTCTCCTTAATTTCAGTCATTAGTCATTCCAGCAGGTTGAAATGGGGAAGACTAAAAATAGTTGAAAACTTTTCTTCACTGTTCTTTTAGACCACTGAGTTTTGTAGAGATGAGTCATGAACCATGTTGGCAGGTTTTAGTCACTGGCACAAGGGGGTTGATTCTTAGTGGGATGATTTTTAGAAGGGTAGAATATATATTCATATTTTTTCTGTTTACTAATGTTTTAAAACACATGTGTCTATGATGTAATTCTCAAATTAGTTCTAAAAACATAATACTGATAATATTATAGCATACTCTTGGAGGTGACTCTCTCTTCCAGGTTTCTGCTAGATGCAAAGAATATCATTCCATTATGTGGAGTGCCTAAGGTCATGTATGACTATGGCATTTTCAATGACCTCTAACCCTATTTTTTTTTGTGTGTGTGTGTAACTGTGTGACTTAAGAAAGTTATTTTATTCTCACACAGGAATTGTGGTTGTTTGTAAACCTACTTACTCTCTAGCAGATCTGGAAGTCTCTAGGGGAAATCTTATTTACTTATGAGTCAGCATAGACCCTATTAGACTCTTTACACTCTTTGTTTTGAATATTGCACTCAGACATCTTGGGCTAGGGCTATCCCTCTTCAAGCTACTACCTTTCAGCTCTTGTTTCTCTCTGCCCTGGGCACCTATTCCCCTAGATCAAGGCTTCCTCCTGGATTGCCTAACTACTCACATTGAGTCCCATGAGGCCCTAGTAAACCAGAAGAAGTCTTGACTGAAGTAAGATGGCAGTATTTTTCTTCTCAAGAAGAGCAGAAGCTCACTGTGATGTCATTTCACTTTTTAAGAGGGTGACTGAATGTCTGACATAGCTCTGAGCTACTTTCATTATTAGGGCTTCTTCTGAGTTCTCTAGAATGGATGAGCTACAGAAGGTTTGTTTAGTGACCAGAATGAGACGCTTGACTGTTGCTTCATCATTGAGCTACGTTCATTCTAGGATGACATCTTTCCTCCCAGGACATTGAAATAATGGTTTTGTTGGACTATTCCACTACTTTTCTAAATAAGCTTGAATCATAGCATCCAAGACTACTTAGTAAGTCAAGAGAAAGTTATCATAGAGTAGAATATGTGATCGGCTCCCCGAGATCTTGTCCAGCTTATGAGCCCTGGGTAAACTCAACTCAAACATGAGTGCAAACATGTCCAGAGCTTTCTGAACCTTGTACTATGACAGTAAATGTATAAAACGCTTCCACATATGCAAACAAGCATATTTTGCCACTGTATTAAATATTAATTTCTGATAATACGAAATGGTTTTTATTAAAAACATAGGTGCTTATTTGCTGGTCAAAGGAGAATTTTGGTTGTATGTGGCTTAGGTGGGTCTTGCCATTTGCCACCTGTGGTGAATGGATAGGAAGACATTTCAGTGTCAGTCAGGAGCCTTGTAGCCTATTAATAAAAAATTACTCATGAATCATGTAGCTAATCCAAAGGTATGTACTGGAAAAGATCATCTCTACAAAAGAATCATTGGAATTCTTTATTTAGCATTTGGAGACTGAGAGAGTTTCAGATTAATGATAAAAATTAGAAGACAATAAAATATAAAAAAATCAAGATAGGATGGTTTCCTTCACACTTTTTGTACAAGCACATAGATCTAGAAATAAACATCAAAGTTAACTCTGAAGTCACTGCTTTGCAGAACTAAAGAGTTGTTGCAGCTTTTAAAAATCAGAACAAAAAGCAAATAGGAAACTTTGAAATTAAATTCCAACATTTCCAAACAAGTGCTGCCTGGGAGATCATGTGAAGCATCCAAGGCCTAAATTGAATGTATGTTGGCAAGAGCATCTTCACATCTCTCTAAATAACTAGCTAATACAGTCAGGATTTTACACCTCATTGAGGCCTGGCACTTCTTTGCAACATGTTCCAGTCAATTGTCAACTAAAGAGAATGCAGAATTTCAATCCTTTCGGGGAAGAGCGGTTGCAGATTTTTCCGTTTCCCGGAGCATGTTGCATCGCAAAGATGGAATTCTCCAGGGGCTGCCAGGTCTTCTGTCAGGTGTGATCAAACCCATCAACATTTTTAGTAGAAATCAGAAGGAGCACAAAAACGAAGATGAAGGAGAGAGAGAAGCATGCCCCCTTCAACAGCTGTGACTGAGCATCTTTGCTCCACCGAATAAAGTTTTATTGTGTAGATCATATGAGACATCCTAAATTATTTTCTGTGTCACTGAGAAGATTAGATTATGTTGTTCAATAAAGGGTTCAAGGCTGTGCTGAAACTGAGAATACAGAAGAGAGAATGAGAAACATGGACAACAGCAAACATCTGTAGACTTCTACAAGGGGACATGGATGGAGACAGATGTGTTGTTTTCTGCATGTTGTGGGCAGCTATGCTTATTCTATCATATCTTAAATCCTTCAGTGATCTATGTGGTAAATATTATTTCATTTTACAGGTGAAGAAATTGAGGAATTTCTATTAGATTGGGTCACACAAGGACTGACATTAGAAGATTTAGGTGACTGTGTCCCATTCCAGCAGGAAGGCTTTAAGGATTATTCAGAAGAGATGGGATTTGTCTAGGTGCCAAAGGGCGGATGAATATGCAATGAAGAAAAAGTCCATTTCATAGAGAAGAAGTGGTGAGGGCCTTGGGACTGTAGCTGCTGGATTTGTGTTTGGGACACACATGACTACTTTGTGTTGGGACCAATGGCTTCTTTGTAAATTGAAGGCCTGGCAAAAGTGGGGGAACCATCAGAAAGTGTCTGATGCAAATCCTGTGGCATAAATGCATGAGCACACATTTATTTACATACCTTTATTGAAGGGTGAAAACACAACTTTCTTTCTTTCTTTCTTTCTTTCTTTCTTTCTTTCTTTTCTTCCTTTCTTTTCCCCTCATTTTTGGCATTTTTGAGTCCCCCCCCCCGATGGAGTTTCTCTTTGTAGCTTTGGAGCCTGTCCTGGAGCTTACTCTGTAGACCAGGCTGGCCTCGAACTCACAGAGATCTACCTGCCTCTGTCTCACAAGTGCTGGGATTAAAGGTGTGTGCGACCTCGGCTCTGTTTATTTGTTTTGAGACCAGGTCTTGCTATGCAGCCTTGGCTGGCCTGGAACTCAGAGATCCTCCTGCCTCTGCCTCCCAGTGCTGGAACTAAGGGCGTGTTCCATCACACCTGACCAAATAAAGTTCTTAAAGTGTGATTCTGCAACGGGCATTTCTGAGTCAAATGAAACCCTTTTCAGTCTGGACTGGAAGTAAACACATTAGCTTGGTGTGTTTGAAGTGGAACAAAATCAAGAGAGGAGAACAGTCTAGATGGAATGTCCTTTGGGATGTCTAGGACTTACCTCCTCAAATTATTCCACTCTTCAACCGTTTACACTTGGGCATCATCTCTTATTGACGTCTTGAAATTAAGCATATAACAGTTTCTGCAGAAGCAATTTTCCTTCTATAATCACATTTTTACCAGTTTTCATATTTAATTAAATCACACAATTGTAAGAACAAGTTAAACTGACATAAATAAGCTCGGGCAAGGATACACCTAATTGGTAGGAAAAAACAAAACAAAACAAAACAAAACAAAACAAAAACAAACAAAAAAACAAAGCCCACAACATACAGAATGACTTGTTAGTCTGGAGTGTTTAATCATCCAGGCTTCCGAAGGCCGTGTTTTCTAGAAGGGATAGAGATCATTGACCTCATGAGTCCATTAAGCAGAAGCACGTTAAGAGAATTGCTGTTTCCTTAGGTAAAACAAAAAAGACAGAAAGTCTGTTTGGGTCTGCTCTTATGAAGCCTTGAATGCCAATCTAAGTAGTTTACCACCAGTGGATCTTGCCATCCCTACACTCCTGAGATCTCTGTGCTCACAGCTGTGTGTAAGGATGACACATGTTTTTAGTGTTGAGAGAGTTGGTGGAGAACATGGAAGAAGGAAGGTCACACCAAGTGTGAAAACTGAGGAGTAGACCAGATGTCTTGGATGCAGGATGAAAAGGATGCCAGGTGTGGCCGAAACATTTGAAGTTCTTATCTCATAAGCAGGGAATGAGGAGGAATTCGCCAGCTGGGCATGACATGCAACCCTGAGAAACATTCACAGCCTCTTTATGTCTTTGAAGACTTGGCTTTTGTGCAATCAGGTCGTTGCCGTGGCTTCTGTTAACAAGGGCTTCTACAATGACTGCATTCGGCCAGACGTTTCCTGTTGCTTCCAATATGTGTGCTACGTCATTGACCCCAAGACTTTTGTTGCATTGCTTGTATATTGGCATCTGAAGTCAGTAAGCAGTTTATAATACCAATGCCTCGATGGCATAGTTAATGTTAATCAATTGCACGCTCCCTCACTGGTTAGAGAACATTATGCTTATACTCAACAGCGGCTTCTGTTCTCTACCAGCCCACCACGCTGGGGCAATTCTCCGCCGCCTTTTCTTCTACACACCTTGTCCTGCCTTATACAGCACTCTGCAGTTCTTGTAAGTACTTGATGTTTGTTCATTCCAGTCAGACTTGTGGTAGCACATCACTGCTTCAACCTTCTGGAAAGAATGTCACGTGGGACTATGCTTGCCATTCTCTGCCCTCTCACTGCCTTCCCAGTCTCTCCTGGGCTGCTCATTCCTGGACCTTAACTTAGACGGACTCAGGACACACTTTGCTTTCACATGAGGGACTAGGTAGGCATAAGCCCCTCAAACTTGAGAACAAAAAAGTATTACATGAAAACTAAGAAACCAAAATACTCTGAGTTCACATAGGCATTCAAAATTTCTTTAGGAGACTCCAGGAAATGAACTCAGATGTAATGATGTAAGAGAGAATTAACTCAGTTGACGATACTTTAAAAATTAATGTCTATTGTTAACTAGCTTTATGACGTCCAATAAATCTTTGAAGGGGCAACTTAAGTTTTCTTACTAAATTTTCTTTAAAAATTTTTATTTTATTACTCTTCTCTCTTAAATTGCATACTGACCACAGTTTTCCCTTCCTCCACTCCTCCCATTCCCTACCTTCATTTATGTCCCTCAGACCCATTCCTTCTCTGTTTCCCTTCAGAAAAGGGCAGGCTTCCCAGGGATATTGACTGAACAAGGCATACTGTTATAATAAGACTAGGCACAAACCCTCATATTAATGCTGGGCGAGGCAATCCAGTAGGAGGAAAAGGGTCCCAAGAGGCAGAGCCAATCCCCAATCCCCAATCCCCGCTCTCAGTTAGGAGTCCCACTAGAGCACCAAGCTACACAACCATAAATGTACATGCAGAGGACCCCGCTCACACCCATGCAGACTCTGTGATTGCCACTCAGTCTCTGGGAGCCCCTATCAACTCTGCTTAGTTGATTCTGTGGACTGTGTTCTCTAGGTATACTTGGCCCTGCTCCTACAATTTTCCCTCTCCCTCTTCTTTGGAGTTCCCCAGGCTCTGCCTAATGCTTGGATGTGGATCTCTGCATCTGCTCTTATCACTTGCTGGATGAAGCCTCTCTGATGACTATTGGGCTAGACACAGGTCTTAGGATAGCAAAATATCATTAGAAATCATTTCATTGACCTTCCTTCCTTCCTTCCTTCCTTCCTTCCTTCCTTCCTTCCTTCCTTCCTTCCTTCCTTCCCTCCCTCCCTCCCTCCTTCCTTCCCTTCTTCCTTCCTTCCTTCCTTCCTTCCTTCCTTCCTTCCTTCCTTCCTTCCTTCCTTCCTTCCTTCCTTCCTTCCTTCCTTCCTTCCTTCCCTCCTTCTTCACCACCATTCTAGCCCTAGGGATAGGCTGCTGTGCCTGGCTTTCAAGTGCATGCTGGAGATCTTGACGCAGGCCTCCATGATTGCTCAGCTTGCACTTTGCCTACAGAGCCAGCTCCAACTCGAGCTCAAAGGTTTTCTGATGAATACAGTACATATAATTATCTACCCACTTAAGATTTTCAACCAAAGTATAGGAAAGAATTTTAACTGAGGAATTAATGATTATTGAAAATTAGTTTGGATCTGTTTTATTGAGATAAGTTATTAACAGAAATGTGGAAAACAAGTTTTAATGGAAGGATGTGTAGCTTTCTGGAATGAAAGGTGTAGGGTGGGGATCTACATGAGGCCAGAAGGAACAGATGCCAGTGGGTGCAATTGGCTCTTTTTGTCTTTTACCAGAACAGGATTAAAACCCTGGGAAAACTAAAGCACACTGACAACAAACAGGCTTCCTAGATAAAACTCTGCCCTTGGAGGGGTAAAAGTTAGAGTCCTTGCTGCTTTGCTAGAAAAAGGGTGGTAAGGTATATGCACCAAAGTAAACTACTAAGTGTCCTGTGGGCCACAGCGTGCCACCGCATTAAAGGTAAAAGGGGGGTGTGTGCTTTTATTTTATTAAAGACTGAATAACGCTAAGAAAGCGAACAATGCCAAATGGTGGTTATTGGTATGGAGAGATGGTTTATCAGTAAACAATTAATAATAGTTTGCTGTTTCTCAAACTTTGCTGCAGCCTGAAATTATATAGAGAATTTAAAAACCAGAATGAATTGGCCTCTACTCACAGATGTTTTAATTTGATTGACATGTTGTTGATCTGTGCACACTCTTTAAAACACACAGATATCTTGCATTGCCAGCAAAAGAAAGAATCACACACTTTTTTTTATCATCACGAGAACCCCACGGGTCACTGTCTACCCAGAAAAATTTCTGCTGTGGGGCCACAAGCTCTGTGTAGCTCTAAGAAGCTTGGATGGGGGTACGTTTTTGCCCATGGGGTCACAAGGCGTGGGTAAAAAGGAGACTATTCTGAGAACAGAGCACTTTGAGAAGCTATGCTCAAGGATCTAATCATAATGAAGAAAAAGAATTTCCTCACTGCACCTAAGTTTGGACTTCACTGAGAGCTCTTTAGTTTGTTTAAATTAGTTTTGTATGAAATATACATTCATATTCAAATGTCAGTTGAAAATACATTAAAACATAATTTTTGGTGATTCAGTCTCCTGAATTACTTCAGTTGTGAGCAATAATCAGAGGTCTATTTTCTGAAAGGAAACACTTCAGACTGGTGATCATTGCAATCTCTGCTCCAGGTGGATACGTATTATATCTTTGTTGTCTTTAATTTCAGTGATTCTCTGAAGTAAAACTTGTTGTAATACTGCCTTTTATAATGGCCCCTTGGCTGTCTCCGTGCTAAGGGAGAGAGATAGTAATTTCAAGATGTATTTCCTACCTGACTCTGCTTTTGTGACTCTATCGATCTCAACATTATCTGAACTCTTTCCCCCTGGTTTTGGGATATCAGATGAGCAGGGGTTATTTTACTATCTCTTGAAGAACAACATCGATGAACTATTTTCGTCCAGTGCACCGCAAATTGTTTTGTCCGCGGTAGATTTCCACCCAGAGAAGGCAGACTCTGATTACTGGTTATTAAGCTTTTTTTTTCTTGCCATATGTTTGAATGGAAACGTGGCAGATTTTCCTTTGGGTCTCAACAACGTGTTTTCTCCAATTGCAATGAAACTAGTTGGCGGAAATGCCGTAATAACAGTGGCGGTGGCAGGCTGCTGCTGCTGCAGGATAAAACAGAGAAGTGGGCATTTTGCAATCAGGGCAACCTTGGGGTAAAGCTTCGAACCAGAGATGGCATTTGCTGTCAACCCAGTCCTAGGTGACGGCGAAGAACCTTTGCTTTTGTGGAGTCTCTGCAGACAGGACAGTAGTCTCGTTTCTCTTGATGCCTACCAGAATCGCCCCAGAATGAAACAGAAAAACATCAGCATAGCACTCACATCGGATGATGTTTGTGTGGGAGGGAAACGTCTCCTTTTTTCCAGTTCAGTAACATTCCTAACCATGTGGGGTGATATTTAATGGGGTTGGTTCCCAGCCCAGAAATGCATAAAAATGCATTAGCCACAATCTGTGTTGATACTGTTCTCTTTGCTCATTCTGTTGCAGACACAGATGTATTCTAAAGAGATTGCCTTGCTAGGAGAACCAATCCTAGTGGCTTCATTACCCTGCCTAAGGCTCCAGAGTGGAGAGTTTTGATTGTGCATGTTGTAATTGTTTTATTCCACAGTCCCAAAGCCAAATGTGTTTATCTAAAATTAATGAGGGACTGTGTGATAAAACTATACTTATAATCAAAGACTCTGAGTCATGGATACCAAGCTAGCAGACGAAAATATATGTTGGTTATTTGACTATATGTCCAAAATTGTAGATAAAGCAATTTTCAAATCAGTATTTTAGATTAAACACACACACACACACACACACACACACGCTCACGCGCAAACACATACATAGTTTTCCTCTAAACAATTTATATAGTTTTTATTGTGACAACATATACATACCACATTTACTATTTTAGTCACTTTACATATTCAGTTTATGTCACTGAGTATTAACACACTCTCACCATGCTCCCTTTATTACTGTAGATCTTTACAACCATCTCATTTTCTCAAGCTAAAACTTTATTAAATAATAACTCCCCATTTCCACATCCCTATAAGCATTATTTTAAATTTTGTAATTTTGGCTACTTTAGGTCCCTCATGTAAGGAGAATCATATAAATTTGTCTTTCTGCCTTGTCTTTCCTTTTTAAGCAACTGTTTTCCTTAAATCCTGAACTCATCACAAGTTAGAGCAGAAGATTAGTGATGCCGAACCTACTTTCATGGAAAAGAGAGCTACTAACTAGAGAGTTGAGATTGCTCTGCTAGTTTCTGTTAAAATGCGTTTACTCCATTTAGATATAAATTGCCAACTGTACCTATGTGGTGTTTTGCATAAGAATGGCCCTCTCAAGTTTATATATTTGGATGCTTAGTCACCAGGGAGTGGAACTCTGAAAGAGTTAGAAGAATTAGGAGGTAAATGGCCTTGTTGAAGCCAGTGCATCACTGGGGCTGGGCTTTGAGGTTTCAAAAGCCCATACCAGGCTGAGCCTCTTTCTCTCTGTCTGTCTGTCTATCTGTCTGTCTGTCTGTCTCTGTCTCTCTCTGTCTCTCTCTGCCTCTGTCTCTGTCTCTCTCTTTCTTTCTCTTTCTGTCTGTGGATAAGGGCGTAGAACTCAGTTATTGCTTCAGTACCTGCCAGCATGCTGCCATGGTCTCTGCAGGGTTGATAATGTACTAAACCTCTGAAACAGTTAAATACTTTCTATTATAAGAGTTGCCTTGGTTGTGGCATCTCTTCCCATCACTAGAACACTGTCTAAGACAACCTACATTAATTTTAATGACATTAAGTTTCAGAAAATGTTTAACATCTCTCATCTGTCATTTTTCTACTGACCCTAGTTTTAGCTGCCGCTAAATGAATTGCCAATAATAGGGCTGAAATATCATGAAATAAATAAAATCTTTAAACGATGACCTTTGATTTCCCTCTACATTTATTACTCTTACACATCTACGTTAGACATTAAGGATTTTGGTAGCAGGACATGGTGGTACACATCTGAATGTGAGCATCATGCAGGAAGAGGTAGGAGGATCTCAAGTTTGAGGTTAGCCTGATCAGACAAACAAACAACAAAGTCCAAGGAATTAGCCATCATAATACCTCTGTGGAAGAGGGGAGTAGTGAGCGAATTGACATTCTGAGATCAGTAATGTAGTAATGGCACCATAGAATCTATAAAATTTTGTCTCAAGTTGACATTTCTTGGCAGATGGGTAGCATCTACTGGGGTATGAATTTCTATTTACTTTGTGATCCTGATTTGCTCTTGAGCAGGGGCCATGTCTGTGTTCTTTGTGTCATTCTAAAGTCCCTCTCAATTCCATACAAGTCTTGATGGATGGGTCATTGGGACACTCGTCAGCCAGCAGGGGACAGCTGAACCCTGTCAGCCAGGAGTGAAGACAGGCTAACTAGTGGTAAGAATGTAAGTGATAGAGTCTTTCTCAGTCTTCCATATCATAGAAATCAGCCAGTAAGATGCTATTTTTCACTTCTCTGACAGCTGAACTCCCCATACAGCAACTCCAAATATTTAACACTGGGGCATCATTTGTAGCAGGTTGTGGGAGTTGGTGTTACTGCAAAGGAAACAATTATCTCTATTAATTGTTAGATTAGAGATTTATTATAGTCAATTTGACAAGGTAAAGCTTTTTAAGCCCTAAGAAATTAAGTACACACATATCTCTATTTTCAGGACACATTTTGTTTGATTTATTTTTGTTGTCATGGTATTGGTTTGGTTTTATGAGATGAGATGGGATCCCGTGTAGTTCAAGCCAGCCTCAAACTCACGACATAGAAGATGAGCTTGAATGGCTGATTCTTCTACTTCTACTTCCCAAGTGCTGGGATGACACACATGTGCCACCATGCTCAGCACTAGGAGACTTCTTTCTACCTAGGATATCTGACTACTGGTACTTAGCAATCCCTTCTCTATGAAGTACAGTTCTCATTAAAACAAAAAAACAAAACAAAACAAAAAACTCTACTTGATTTACTTATATAATTTTCTAGACATTCTTATCAGCACACAGTAATCAGAAATAAGCATGTATTTTGTATACATATAAAAATGCCCACATTTAATAATATCAAGTAGAGGAGTATCAGTGAGATCTGGTTGTAAGGAATTGCTATACACATAGAATGAGAAGGTTTTTTCATCCTCCAGTCCTGGGGGAACGAACGGCTTTGCCTTCCTCTAGCCATCACGTAGGAGTGGAGCCAGCAGATGATGCTGAGCTCACCCATAGGTCATCAAGAAATTAGCCTAGTGGGTGAATGAATCTGTGCACAGAACCTTTCGATTCTGCCTGTTTCCCTCCCATTACTCACGGCTGTGTCATCAGCCCCAACCCTGTGGATCCCTCCATCTCCTGTTTCATAATTACTTTCTTCAAAGTGCGCTTGCCTAGTGATTACACCCTCACTTAGTCATCATAATTTTTATATAATGTACATATTGTTTGTAATGTGTCATTTTCCTTTATATTGTTACATTGTAAACATGCTGTGTTAAAATATGTTAAGTTGGTTTAAACAAGTTTCCTTTTTAGATGCCTTTAATTTAGCTCACATTGGTCTAAATTCATGAAGAACCATATATTAAACACTCTTGAATAGCTTCTATGAAAGGAAACTTAATTTATGATGTTTAGTATTATACATTATACAGTTTCTTTATTTTTCATTCAGTTCATCATGCTGTGAAAATTCATGAATATTTAACTATTAAATGAAATGCAAAATTTTCATTATCATTTTATTGAAAACTTGACATCTTAAAATACCATACATACCATTAGTATTCTAATGCATTGTCACCTTATTGAAAAATGCTGCTAAAAAACAATACAGCCATTCAGAAAAAAAAATTTTTGTCCGCCCAAGGCTATTAACTATAGTTCTACACATACATTAGTGACAAATAAGCAAGGCAGCCAATGCTCACAAAAGATGTCACTAAAATGCTAGGAAACAACGGTAACCATGGAAACCCACTCACACTGCAATCTGAACATCTTTTGTCAGTGTGTGACTAGAAATGAGATGCTTAAAATCATTAGACTATCAAAAAATCCGAACATCTCTCCATTGAAATTTACATATTTAAATATTTTGAAACCTGCAAAAACTTCAACATGATACTTCTATAAAATATTGTTTCAGATCCTAGCCCTCAACTATCAGTTTAGATATAACAACAAAAATTATACATGAAGACTTACAATTTCTCTCCCTCTTTCTTTAGGCTCCATGCATTGTCTGAGGAGCCTAAACAAACACCCCAGAGAACAGAGGTTAGCAGTGAGGGCTGTCTACCTTCCTGCTCTAATCGCTACAATGGTGCCATGCCTCACCTTTCCTTTCTCTCTAGAACAATCACTGGCTTAAATTGTACCTGTTCCAGCAAGACAA
This sequence comes from Chionomys nivalis, assembly GCF_950005125.1. Classification (NCBI taxonomy): domain Eukaryota; kingdom Metazoa; phylum Chordata; class Mammalia; order Rodentia; family Cricetidae; genus Chionomys; species Chionomys nivalis. The sequence goes on from NC_080095.1 coordinate 68,764,734, forward strand.
GTTTGCAGGTTTCATAAGCCTTCATGACAGTAAGTACAAAATTGTCTTAGATAATGAGATATTTAAATAAAGGATTTGACAAACCAGTGTAGGAGAGCGAGAGTTCGGATGAATGCAGCACAGCCCTTGCAACCGTGGATATGGAGCTGAATTTTTCTTCCTTGTCTTCATCTACTCAGAAACCCCTGAAAGGTCTAGTTATTTAGCTGAGTGCTCTGCATTTAAGGGGCAGTGGAAGTCATTTTTCTTGAAACATCCATTTGAAACTAAAGGTTAAGAAACTCCTCGAACAGGCAGGATGATTGAGACTTTAATGTTTTTAAATTGCAGGAATTTAGAAACTCCCTTCGTTCCCAAAGCCTTCATCCTAAAACATGTCTGCCGTGCCCGTCATGTGCCAGGCACCACCCTAGGCACACTGGGCGACCAGAGCAACGCTCACCGACTGGGGATCTCACTTCTTAGTAGGGGATGGACAAGGGGCGATAGAACAGCGCGTTTGAGGTCGGTGTGGTTGCAGTCCCAGAACACCAACCACCAGCCAGCCATTGTTCTAGGCTTTGGTACCTCGGTAACACAGAGCACGGGCACCCCTGGAGCTTTCATCCTGGAGGAAGTGGGAAGAAGGATTCAGCAAATACATGGGTATATAGAGTGCTTCAATTTTGAGCCTACATGGCTAGGGAGGAAAGGGAGAGCAGCCGTCAGCCATATTGTCAGTAATCATTATGAGGCCGATAAGGAGGTTCCACGGAGCAATTCTCAAGGTTTGATGATGTCTCAAAAATCAGAGTTCAGTTGTTTATCTATTAGTTCTCATCGTATTTTCTCTTGAGTTACAAATACCCTTTTCTTTAGAAAATGAAACTATTACCCTTCATGAATGGTTAATTTCAGTTTTCCATTGGCAAACCCCAATGCTATTCTTCATAAAATTCAGTGAAAAGTCCTTATCAAAAAATACATATGTACTGTGTGAATGCACGTGTCTGGATGTATGTATGGGGAAATGCGTGCATTCCTCTCTTTTTGAGTACGATTTGCACTACTATCAGCTTGCTTCGTGCCGGCAATCTTCTGAAAGTGTTGTCTGCTTTTTCGTGGGAACCTCAGAAGCACTTGCTGTGACTAGGCATCAGGACGGACTCTGTCAGGTGAGAAAACTGAGAACAAGAGAAGTGTAGAAAGAGATACATTGCCAGCAGGTGGTACTGCTGGGCCGTGGTCATGAATCCCTGACTTCAAAGCCTGTGTCTGCTCTTCCTCCAGCTATCATGTACTCCAAAGAGAGCTCTCCCAGGGTGGCTTAGACTCTCCAGGTAGATGGCTGCTTTCTACTCAGGAGGCTTCAATTCTTTTTCACAAAGCTACAAGAACAAAGAACCCCAAAGTCCTTGATGTCCCTCTGCAGCTGGGCATTTGGTGATGGGTTGGGATGGGGTTAAAGACAGAGTAAAGACAGAGCTCATCGCTGGGGCAGTGGTGGCACACACCTTTAAATCCAGCACTTGGGAGGCAGAGGCAGTCAGATCTCTGTGAGTTTGAGGCCAGCCTGGTCTACAAAAGCTAGTTCCAGGACAGGCTCCAAAGCTACAGAGAAACCTTGTGTAGAAGAAAAAAAAAAAACACAAAGACAGAGGTCCTCGCAGTTGCTTAATAATTATCTCTGCTTTATCTTTAGGCTCTTAAAGTAGTAAGGGACCATGAGGTTATCTAATTCTTTCATTTTATTGATGAGTAAATAGGGAGTAAACTTTGGCGTGAAGTTTAATTAGCTGGTTAGCAGCAGAGTCAGGTTTGAATCCACAAGCTTGTACTCTTGAACAAACTTCTCTCTCTCTCTTTCATTTGAGAAACTGTGTGTGTGTGTGTGCACGTGCGCGTGCACGAGTGCGTGCATACCTACACATGTGCAAGCAGGGATATGCAGATAACTGCACAGCTCTCATGATACATATGCACTCTCTGATGTACACCGAGACTTCTCTGTGCTTTCAGTTCAATTTCTGGCATAAATTTGACTACTAGGTTACCAGCATTGTTTTTCATCTGACTTCTTCTGTGATTATTTAAACTGTCAACTGTAATGCCACACACCACCTTGATTCATGGGAGGCACAGGAGGAAGAAAGAACAGCAGAAATGACTTGGCATGCCACTCATTAGAGTCTCTCTTTCTCCTGCTTTTCAGATTCATTTGACGGTATGGGCTCACTGGTGTTTAGAATCTATTATGCATAAACACAAGCATGCATTATGCATATTTATAGAATAGACAGCCACTAAGAAGGCCTGCACATGTAATTCCTTTTTCCCTTGAAGTATAATGTGCTATGTAGTAGCTACTATGCCTTTTCAGATAATAAGGAAGACACTGTTACTGAGTATGAAAAAGTTCTTTATCAAGTGAGCAAAATAACGAAAATTCAACAAATAGAAGCAGGAACTTATTCTTTGCTTTGCTCGTCTTTGAGTGGGCTTGGATTCCATTCCTCAATCACCGGTGTGGTATCAAATCAAAGTTGTAAGTGGTTTTTGTCCACGCTGCAACCCAATAGCCCGTTGTTTGCTTTTCTTCCAGCACCCCGCTGCACACTGCCTCTACCTGAGGACAGGAAGCACTATTAATCATTCTTCTGCCCTTTATTGAACCCAACTCTTCTCAGTGTTTCAGCCTTCCAGGGCATGGGGAAACCTGCTTAGGCAGACCACCCAAGACTCCACAGAAAAGTGGTCAGCCTGAATGCAGGTGGTTGGTCTCCTGCTCAAGTTTCTGTTTAGACCATTAATTTTGCTCTGATGGGCACTTAAGAGTATTAACTCCTTCATCCCCAAGCCTTCCAGGCATTAGAGAGGCTTCCAAGTGGTCCATATTCTCAGGCTGTATTGGAGCATCCTGCCGATAAGTAGATCTGGCTGTTATGAGAGAGAATCATTCTGGGAAGGCACAGGCCAGGGCCTGAGTCAGAGCCACACAATTCAGCGGGAACCTCTTTGACGAGTGAGAATGGCTTTGAATAATGGGACTAGAGATCCAGATGTATTTAGGGGCCTTCAGGAAAACTATGACATCACAGGGTTTTCTGCCTCTGTTTTCCAATAATCTAAAATTTATCATTAAAACTATATTTCCTTTGCTTAAGATTTTGCAACCTTAGGAGAGAAAACATATTAAGTCCCTAGACTTAAGCACATCTTTGAAGAAGAAATCTGGGTGGACTCATGCTAAGATTTGACAGGAGGGCAAACTCAAGGAGATAATGGAACCAAGAGATACTGGTTTGCTAGGAACACTTCCCATTTTTAGTAAAGGCTATCATAACTCAGAGAGAGTAGCAGAGGGAGGCAGGATGCAGGAATGGTGAGGAATGGGATTTGGAGTCCAGGGGTTGGAGAGCAAGAGGCTGATAAAGCACAATTTTGATATGTGTTCGATGAAAACACCAGGCAGAAAGGAGCTGGTGGCTCTGGCGGCTCAGACGCTGAGGGAGGAAGTTCGATGTCATTCTGTAACGTTCTGGTTTGGCAGTTCAGGCAGAAACCAATATTTCTGTTTGCAGATGGTTGAGTTTCTTTAACTAGCTCCCCATCTCCAGTAACACTTTCAATAGTGTGCACGATGTGTGCAGATTAGTAAATGCTGAATTGAATTAAAATACAGACAATGGTAAGCTATTCACTGTCTGTCTAGTCTCAGGATCTTGGTCATCTAAACAATGTTGAGTGGGTTCCACCTCATGGAGTGGGCCTGAGGTCAAATCAGACATTGGTTGGTTGCTCCCACAAGCTTTGTGCCTCCATTACACTTGTATATCTTGCAGGCAGGACATCATTGTAGACCAAGAACTTTGTGGCTGGGGTTGGTATTTGTTTCTCTTTTGGTAGCAGACTGAGTATCTTCCTGTGCCAAAGGTGCTAGAATGTAGGTGTGTGGGGTCTATGTAGCACACATTTGACTTCTCCATGTTCAATGTGTTGTATGGGTTCTGTCTTCAGTAATGGGCCCTTGTCATCAGTTTGTAGAGAGCAACAGATAGTCTTGGCACCAGCCTTGGTTATTTGGAGATTCCCATGAAACCCCTTTGGCCAACAATTCAATTAGATGTTACCCAGTTCTGGGACTGGTTGTTGCATTTGGTGACAATAAATAAGCAGTTGGGACTCTGTCTTCCTATTATTCCGTGACAGATACACACACACACATACATATACATGCATATACATGTATGTGAATGTGTATTTGTATATATATTAAGCTTCTATTGTATTAAGTTTTATACTACTCCTCAAATGGGCCTTAATTTTATCCATATCTCCCTGTACTCCCTCATTCTTCTCTTCCCTCTGACCCTCCTGTTGCAGCTTTCCCTTCATCTATTCTTAACTAGTCTATTTCCCTTTCCTGGGGAGAGCTCTCTGATCCCTACTAGTTCCTTACCTATACTTATATACTCTCTCTCTCTCTCTCTCTCTATATATATATATATATATATACATATACATATATATGTATGTATGTATATGTATATTCTAACCTCTGTGGTTCTATGGGTTGTTGCTTGGGTATCATTGACCTAATAGCTGATATCCACATATAAATGAATACGTATCATAGTTGTCTTTCTTAGTCCGTGATACCCCACTCAGAAAGATATTTTTTCTAGTTCCATCCATATATCTGTGAATTTCATGATTTCATTTTTTGTGAATTTCATGATTTCTTTTGATGTGTCTATTATTGAATCTGCAGATTGCTTTTGGATGACCATTTTTACTCTATTAATCCTACCAATCCATGAACATGGGACATATTTCCATCTTCTGATATCTTCTTCAATACCTTAAAGTTTTTATCATACAAGTTTTTCTCTTGTTTGGATAGGGTTGCCCCAAGGTATTTTATATTATGTGAGGCTGTTGTGAAAGGTGTTGTTTCCCTGATTTCTTTCTCTGCCCATTTGCTGTTTGTGTATAGGAGGGTTACTGATTTTTATAAGTTAATTTTATAACTAGTACTTTGATAAATGTATTTATCAGCTATAGGAGCTTCCCAGTAGAACTGTTGGGGTCACTTATATACCATCTGCAAATAAAGGTAATTTGACTTCTTTTTTTCAAATTTGTATCCCTTTAATCTCTGTTGTTTGTCTTATTGCTCTTGTTAAGATTTCAAGTGAATAGGCTTGGAAAGAGTACAAAATCTTGTCTTGTTCCTCATTTTAGTGGAATTGCTCCGAGTTTTCCCTCTATTTAACTTGATACTGGCTTGTTGTAAGCTGCTTTTATTATGCTAAGGTCTGTCCCTTGTATCCTTCATCTTCCTAGGACTTTTATCGTGAAGGGGTGTTGGATTTTGTCAAAGGTCTTTTCTACATCTAATGAGGTGATCATGTGGTTTTTGTTTCAGTTTGTTTGTATACTGTGTACTGCATTTATCAATTTATGACAAGCATGGAAAGTTTAAAAGTACATATGTAAGTATGGTGTAACATAGGGCTTCTCTATGAATGTCTCTTAGTAAGAACATTGAGAATTGTAAAAATTAAAAGTAATTTAGAATTCTTAAAGTCCAGAATAAGTAAAGGACTTTAGAATATTTTTAATTTCTCCTCCTATATCAAAACCACCAATCAGTCAAAATACCCTTTCCTGATGAATGTTTAAACATTTGAATCCTTCCCTATCTAAGTCTTCAAGGGGCAAAAATCTCCATTGATGACAGTTGGTCAGTAAGATGGAGGTAATCTGCCACTCAGCTTTAATTTGACAATGGAGAAGGGAAGGAGGGAGGAAGAATATGAGAGAAGAAACAAGAGAGAGCTATGAAGAGAAAAAGGGAAAAGGGGAGCGAGAGTAGGTTAGACACACACACGCGCGCACGCACGCACGCACACCCAGAACATAAGATAATAATTTGAAGAACCAAACCCATTTGCAATGCCACGAATTCATGAACTGGGAAACGATAGTATGTGAGACAGGGATATGGTTCTTCAGTGCTCACTAGCACCTAAATGCCCACTGGCTTCAACTCTAAATATTACTGTCATTATGAGGGGGTAGGAGGCAGGCCAATCATGTGGATTGATCATTCAATTATTTTTTGAATAAGTGGTCTACTTTGGCAGGGTTTATATAATAGCACATTAACTCACTGAAAGATGAAAAATTGAGCCATCACCTAGTTATTTTGATACTGAATGCAAAGTCATCAACATATTCATTCTGAGTTTTAAGCACAAACCACAGAAAGCCATTATTTGTGGTATGTATAGACAATAAATACTTCTAAGATCCTTGGTCTAATAATAATAATATGACATTAATTAGTATTTTTCTTATGCCACACATAATGATATACTCTAGAACACTAGATATATTACATTATTTAACCTCCATAATAACCCTGGAAGGCAAAAATATTTTATCTACTTATGAAATGAACACTCGGAAGCATATTTATGTTTCTTCTTTGTTAAAGTATGATTATATACTCAACAAAATGAATATTCTTTTATGTTATGTAAGGAGTGTTAGAAAATGGACCAACTAATTAGGTCCCATCATATGCTGCTGTTGCTTTGATTTTTAGAATTCTAGGGTAAAAAGCGAATTTAGAAAAATAGCTTAGCTAGCTAGAAAACCGAGGTCACCCGGGACAATCGAGTCACCGAGATATTAAGACCCTTTATGCTGACTCTTCTATTACCCGGTGTCCTATAATATCTCGAGGCCACAGAGATAGATCTCAGACCTCATTTGGATTTCATGAAGTTCTAACTGAGGAGTGTGCCGTGGGCGAACACAGAATGGGCCAGGTTAGTCTAGCAGCCGGCATCACCCTTAAAGAGGTACATTATTGGGAAAAGTTATGCTACTTACTGCCAACCCTTTGCCATTTCATGCGCAGGAAACGATGAAATTCAATGAGCCTGGCAGGGAAATAGCAATGAAAAGTAATCAGTCAACAGGCAGTTTGAGAGTGAGGACGTGGAAGGGAGCTATTGATGAGCTATCATTTCGCCGCGGCGATGAGCGACCAGGCGGCAAGCCAAGTGTGAGTATGCATGCGAGTCCTTTGACACCTGTTGATAATGCCCTCTTTTTACTGCACTCTGTTTCCTCCTTAACTCAGAAAAACAAACCCCAAAGTTTTTAGAGGTGAAGCTTCCTCTGAAGTTTTCAGCTCTGATAATAGCTGCAAAGTACCCTTCCCACACTCTCCAAGGCTATGCTTTAGACATTGTTCTAGAAGTCACATTTCTTCTCTAGTTAGGCACAGAGGCAATGCTGTTCATTGAAACTTAGGGAGCATATTTAAACTTATGCAAGATGGCCCGTAAAGCTGTCTCATGAAGCCTGTGTGTTGGACGTGGAGATGAGGAAAATGAGGAAAATATTAAGCACACGTGAATGTATGAAAGGAGTCCTAGGAACAGAAGATACAAGTAAAGGAGAAGAGAATGAAAAGAATGTTTCACAGACCGTGAAAACACCACAAGAAGCAGAAACCCCCAAAGACTGTTTTGGTTTGGGGGTTGATGGCTAAGAACACTTAGCTAAAGTTTCTAGCCAGAGAGGGGATGTTGGAAATTGCTTCCCTAGCCTGGGAGCTACAGAAAGTCCTGCCCAGAGAATGAACCTCTTTGAAAAACATTGGTTTCCAACTCCCTAGGTTGTGAGATCCAGGGATCAAAATATTCCACTAAGATAAGGATGATGAACACCGATAGGGATGTTTAGAACTCAGATGCAACTTGTTACAATGATGGAGATTGGCCTTAAAATGAGAGGAGCTGCTGATGCCAGCCTGCGGGACAACAAGATTGTCTAGGTGCATCAGCGTTTCATTTGCAAAGGAATTTATCTTCTGCTAATGGAAAAGAACAGACAGGAAGTCTAAGTAAGGTCATCAAATAATGTGTTTAAGTGCTTTTCCACGTAAGAAATAGCTCGGTGTTCTCTCTATAGGCATTGACTGTACTTGAGTGGGATTAACTTTTGTCAAGTGTTGCCATCTTTGACTCACTGATATTCTCTAAAGCTGCAATTCTTCTCTGATAGGAACCTGCTCTTTTTGGTGAGATAAATGTGCTTTTTTGGTAGTCCCCAATCCATGCCCTGATCTCTAGCCCTTTATTCTGCTCGCTGTTTTTCTAAGCATGGAGTTCAACCACTGGAGATTTCACTGACAGTCAACGGCAATCATCGTCTTTGGAGGATGGAAATAATTAAACTAGATTATATTCATATTTCATATCTTTTTATAACTTCATATACTTTAATACACCCACAGCGACAGGTAAAAGTGAGTCAAGATTTCCATAAAGAGACATTTCACCTTGGATCTAATTGAAAATGCAAAATAAGAAGGGAGCTTTAGCAAGGAAGCCTCACTGGAGCAGAAGCCTTGGCATACAAATGAGTTTGTGCCTCAGAAAGAAAAAAAAACCGCACAAATGAAACTAGTATTCAACATTATAGAACCTATTCTTTCTATGCTTGTTGAGGCTGTGGGATGGGAAGGGCTATTTACTAGCTGTGAGTTTGCACACACCATTCATTGTTCTTGATATCAGTTTTCTCGTTCATGGAATGAAGAGATGGGATTTGATTATTTCTGTATTTAGTTTTCAAGTTCCATGATCATGTCTTCTGCATATAAATGTACTGCAGAGGGGACGAGGGCCCTGGAAGGAAGGCGGGTGCTAAGAAGATGCCCCTCTCAGTTTGTTCCGGGTGTTTTCTTCCTCCGTGACAGTGATGGAATACCCACGTCTGTGCAGAGTGGAATCACTCTCTCCATCCCAAAACTTGATAATGTTCCTAATGCAACATGATAAATTTGTACAATTTCTACATGTCCAAATCAAGTTTTCCTGAAGACAGCCCTAGCGCCTTTGACACGTGTTCTCACTTGGAGTGAGTCACACTAGTTTAGAAAGTTCAGCCAACAGCAAAGCCAGCTCATGAACCTTCTACCACGAGAGTAGTTGGGGCCTTTCGACACCTTTTTATGAAGGTATCAGAAGCTTCAGAGGGGAGGAAAACCAGCAGAGACCTTTATGGAGGAAGGGGGTGTTGAGAAGCAGATGATGCCATGCATACGGTCGAGAGAAAACGCTGTCACTGAACAGAAAACAAATAGATAAGGTGACAGACAGCACACGGTCAGCAGCAACCAGCTAAGATGCTGCAGAGACCAGGCAGGAGCTGAAAAGGACGCGGACACAGGACTAGCAGAGGGCGAAAGAGGAGCTGAACACTCCAAGACCTTTGGGTAAGACCCATCCTTGTTTGGCTCTGTAAAGACTGGGAGGGAAAAGTCTCCTTCCGTTTTCTGTAGTGGGATATTGAGGAGGTGGTGGACATTTATGCAGAGAAAGTAACAGTGTGATGAATGCAGGTCTATTGGAAATGGAGTCAGGCAATACATACAGGGAGCAGGGTAGGGAGTGTGTGTGGGGGCGGTGTGGGGGGTGTGGGGGTGGGGAGACGCTGACTTTGAATAGAGTGGGTAAGGAACTGATTAGGACAGGTGAGGCATTGGAGACGGGGTTGCAGGCTCTGTGCCTTTTTCCGCCTGCCACCTTTGGCTCCATCAGGTGATTGAGCCGAGATGCCCTCATTCCTTATGGGACCTAGGTGTGGGATAAGCCAGTGCCATGCTTTCCCTGTCTCCATGCGCCGCACAGAATGCCGGAGAAATGTTCAGTCATTGTTCATCACCGTAGTTTTAGAACAAAAACACACATACAAAACAGGACATGGCATGGGGAGGAATCAACGCGCTTTTTTTTTTTTTTTTTTTTTTAAAAAAAGAGCAAGATTGAAGTTTTACGGGAAGGTTACATTTAATCTTTGTCCTAAGGTAGAAATGACCGAGGAAGAAGTGATGTTACAAGACATATTCATATTCAGTGAATCTGTTCCCTCCCCCGCCTTTTTTGCCCCCTTGAGGAACATCTTTTTCAGACACTGGTGAGCTTATTTTTGTATGGATCATCACGTGCTGATTTTGCCTAGTTCTTTAAAAAGATACTCATTCTTGAAAGTATGCTTCAATTTCATGGGTTTCAAGATTAATATATTATGATGTTTGTGCATAAAATAAGTAGAAATGGTGCACGCCATGCTCCCCACTTAAAATCAAATGGAAAATAATTCAACTAACTTATTCCTTCAATCAGCAGGCGCACGAGGTAGCGATGCTCATGTGCAAACGACAGCGCAGGCACTGATGAGTAAATGCTGATCACATTTAAAGACCCAGGGTTTGCAATGAACGAGTGGAATAAATAAAGTTTTTAAAGCTATTATTAATTTTTTAATATGCCATACAGTTCAGTTCCCATAAATATGCATGTTTGCACTTCCTCTCCTCAGCCTCCAGACTATATCCCAGGGCACTACCTTAAGGTTTCGATATCTCGATATCATGTAACTTCTTTGCAAAAATTAAGACTGATAACGTTCCCTAGCCTATTTGTCATTACATGGTCCCTTGTTGTAGACGATATTTTACTAGGTCCCCAGTACAGACTTGGGTATCATGAGAAATCGTTTGTGCCACAAGGAATATTAAGAGGAAGAGAGAGAAGATTCATCCAATCGCAATTTTTATATTGATTACCCATGCATGGGAGAATTATTAAAGGAGAAAATGCTTTCCACTTGTCTTGCTGGCCGTTGGTAACTAATGCCTCATCGTATCCACAGGTAAACTTTAGAAATAGCAGTTTTATTCATTTTTTAAACTCCCAGATCTTTACATATACTGTAGGATTGATCCCCTACCCTCCACCCTCAGCATCACCTTTGCTCTTATGAACACTTTCAGAAGAATTGCATTCAAAAGGCATTTATGCCATGCTTCCTATGCCACAGCCACTTAGCCAGCTAGTGGGAGGCATCAGTTCCTGACTGTCTGGACTTCTAGTTGGGAATGAACAGGTGAGTGGAGGCCAGTAGTTAATAGATCCTCAAATGACTGCTATGCGAAAAATGAGCATCATAAAGGAATCAAAAGATGATTGATTAAAAATGCTATTTCAAAGGACCAATAGTGTCACCGGAACCTTCTTTGTATCAATTACTACAGGAAATAAAAGGATGGAGGGCAAAAACTATTCTAAAAAATAAAACAGTGAAAAATGAGAAATACTAATTTTTAGCTTGAATCTGTCAAATAAACTTTTAATTTGCTGTTAGAATGCCTGTTCTCCTGCCTTAATTAGAAGGATTCAACGAAACCAGTGGCATGCTTAATTTCAGTATTGTGTTATAATCCCCTACCTGAGTTTAGGACCCAGGGAACTAATCCTTCTTGTCTGAAATTCAAGTATTGAGGGTAGGGGGCAGTTGATAGTTTTCTTCTGTTTCTGATGGTGATGGTGCTTACTACAGCATTGTGATGGGATCATTTCTAAAATCTTCTACCCATCACCAAGTGAATGGGTTGATCTGATTGCCTGCTTGACTTGCCACTGCGATTCCCAGCTCTTTGTTGTTGCAGAGAGAGAGAGAGAGAGAGAGAGAGAGAGAGAGAGAGAGAGAGAGAGAGAACACATTTTTACCTCTTACTTCGTAGTGCTGGCTTGTTATTCCAAAGATTCCTTGAATGTGTTGGATACAGATTAGCCTTGTGGACTCCTGAAGGAATTTTAAGGGGCTAGGAGCCCTAGACTCATACTAGGAGATTCATATTTCAAAACAGCAAGCAAGAGATTGTTAAGTGGGCCTGTGCGAATATTACATGTAGTTATGTCTGAGAAGCACAAAGTGCCTTTGGAGGTCTTGGTGTTCTGAGAGCCCTTATACTTTGGTTCTCAAAAGGCCACTCCTCCAAGCTAGAAAGCCTGGCTTGTAAGACAAACTACCCTAGGGAGAATCAGCTGGAGTATTTTGTGCTCCATCAAAAATTATGTAAATAGTTTTCTTACAAGTCAACAGCACTTTGTCGGGTTCCTTTACTATATGTTTTGGTAATCTGTGTCTTTAAAATATGACTTAGGTAGCTTGTACAACAACCACTGCCCAAAAGTGGCCAGATATAGTCATGAGAAAAGATGCCCCTTATTAGAAGGGAGTGAATCTTAGTAAGCATGGTAGAAAGTGTATTAGCTTCAGATCTGGATATCCCCAGCTGACAACTAACTCTGTCTCTTACATGTGAATAAGGCTACTTTGAACTCTGACCCTAGTCATTTTTGGATGACACCACCACCCAGATGATCCTCTAGTAGGTCAATGTAAGGGCCACTCACCAAAAACTCAGTATTATAAGATATAATACTTGTTGACTTTGAGCATTTTATTATGCATTAGTATGCAACTTGAAATAAAAACTAAAGAATTTTTAAAACTTCATCTTTCTAATATATATACACATACATGAAGTACACAATCACTGCTTGGTGTGTTCTTAGTACGCACTGAGTAAGTCAGTGTAATTACTATTGAATTGTGAGGCAAAGTGATCATATTTAAGGCCTCACTAGCACAGTAGTGACAAGTGGCAGTGGAGATTTGTTGTGCGCTGCAGGGAAAGCGTAACCCTAGCACCTCCTCCAAGCAGGGCAGTTGATTACATTTGCAGAAATTTCATTATCCTGAACTACCCTGCTCAGTCTCTTTCTGGTCATTAAGCTTATAAACGCTGCCCACTTTTATGACTCCTAGTGTTATTAATGTGAAAGAATATGAAACCTTGCTAGTCCCCTCAAAATCACGAGAGTCTATTGGAAAATCCAACAGTTTTCTATTAAAAACAACTGCCACGGAAGGAAAAAGTTTAAGGCTACTGTGTCAATTACCCAAACGCTGCTTCTGTTATTTCCCTTGGGAGTTTTTCTGGAAGTTGCTGGTGTATGAGTCAATGCACAACTATGACTGGGAGAAAGGTCATCAGAAAGACAATATTCTCTTTCTTTATGGAAAAAATCAGATCAACATAAAAACTTAAACCCTAGGTAACTAGATTGATCTGCATTTTAAAGACACCTTGAACTACTTTGGAAGGGATTGCAAGTCACTGTTGTTTGGATAGCGCCAAGAGGTTAGTGCGAGTGTCATATCCTTTGAAAACATTTTCTTTTAACCCAAAGATAATTTTGTCATTAAATGGCAATTTGGTCCAATAAGAAGGCATAAGGCAGTATCAGCATGAATTTCAAAAACCTGCTAAGAGCTATAAATATAGCCTGCAATATTTTGCAATATCTGAAGTGTTTGGCCTAATGTTGAACATGCTCCATTGTTCCAACCAGCTGTGTTCTTTCACTCCCTCATTTCTATGAAACTAGGAGAAAGACTGTCAAAGCAAACGCGGCGGCGGCAGCAGACTTTCATGCTGAAAAGTTCTGTGTACACAGTACATAGCAATCTCAAGATGGAACTTTGAATGTTTCAAACCAGAACAAAATCCTCATCTAATTATAAATGAACTATATTAAGCACAAAAGGCAATTTCAAATTATACTGAAGAAAGTTACATTTTACTCTTTGCTTTCAAAATGCATTTATCGCAATTTCACAAACTAATTGCAAATTCATTTTGCTTAATTTTCTTAGGTTATTTCTTCTATTGCTTTCAAGTACTCTGTATATTTCTGAAACGTCAGAATCCATAAGAGATTTAGAGGGATTTTTTTTTGTTTTTTTTCTGCTACTTTGTATTTAGAATTATAGAATAAAAAATGGATTTCCCCCCATGTCTTATTCCTAGATTAATATGGTGACCACAAAACTGGCTTCATTTATTACAGACATATTCAGAATAAAGAGAGAAAAAGTTACCAGTGATGAACGCATTCAGGAAATGGGATCTGGAGAAAGACATTAGGCTGTCTTTCAGAGGTTCGTGCACACGGAGCTGTGTGTGCCTGTCTTCCATTTATATCACAGGACTGCAGATGTTTATACAACTTGCATGTGTTGTCGGACAGAAGAGGCTGTCCATGTTCTTCTACCGACATTAACTGTGGCAAGCGGTGCATGGAAGCCTAAGCTATTTGCTCTGTTCACTCTAATTCTGGCCTGTTTCCCTTGCTTACATTCTTTGCTGGGGATAAAGGAATTCTAATCTTCCACATTCCAATGTCAAATACAAGTTATTGCATTAAAAGCGAAACTTTGTAGTAGTTCATATTTATTGTCTGATCTCCCTTTGCGTTGTTTGCAGGATTGATAGAGAGTTCCAAGTATTCATTTGTGTTCTGCAGATTCACGAAGCACCTTGTGGTAGGTTAGGTTCCCGGATCAGTGTAGGCTATTGGTAAGTGTCCTAAGTCAAGCCCTAAAGTGTCAAGTCCTAAAGACCTAAAGAGTAGTCTGGGTCACAGAAGCAATAAAGGAAGAAATGAAAGACTTTTAAAAATTCAATGAAAATGACCGTACTACAAACCCAAATTTATGAGACACCATGAAAGCACTGTTAAGAGGAAAGCATGACTTTGTATTTCCCAAGGACAGCTGACTGCTCAGCTCAGAGTCAGCATCACAGGGAATGGCTTGAGGGAGTCTCACAGGATCATTAGGGAAGACAGTTGCCACCAGGGTCCTCAGAAGTGTCATGGGTCCCCAAAACTAAGTACACCCCAGAAAGGAGCAGTCTTCTCGGTGAGCAGTTTTGAAAGGCAAGGAGCTTAGCTTCAGGGAATCTGGAAGAGTCATTGATTTTAAGATCACTGACCTGGGACTCAAGGAAATGATTGCATTTTCTTCTTGGCATGCCTGGAAAACTCTTGGTATGCACAGCACAGGTCTGTGAGGGAATGATGTGGCCAGTTTGCAATTAGAGCCTCAGAAAGTTACTCTGCTGTTGCTCATGGTCTAATTCTGCTTCTCTGGCAAGAAGTTGATTGGGACTCTTCATCCCCCCCTCAACAACCCCTGGAATTTGGCAGTACAGGCGTACAAAAAGACACTTAGACAAAGGTTTTCTTTCCTTATGCTGACCCTGTTTCTAAGTCTGATGTTCTATGAATCCTTTCAATATTATTTTGATTTAAAACATTTGGACAGAGAAGAGCCTTTCAGAGCACTGTATGTCCATAACACCAGCTTCTGCAGACGTAGAAGACAGAACATTTACAGATGTGTGTGAGTTGCTAGAGGTTATCCAGGAAATAGAAACACCGGCGTCAGTACCAGGGAGAAACACGTCCATGTGCAAAGTCTGACTCCGACAGAGGGCCTCAGTCCCCTTCTGCAATGGCCTGCATCTAAGCCCTGTTGTGGACTGCACATGAAGGCAGGAAGGAGGCATGTGTTTTCAAACAGGGCAGTAGGGACAGTCGTGAGGTAGAACCAGTAGATGATGCTCTGGTAACTTTTGGTGCAGTGAATGGCCAACCCTCATCTACTCTCTGCATACCTGGGGGCTGACTGGAGGTTTTTGGCAGTGTCCTCTGTTCACATGAGTCAGAACTCAGATATCCTGACTTTCTGCTTGGCCTTTGAATCACAGACAGTTTGGAAAGGCTGAACTGAGCTCTCTGGGGTACAGCAGACAAAGGAAGTCCTTGGCTTTGACCATAATCCTGGATCTCTTTGGGTCCAACCTTCTCCAAGCAGCAACATTTGATTTAAGTGTTTATAACAAGATTTCACTTAAAGTACTTCCCCTAGTTACTTAAGATAAATAAACAACACAGAGGAAGAGAGACAGGGACAGAGAGAGAGAGAGAGAAAGAGAGAGAGAGAGAGAGAGAGAGAGAGAGAGAGAGAGAGAAAGAGAAGAGTTATAGAAAATGTGTGCTTTCGCTGAGACTTTCTGCAACTCATTTTGATTTTCAAAATAGCTTCCATTTATGAATCATGAATTTCTGAGAAAAAGATGGCAGAGCTAATGATTGCCATTTAGACTTTCCCAGCGGCTCATGATACTGGAAAAATCATGGAAGAGCAGAGTTTCTTCTCCCTTGGATGATTGTCACCACAGGGTTATTGTATATGGATGTATATCATCTGAATTAAATCCCAGCAAAGGCTGGAAGAGAAATTCCTCCCTTGGTTTCTGCTGAAATTATTCTACCACAGAGCAGCATAACGTCCCAATTTTGTCTTCCATGAAACAACATTAGAGTGGTTACACTGAACTGAGCACATCAATCATACCAAGATACATAGATTGGCCCTAGCACTAAGAGAGTTTATAGGCAACCAATAAAGTTATGACTTACACAACCAGGTGTACATGGCTTGCTGTGCCTTGTGCACTGGGGAAGGCAGAAGTAATGCAGTAAGGATGATCTCTGAGTCCGAGGACATTCATCAAGTCAGTAGAACTTATTTTCTCTAGACTGACACTGATGGGAAGCCTTGAGACACACCGAAAACAAAGTTTCAGCCTTAGAAATGAAGAGGCGTGTCTAAATTACAGTTACAGGAGTGAAATGGGCTAAGGCAAAGGGTAGTTCAGGAGATAGATGCCGACCCAAGTGTTGACTAGGTTATGTTAATTATGGCCTAGCTATAGAATGGCAATGGTTTTCACATCTTTTACCCATATATTATCACCCTGGATCTTTATAATATCCCTGTAAAGGAGGATTAATGTTGTTTAGAATGAAATTCAAAGGTGTGTTCCTGTTCTGTGAGTAGCAGAGATCCACGGAAAGTATTTATCCAGACCGTGAGGGCTCTCAGCTGCTCACAATGAAGCATCTCAACAGAAAGGAATACTTGTAGGAAGGGAAAAATGGAGAGACCTGGAGTTGGGAAGACCAGTTCTGAGGCTCTGTGGGGGGCTGGGAGAGGGTTTGTAGGAAACATCGGAGGTGAAATCGCAGATTGGTGGGAAATGGTTGGCTGGTTTCAGGGAGACTTCCAAACCTCGTTTCTGAAATTCTTTGTTTCTACTCTCCTTTAGTTAGAATTAGTTGCCTTTCATCTTAATTCTCAGAAGATTCCACTGACTTTATCTAGCACCTCTTTCTGCGGCTTTATTGTTATTTATTTGTCTGATACAGTCATTAGGTTGCCAGCTTCTAGCAGATCAAGTTGATTCTGTTCCTCTCTGTCTTCCCTCAGGGGGAAGCATACAGCTCGGTCACTTGCACAGACCTAATGTTTAATAAACACTTGCAGTATTTAACTGAAGTTTGGCAGTGAAAGACAAAATGAGAGCTTCACACAGCAGGGTTGCAGCAGAGGGTTGGTTTCTTTATTTTAAGAAACAAGTAAGACACAGTGGAAAGAATATGTAAGTTGGAATCAAACATGGTTTAAATCCTGGCACTACACATGTATTTTCTACATGACCTTAGCCAATGTACTTATGTGTTTAAGCATAATTTTCTCATGAATAACATGCCAGTAATTAAAAGATATCTTTTGAGGTTTCTCTGAAGACTGAATGAGACGTTATGTGAAAATTGTCTAATATCTGGCCCACAGGAGATCTTCAACAATGTTAGTCATGAACTAAGGTGACATGTCCAGGCCTGCCACCGACCCTAACTTGAACATGTTCCTAGACAAAAGAAGAGGCTAAGAGGAAAGAGTAATAATGTAGCATGTTTCCATATGGGCAGGCAAAGGACATGCTTCTGAAAGGAAAGACAAATATTATTTCCCTTTGAATGGACAAACCGGATTAAAAGAAACAGGAAATATCACTAAGGGTCTCAGGGGAGTTGAAAGAAAGATCGTCTTCGCAACACCTGTTATGTATAATAAGCTAGGGGAGAGCGGCTCTGAGAAGCAGGTGAGGCCACTGGAGGAGCCTGGCATTGGCACAATTAGAGAAATATCTAAAGGTGTGAGTCTAACATAGTCCCAGAAAATTCTATACACAGCTCAGCTCTTATCAGTTCTGGGCAAAGCCTTAGGTTGGTAAGGACAGATCGTCAAGCAGAGGTGGGAAAACAGGTTTGAAGAAGGTAGTGATGTGTGTACAAATGGAACATATATACGAAATAAGACTTATTATAAACGTAGCTTCCAATCAAAGAAGGCTGTGTTGATCAGGAAAGCGGAATGGCCTACTTACTATAGTGTTACAGTAAATAAATTTAGTTTGTATGATTTTTGAAATCATCCAGAGTGCCTGAAGCTCAGGCCTGAGAACCGGGTGTGCCTTGTCAGCAGCGGTTTCATTAGAATCCCAAGTTTTATCATGCACGAGACCATCTGGCACCTGACTTTTGAAGTTTGAATCCCAATTTCCCGGATACCCACTTTTCAACCCTGAGCAAGTTTCTTAGCTTGTGTAAAAATTACTCTTGTAGTTGATGATATGTGGATAATAATAATGATCATAACATCCTTATCAGGGTTTAGTGAGGTCACCTTTGAAGCATGCTTAGACCAGTGCCTGAACCACGGTAGCTGCTTTATAGATTTTTGTCTCAGGTCTCTTTTTTTTTTCTTTAAAGATTTTTAAATTGTGGGTATGTCTGCATGCACATGTGAACATGCGTGCACACATGTGAGTGCACTGCCAAAGGAGTTCAGAAGAGGTCATTTGCCCTGGACCTGGAATTGCAGGTAGTTGTGAGCCATCCCACGAGGGTGCTGGGAGCCCAGCCAGAGTCCTCTACAGGGGCAGCAGGTGCTCTTCATTGTTGAGCCTTCTCTCCAGTTCAGTTCTTCTGAGTCTGTTCACAGTTCTGTTACCTCCTTGACTGATTTCCTCAAGAGGGGTAGTGTGTGACTAAGATCTCATTTGGTTAGAAATCATGCTAAAAAGATGTTTCTTATGAATCTATATCTTTAACTGTTGATGCACCACATTTTATTTTCATTGCTTCTATTGAACTTATACAAATATTTATAATAAGGATAATTTTGATCATAACATTTGTAATGAACACCCTTTGCATATATTTTATAAAGCCAATTCTATTTTTATATCTATGCATATTTTAGACATCAGATTAATTCTGTTTCTTTTTCCTGAATCAGAATTCTGCTAAATAGACAAAACTCATAGATATACGTTGGGTAAAGAAACCAAGGGACAAAGAGGGTCAGCTGAGCATGAAACCGTCTGAGAGTTATGTATGATCTGATGTCAAGACTTGTTTGCTTGAAGTTTAAATTAAAACACTAACCCTTTTTTAGAGTCCAGAAATAATGTTTCTTTCCTTTATCACTCTTCACCCTGATTTTAGTTTTGGTGGTGATGAAAATGGATTAGCAATCAGACCAAGTATGGTCACTTGTAACTCCAGAAACAAATCACTTGTTTGTGTTTATCTCACTCAGAGATTTTCTGAGGGTTGTTATACACTAGCTTGGAAGACCAAGCATCCTTGGGACATCTCATTTCTGACGCAGCCAGCCAGCTGGGTGTTGAGAATATTTCTATGGCTTCCAATCCGTCAATGCTTGAAAACATTTACTATGGAAAGGATCGCTGGCTCGGGGAAGACATTTGTCTAATTCAGCAACAGCACTTTGCTCTGCATTTCCAGATTAGGCCTCTCCTTGAAAATGATCTATTACAGGAGCAGTTTATAAAATTAAACACTTGTCATTATGCAATGCAAAATTCATGAAGCAACCAAATGTCAGGGATCTACATATTTAAAAGATAGGAGCTTTAGCATTTCTTCCTTGGCATGGATTCTGAGCAGTAAAAGGCCAGAGAAAAACATAGCAAATCACAAAGCTGTTTTGGAATGGACCAAATCGTTCCCTTTTTGGATTGCACATAGTTCTAAGAGCTAATTTCCCTAGTGGAAAATCATTATCTTTTCAATAATTTTTTTACCAGATCTTTATGGCCAGGTTCAGGGTCATGTCCTAAGGTAAAACTGTTGAAGGGTGGCCTTGGCTCTTAGAGCTAATGGCCTAGTGAGGGGTGATGTGGGAAGCTAGGCATCACGTTATCAACAAGCAAGGAAGAGTCATCCCGTTGACACACAAAATTCTCTCTAATCACCTGCGTGATTTCTCTGTGTGGGTTCTTTCTTTTCAAATTGCAACTGCTGCTTTTGAATATGAGGGCCAAATAGCTTTCACTAGTCAATACAGAGCAAGAATGGCACCCAGGCTAACACATCAGATGTAGACATGATAGAATACTGCGACAAGAAAAATAAACCAGTTGGATGCTAAGAACTTTCCTTAGATAGAGTACATTACAGGGTCTTGATAAAACAAAAGGCCACCGATTGGAGCCCTCTTAGCCATGTTCTTTCTCGTTGCTTCCAGATTTGGAGCATGGAAATACTCATACTGAAATTTAACTCATGTTAGATACAGGAGGATTAGGCAAATCCAGATATTATTTACTGGGCTAAATATCTATCAGTTTTATTAAGCGTGTGGACAGTAGGTCTTGCTAAAGGAAGCAGTTACTCACGTATCTACATCTAAAGATGACTTCATTGAGAACACCATCTACTGACCATCATTCTCCATGAGTGTTGTCTCTAACAGTGTAAGACAGATAAATACATGCTAAGTGCTGTCTCTGCAGAAATCCACTGAGCACTTTTGTGTCATACTTAGCTTCTCACCTCAAAGTGGCAGCTGTATCACGGCATTTAGATCTGTCCACTTTGGCATAGTCATCATTCAGTGCCAGGAATTGAAAGATAGAAACATGACTTTGACTTTGTTCTCAATGTTTAGCCTCTTGATTTTCAATGGACTTTGAGGGCTTAAAATATACATCATAATGAGAGCTAAAGGGACACTCAGAGATACTGATTTTGTGTTAATTGGTAATGGTTTAACAAAGAAAAAAAGTGATTATATACATCAAAACTAAGTTTAGTGTAAAATAAACACCATGAAAATGTTCATGTAAATGGACGTATCAAATCACAATGTTCAAAAGGTCTTCATGGACCACTCTCTTACATCATCTTCATAGCTCACCTCGGACATGTTGGAGGAATGCTGTTTTCAGATATTACCCAAGCAGGCTGCAATGACATGGACATCCTGCCTCAGCACCAAGACACATAATTCAGATATCACTTGGTTGCCCTGGTCAGGCATAGTACCATGCACTTGTGTCAGGAGGCAAGGAGCTGGAGTAAGGTAGTTATCAAGCAATGGCCTGTTGAAAATCTTCTAATGAACAACTTTGCCTGGAAAATGAGAAGACAAGATTAGATCTCAGAGATTGACAGCAGGATCAGATGTGATCCATCTTAATTTTGTTAGCAGATATGTAAAGTTTCTTTTTTTGTTTTGTTTTATGTGTGTGTGAGTGTGTGTGTGTGTGTGTGCATTTGGGGGACAGTGTTTGATATAAGGCATTTTCCTCAATAGCTTCTCCACCTTAAGGATCCTCACTGAATCTGGAGCTCACCCACTGGCTAGACAAAATGTGGAGCTCACCCATTGGCTAGACTGAACATGGAGCTCACTCATTGGCTAGACTGAACATGGAGCTTGCCCATTGGCTAGACTGAACATGAAACTCAGCCATTGGCTAGTTTGAATCTAGAGCTCACACATTGGCTAGTCCACTTGGCCAGAATTCTCCTGTTTCCACCCCCTATCTCTGGGATTACAGGGGAATGCCATAGTGCCTAGCTTCGTATGTGAGTGTAGGGATCTGAACTCAGGTCCTTATGCTTTCCCAGAATGCACTTTATCAGCTGAGTCTTGTCTTCGCTCCCTGCATGTGCATTTTAAGACACTGGTAAGACTTAGGTTTTAGAAAGCATGAATAAGAATTTTTAGATGCAAGAAAGGCTGTGTACAAAATATTCCTGTACAGGAAATGCCAGAAAGATGGTCTTGACTAGAATGTGGGGATGTTCAGAGAAGTAGGAAAGAATGGATGGAGTCTAGTAGTCTAGTGTAGTCTGGTCTAGGGTCTAGTGTAGAAGCCATAACCACTCGGCCACATGCTCACATAGAAGTGATACAAACAAGATAGGGAGAATCTAGATGGATTATGGCTTTTTACAGGTGAGTCACATGAGAGCAAATTAGTTGAAAGGCTGGCCAAGTTTATTATGGGTTTAAAAGCTGAATTCGAAGCCAAAGCTTCTGTCCTGGAAATAACTTTGAAATCCCAGTGTAAGACAATAAGGACTTAAACAGATTTTTCACTGGCTGCAGCTGTAGAAAAAGATTGGACAGGGGGTGTTAAATAAACGTAAACCCGGTGAGTCCAAATAGCTAAGCATCATTGAAATTTCAGAGGGCTGTTGCTTCTGATAGCAGTGGACCAGCTTAGCAAGGGTACCATTCAGAAGTGAGAATCATGAATACGGTACAACCAACAACCGTTCTGTTGAGAAAATGAATGTAGTACGAACCTAGGAAGTGGTTGGAAGAATCACAGCAGAAATGGAAGATTCAGGGTTTGGAAGGAGGGGCAGCACATGAATCACTCACCCATCGCTGTTACCGTCACCACGTCACAAAGCCTTAGTTCCAAAGAGAGGTGGGCGAACATGTTGATACAGTTAAACAGATGGATGGGCAAAATTCAAATTAAATAAAGTTCATATGCAAAAAAAAAAACCCACAAAAGGTGGAAAACAATGGGGGCATTTGACAAACAGAATAAACAAATAGAAAGAGATTCAGTCAGGGAGCCATGACAGTGAATTCCAGAAGGGGAAGGAGCTTTGCCAGAGAAGAGAGGCTCAACTGCCTTACAGGCTAACTGGTGAGTGACTGGAGAGGAGGTTTGCCAGGATGCTGTTGGAGGAAGACAGAGCTGAGGCTGGAAGAAGCCTAGAGATCGCCTAGTGTAACTTTCCTGTCAGAAATCAGGTTCTGAGGCTGTACCCAGCCCTGGCACACAGCATACAGTTTCTGGGCCCTAATAGAAGGACTAGCTCTAATTTGCATATTTAGACAATAACATAAGAGCTTGGTGAATTCATTGCATTTGGGGTAAAACATGGAAAAAGTGAAATTTGCTGGTAGGAGGAAGTCTGAAAGGGATTAAGTGACGTGCTTGTCTTCTATAAGAAGAGGCAGAGGTGTAGGTAGAGAGAGAGACACAATAGGAAAGGGTCAGTGAATCTAAGAGGTTCTAGAAGGTCTGGAAGGAGAGGGAGTGTGTAGGCTAAGAGACAGGGGGTGGTGATCCACAGACTCACTGGAAGGCTATGTTCTTTCCCTCGATCCACCCACTAAGCAGTGCCTAATATAGCACTTTTAAGAAGACTGTTTGTGTAACAGCAACATGCTAATTTATTAATTGGGGAGAAGAATGGCTCTTTGGAGACTCAGGAAGAGACCAGGGGAGAGATGCAAAGGCAGGCCTCAGGTCTAATTAGGGATACAAACCTTGTGTGCTGAGGAGAAATGAAATTCAGAAGCTTCACTTTGGACTGCTACAAAGAAAATGGCTGCTGTTTTAGTCAATTTTAAAGATAATGATTTTTTTTTTCAAAGCTGTCTGACTCCTTTATACCTTATACCCAAATTGAAGTAATAGGCCAGACATTCAGATCAAACTGTCCCCCCAGGAGGAAGAGACTTGCCAAGGAAACCTTGGCCAGATGGGAGCTGCAGAAAGAGCCTCAGAACTGAGAGTGCTATGCTTGCCCAGTCTGTTTGGATATAAACCAGGTGCCCTCAGGGTAGAAGGCCGGAGTGTTGCCAGTGAAGAGCAGGGATGTAAGCTGCCATTGTGTGAAAACAAGCTAGGTTGTGTGGTTGTGGGGAATATGGTCCAAGTATCGTAAATGCGTCTGTTTGCTAATGCTTTTGAGTAGCTATTCCAGAATTTGTGCGCCCGGAACTGCCTTTGTCTCCCAGTTTCCAGAGGCATGAGCAGGGCCATGTCTTAACAAAAGCACTAGGTGGCAGCACAGGACATCTATTGGACGGTCTCTCGCCACAGGCTGCTGGAATTTTGACAGATACAAAACGGTACCTGTGGTTTTGTGTATAAAACTGGTATAACTGTTTGTACATTTAAAAACTGTAACAATAAATTAAACATAAGGGAGAGGGTTTGCTAATAAATACAGTGTTAGACTGCATTTTTGTATACCAGGTGACAAGCTTGGGCATTCAAATCTGATTTGTGCAGGGGATGGCCAGGATGGGAAACAGGTTGAAGGAGCTACAAAACGTGCACGCTGGGTGGTTGCGGCTTCCTTCAGGGTTGTTGCTGATCTGTCCATATGTCTGTGTGCATTACACAGAGGTAAAAATTTAGGGAGCGAGGGGTACGGTATGTCTGAACGTCTGGATGCATTGAGTCTCGGGAGCAAGCACTGTGTGATTCGCAGCTCGTGTTCTGCTGGGAAGGTGGAAGTGCGAGCATAGGACGTTTGTTCTCCGTGGAGAGACACATGTCATGCTTGTCACGCTCTTACCTGCTATTTAGAAAGTGACCAGTGAAGCCTCCACACGTCCTGCTCTAGGGGGATAGGTTTGATGCACGCTGCCATACTTGGCTGTATGTTTCCTTGATACAAGCTGCTGCTGTCTGAGACACTAAGGCTCCTTTGACGATCTACCAAGACACAAAGCCCAAACAAACATTTCCAAAGCCGTGCATGACAGACCTTATTTAACTACAGGGGCTAGTCTTCACTCTCCTTAGCTAGCAATTCAAAGTCAAAATCCTCTCATGAAGGTCAAAGCAAAATCAGTTTTTTTTTTCTTTCTTCCACTCAACAGACTTTTGCCTTTTACTGTGTGCCAAGCACATAATAGTCAATAATGAAAAAGATAAAAATTAAAAACAAAATGAATACTCAAATACCACACACCATCTCCTCTACTACACAGACAATAGTGATAGTCACAAGTGGCCACAGAGCACACAAGGCATTCTCACTATTTGATTCCTATGAGAACTCTGCATTTTGCATCATATTTCAGCAGACCAGGAACTGAAGTTGACAAATAATCAGTGGCATGCTTAAGATTATAGTCAGTACACCAATGGGATATGAGCTAGTCATTAGCTCCAAGTATTTTTTTCTTTGTTTTTATTCATTTTGCATACCAGCCACAGTTCCCTCTCCCTTCTCTCCTTCTACTTCCTCCACCTGGCCCTCCCCACTCCCCACATCCTTACCCTCAGGGAGGGTAAGGCTTCCCTTGGGGAGTCAACTAAGCCTGCTCTATCCAGCTGAAGCAGGACCAAGCTCCCCCCCCCCCCACTGCATCAAGACTGTTTTTTTGTTATTGTTGTTCTCCTTTTTTTTTTTTTTTTATTTCTTAGTTTTTAGAGACAGGATTTATTCTGTGTAGCTCTGGCTGTCCTGAAACTCTAGGCTGGCCTCGAACTTATGAAGATCCACCTGCCTCTGCCTCTGGAGTGTGGGGACTAAAGGCATGCACGCCAACCCCACCCAGCTTGGCTCCAAGTTTCAAACTCTTTCCATGATATCACATAACTATAAACAAAATGCTGAGCAGCTGGGATGACTCAGAATGAAGGGTGCTTGCTGCCAAGGCCTGATGACCTGAGTTTGATCCCTGGAACCCATATGGTGACAGACCTACACCTGAAAGTTGTCTTCTGATTCCCACACATACATAAATAACTGTTCTGAAGAGAATGCTATATATTGTACTCTGTTCTTGGCTCCTATCTGAAGACATCTAAGTATCAAAAATCTAGGTTAAAAACATTTGAATTCAAACACAGTGTGATTATTTAGTAAACAAAGTTTAGAAATCTAGCACTCCACTAACTTTGGAATAAGAAAAGTGCTAAGAAAGAAAAAAAATCTTCCTGGGTTTGTTTTTGCTTAATTGCTTGTTTACAAATAAGACAACTGGTCTTTTTCAACAGCATTCTCTTTTCTAAATGTGGGTTACAATTTTTTTTCTGGTGAAGGAAAGTATCTCATTTATTGACTTTACATAAATAGCTCTTGGTTTTTTGTTGGTGCTCTCGCTTTTCTGTGTTTTTCTTCATATAGTAGCCTCGTCACCTTTCAGGCTCTGCCTGGAAGGGGAAAGACATCTCACTTATTTGATGAATGAATGATTCGAATAAAAGCATTCTTCCCATCTACTGGCTTCTTTGGTTCACTTTCTGCTCATCCCTGAGTTCTTTATGCTTTCAAACCAGAACTTTCCTCAGATCATAGTGTACAACATTGCCCCAGTTTCCCCTCACAGTGTCTGTAGGCCGATGATCCATCGCCACACAACCCAGCTCACGTGTGTGGATCTTACTCCTTTGTTCCATGTAAGCAAGTGTCACATCTGGGAGGGAGGTGCTTGTTACGTGAAACCATGATAGTCTGTTAAAGGGTCTCAATAATTTATTTAGGTATAGGATAGGGAGAAGCACTCACTGATACAGAACCAATTAGAAGCCACGGCCACTGATCTAGCTGTCTTTGTCCAGTCGTTCTGCCCAGGGGTGAAGAGCACCAACACCAAGCCCCCTCACCACCTGCTCTGCTCTGACCACCCACGAGAGCGTGAGAGCAAGAGAGCACATGTGACCCTCTCTGTCAGATTTTAAGCTGTGTTGTAGGCAGACAAGACCGCGCCCTAGAACTTGCTGCCCCCAAATCATTGGCTAAATGGATCAAAATCCCACCTCACTTCCCCCCTTTCTTTCTAAACAAGAAGGTTCTAATCCTAACATAAAACTATTTACAATAAGAACAACTATCAAACAAGAAAATACAAGCAACAAGGACAACATCAAGCAAGAAACACACACTAAATGTCCAGGCCATAGGTAATTGACAAATTACAGAGATTATTCCAATAGCTGTCCTATCGCAGAAAGCCTAAGTCTTGTACCTAATATGCCCTAGATAAGATATGAGAGGATTGTAACTATAATTATCTAATCTATCGAAACCCCACCACAGGTACTTGTCATTATCTCATATCAGGATGCTGGGTTCTCATAACACAAGTATCTAAATCTGTAAATTCTTTGTGATGGTGGCACACTCTAGATTGGGCCCATCTATAGGCACCTGGGCATGGGCCATGGCATGGCGACAAAGAAGTCATGTTTCTTTATTTTCAGAGGGCTTCCCATTTTAGTGTGATGGGTTCACCTCTTCTTTAGCTGGTCACAAAGGGCCAGTTGTAGACAGCCATTGTCCAGACTGGATCACATTATTATAGGAAAAAAAATGCTGGGCACAGGCTTTGCAGAATCTAGAAGCTAAACACACACCCTGTGGTATAATTCAGATGCAAAGACAGCAGAACAAGAGGTTGATTTCCTCCGACTTAGCATCCAGTGAGTAGTGTATACATTATACAGTGCTTTTCACAAAAAGTATTCAACAGAGAGACTGATAAAGATCTTCTCCTGTTTTCTGTGTCTATAAACTCATACTTGGTTTACATATGGGCAAAACAAACTCTAGCCTTCCACTGGCTGTCTGTAGCCCTGGGAAGATTCCCCCCCTCCCCGCCCGCACCCCAATAAAACATTATCTCTAGGAAAGTCCTCAGAAATGACCTCTACCTGGAAGGGACATCAGGAATAAATAGCAAAGAATAATTCATTAGGTTGCTTAAATCTGACGCAGTGTTGTGCTACTACCCCACTAGATCATTATGGAGAATAAACAGGAAAGTAAATGAGAAGGCTCACGACTTAGCAGTAGGAGTTCTAGTCTGTAAAAATCAAGTTCTAGTCCATAACAATCAGAAAAACAAATCTGGTCATGTTTTGAGAAATTTTTAAATTTTCCCTTCCTGTATTAGCATTATATAATCAGAGGAACTGTTCAAAATTCCTTTACCTGTGTCTTAAAAATACAGAAATACTTTCTTATTTCTCAAGACTGATCCTAAGAGGTGAGAGAGCCAGGCACAGGTTTGAGCTCCCAGCTGGAAGATTGCAGTTCACATCCTGTCTAGAGCAGGCAGCGAACATGCTGTCTCTCTTCAGCTTCCAAAAGTCCTCCTTCCTCATGAAGGACCACTTAAGTCTCCAGTCGCAACAGGTGACAAAAAAAAATGCCTCTGCAAATAAGCTCCCAGGGGCAGTGTGTGTGTGTGTGTGTGTGTGTGTGTGTGTGTACCTGCCCTCAGGAGAGGGAAGGAAGGAAGTCTCTCATAGACTAAGTGAGATCAAGCCTTACAGTGCCAATTAATTACACTCCAAGAAGACTATGCTGCAGCTCACACTTCCTTTAGTGTCTGTTTTTATAAATGAAGTAAAGATGTTAAGACAAGAAATCAAAGGATCAGAAGTCCAAAGAAAGCAGGATCATGTTGTTATTATTTTCCATGTTTTTGTGCAGTGATAGAATGCAGAAAACAAGGCTGTTTGAGAGTCCCTGTTCTCAATTCCCTTTTCAGTCTTTCTCCTAGCAGAAGGGTCGGTGGGTTGAGGCACAGGGCCAGCCAGTATAAGTGGTCCATAGTTCTAGTTGCTCCTACCTTCCAGGACGGGTCTTTCTATTGACTCACAGAGACTCAGTGAAATATACCATTTCATGGGTCCTCTGCCCCTGAGAGAACACGGCAACGCAGAGTAGGAATGCACGTGGGGCTTGCAGCCGTGTGTTGGATGCCTATGGCCTTTGTCATTGTTTACCGTGTGTTGTTTCATGTTTGTGTTCCGGGTACCTGACAACTTCTTTGCATACATGACATATACAAAATTAGTAGGCCTTTGGATCCTATTATGAAGAATGTATCTAAAGCACCAGGAATGTTTGAAATAAAAGCCTAACTCCCTCGATTGCCACAGAACTAGCTCTATGTTTGACGATATCTCTGGAGTTCAACTGTTTTAGGGAGAAGAACGAAAAGGAAAGGAGTGTGTTTTTGTGTGTGTGTGTGTGTGTGTGTGTGTGTGTGTGTGATGAGGTGGCAGTGGCAGCAGTAAAGAAGTGTGCAAGCAGTGTCTGAGCATGGGTACATGTATGTGTGGATGGGGACTCTCACATTCCATAGCTTAGGAGAATCAATGAGAATAATATTGCTTAGATACAAAAGAGTTATTAGCATAACTCTGTTGGCATTCCCAAGTGTCTGCAGTAGGCCAAAGGAAAGCTGGAAATACATGTCTTTGGTTAATGTGCTCTTCTGTCTGGTTCTATATGGCAACTCAAATGTGTCTAGAACATTACGTGGTACATAGAAGACAGCATGTGATCCCAGAAAGAGCTCAGACTTTATAGACTCTCTCAATTTTGTGAGGTTTTATTGCCATTAGAATTGGAGGATTTTCAAGGAAAATTTTATTCTATGCCAATACCATTTCTTAAAACACATAGTTCTTTCTATTGTATAGGGTTCATGCCATAACTTTTCTTTAGTATTTTCTGAAGTAAAAATTTTATTGGTTTATGGGTGAATTGATGATTTTATCTAAAGAGTGAGTCCAATTTACAATGGATTACTACATTTAATTCTCTTCCTGGTCGACTTTACAGGGCCATGTTCCCACACTTGACTATGTACAGGATATATAACAGAAAAATCTGTCCTTGTGGTCCACTCTTGGAGACTCAGAGAAGCCAATTCCTGGAATGATTTTTAAATTACCTGGTTTTCAATTTTACTCTATATTACAAAATACAGAATACAGAAGGGTTCCAGAAGAGAACCTCATGACATATGTACATAAAAGACAGTATTATTCTAGGTAAGAATTAGGAATAAAATATAAATTATGAGTTCTGTAGCTGTCCAGCTGCACTGAATAATACACACCAGTACCTACTTAAGTTCTCATTCCCTCTCTTCTTTCCTTTCTCTTCCCCTCCACACTGTCTCCTTTTCCTTCTTCTTTCCCTGCTACAATTGGAGAGTTGGGAGAGGCATGAGGAAGGGGCTTAGAAGATCCATGTGTGTTAGAAGTGAGCAGCCTCTGGCCATAATGAGAACCAAGAAGGAATTTCTGACATTTCCATTCTGAGTGACATTAGCATCACACTATCTGAACAATGGATCTCCATGTGAGATTCCTGTGAGAGATGAATCCATATGCCAGAGAAACGGATGCAATGTTGTTTCTGTTTACCAACAAATAGTGTGAGCACCATGGGCTTATTTTGCATTTGTTATGGCATGGCAAAAATGTGGGCTTTCCAAAACATTGTTGCTATTCACATACGAGAAAGATCAATTAACACTAATTTCCAGTGTCTAAAAACAGTTTAACACCAATAGCTGAGCTTTCTCCTCTGGCTTTTACATCTCAAAAATAATGCTTTTTGAGTCTATTATGATGGGTCTTAAAAGTCCAGGAAAACCATAGAATCTGGATGGGCTATGCATAGTAAGCATTTATTCTGGAGGTAAACAGCAGGCAAATTCCTCTATGCCTGGGATATATTCAGCAGAATTTAAAAGAATGTAACCCACATGGTTTGTCAACCAAATACAGCATGATGTCAACTGCTGATAGGTAACACCATGCAAAAGGCCAACACCAGACCTCCACGTAAGGGCTACTTTATTATTCTAGATAAAGCAGCACATATAACACGCAAATGAACTGAACATACAACATGCAAATAAACTGAACCTTGTGCCACAGACCTTCTTCCCACAATTTAGAAATGGGCTGATTAACAACAGATCTTGGACACTTCTTGGTTCCAAATTGATTACCATGGGCAAAGGGAAGACAAAGGATTGAAAGATCAATGGGATTAGTTTGATACTGCACAGGGATGGTGCTACAAAGACAGACCCACATAGAACTCTCACAGAGCCCATTATTTATCCAGGCACCTTATAAATTTACATTGTAAATCCCAAGAACTGGAAGACTAAGTAGGTGGCACAGTGCATACTTCAGCATAGGTCAGGCAGTATGACAAAAACTCACAAGTTGGTGGAATAGATGAGCTTTTCTCTACAAATTTCTTATGTCTTAAAGGATTTCAAACTGTGGCATCCATTCTTTTAAATTTAAATGATAAAGAGATTATGGAGAGACACAACTGATGTGGGAAGTCCTTCTGTGTATGTGTTGCTTTTATTGGTTACTGAATAAAGAAGCTACTTGGGCCAATGACAGGGCAGAAGAAGGCTAGGTGGGAAAACTAGACTGAATGCTGGGAGAAAGTAGGCAGAGTCAGCGAGACACCATGTAGTTGCTAAAGGAGACAGACACCCAGGAACCTTACCAGTAAACCATGAGCCTCATGATAAAATATAAAATAATAGGAGTGAGTTAATCTAAGATATAAGAGTAAGTTAGTAAGAAGCCCAAGCTAATAGACCAGGCAGTGTTTTAGTTAATATAGTCTCTGTGTAATTATTTTGGGTCTGGATGGCTGGGAAATGAACAAGCAGCCTCTGCCTACATACAACCACTAAAAACTCTCAACATCAAGGTGACATGTACAGTTTCTTTTAGGTTCAGCCATTTTAAAGGCCATGGAAACCTAACCATAGAGGCCTAGGAGATCCAACTGTGTACCAGAGAAGGCAGGAGTAAAGATACTGCTGTCTATCATGGGATGCTCAGCTTTGGCAACTGCATTGGCAATGATTTTTGTATTATAGACCCGGATACCTTTTCTTTCAATTTCAGTACCTAGCTCAGACACTCCACCAATCCTACATCATGCATTAATCTGTAGAAGAACTGCACACACAGGAGAGTAACTGTAAAAGAGAATTTTTGTGTCACCCTCCCTCCACATATGTCCCGACGCTGATTATTGTCACCGTGGATCAATATTTCTCAAGGACAGTAGGGGATCTACGACAATCAGATCTTGTCAAATGAGCCTACCCGGCAGGTCCTTGCCTCTGAGTCTGGGTAGGGGCGTAAATTTTCAAGGCATGCCATTCTCGATTGCAGCAGCACCTCATGTTTTCCTGATAGCTCCTTGGTGAGAGCGTCTCCTCCCACTGGCATGGCATTTAGATTGTTTTAGTGGCTCCTGTGATGGGTGTGAGGAGCACTGAAAACTCTTTTGAATTGTAATCAGTCTGTCTGCAGACATAATGCTAGCAAAGATGCTTAAACAGCACTCTGTAAAGATGTTAAGAAAATATTTGTAGTGCCTCACACACACCTATAGACAAAAAACAGTTCTTGTTGCTGTAGAAGCAGCAACACTGCACAGCCTTAATTAAAGCATCATCTGACCTGCTTTTTTTTTTTTTATGCTACAGTTGCAGAATGCTGCTGAAGAAAAGGATTAATTACAGATGAGCTGTGTGTCATGGTAATTAACTATTGCTGCTTCTCTCATTCGCCACATTCTGGTATTTTTTTCCGCTTTAGTAGATTCAAGGAATAAGAATTTTTATCACATCCCCTGCCTAAAGTCCCTGATGGGTTTGTCACACATAAATTTGCACGGCATACACAAAATATTAGCCCTCAGCATTTTTCTTTATACCTACGCACTTTCAAACGTGGAGCTAAGTCAAGCATGCACCGTGGCAGAAAGGTCCAGGTGTGGAGTTAGCAGAGTGACTATGAGCTGTATGGGAAGAACCCATTGAGCATGGTGTCCTGAAGCGAGCAGCGAGGTGGGCATGAAGTACTTTTGGAACTATTAAATGTGAGTTGACGGGAGCCAAATAAATCGAATCTAAATGATCCTGATGAGACACAATCATCTGAATGACCCGAGACCTGAGCTTTACCCCTGAAGGCCGCTAGACCAGCTCATTTCTTGCCAGGTTCGCATCTTCACACTCGAGAGGATAGTTTTTCACAGGAAGAAAAGTTTCCAAAAACAACCAGGGAGAGTTCCTGGGGCCACATTCCTAGGATATGTGCAATTTCCTCTGCTTGGCAGGATTCTCTGAGTGTTGTTCTTTGTTTTCCTAATGAAGTAAAGGTGCTCCTGGCACCCCTGCCTCTCCTCTTCCAAATTGGTTTGTTCTTGACTCAGCCAAGAGCAGATAACCTGGGTGCTGACTGGTAGCTTTCTTTGACTTTAAGGCTCCCCCTGAGTGTTTTGTATTTGGAGTCTGCAGGTGGCTAAGGCCATGGGCTGCAGCTTCCCTGTAATCCCTCCACGTCTAAGATTTCTGAGAGTGAGCCTCTCACCACAACCTCACTGGCCTTTCTATGGCTGTGCAGGCTTATGATTCTGTCCTCAATTTCTATCTGGCCAAAATACTTGGGTGCCTTCATTTTCTTCCTTTCTTTTTTTCCCAACATAGTATTTTTATTGAGTCTGGGAGTTTCACATCATATACCCCTAATAACAATTGATTCCCAATCTTTGCTTCTCTACCCTCTGCCCTTGTGACCTCCTCCCAAAAGGAAAGAGAAACAAGTCCAATTCGTGTTATCTACACACTCACTGGAGTGTGGTCAAACTCTCAGTGGCCCGACCCTCAAATAGAACTGAATCCCCCTACACTTCAGCATCCTATCCCACTTTTTAAGAGTTCTCTTCAATGGCTTTCTGTTTAGACTGTTACTCTTGGAGGCGGTGGACTGGAGGTAGGGGTTGTCACAGAAGTCTTCTGTGTCCCTCTTTCTCAGCTGTATATTTTCAGCCCATCAATCTCATTGTCAAAGTAGCTTATTTGCTCTTCACAGTGGATCCTGGTCTTCCATATGGCCTCTGGTGTCAGCACAGACCATGAATAGGGTTCTCAGTTGTAGTAGGGCTATGAACCCAGACAAAGCAACTTGTTTTTGTTGCAGCTGAGATCATGGACATCAAAATGGATTCAGGTAGTGGCATAGACCACGGAATCACGGACATCAGCACAGACTCGAGGCACAGATCACAGACCTAGACACTGCCCTCAGCTGCAGCATGGGTCAGACATCACCTCGGCCCCAGGTGGCAGTGCAAGCCACTCACATCAACGTGGCCCCTGGGAGCAGCATTGCCTAGGACCACAGACATACATATGCCCTTCAGTGGTAGCATAGGCTCCTGGACATGGCCACATTAAGAGCATAGATCCAGTCATGGCCCTCTGCAGAAGCATGGCCCCGTACAGCACCATGATCTTAGGTGACAGTCTCCATTTTCTTAATGAAATCTAGATTAATAAATATTCATTCTCAAGAAAGACATCTAATTAACCTTTTAACATCTTCCTGAACAACTGTAAGGGAATTTAAGCCATAGCACACATTTTAATTTGTTTGAGATAACCTATTTTGTATATAATTTTAAAACATTTGTGTATTACTATTTGTCCATATGTATCCATGTGAACCACATGTATGCCTGGTGTCCACGGAGTCCAGAAAAGGGCACCCAATACCCTGGACCTGGAGTTACAGACAGATGTGAACTACAATGTGAGAGCTGGGAACTGAATGTCAGGTCTCTGTGAGAACAGCAAATATTGTTGTGCTTTCTCTCTAGCCTATAATATAATTTAAAAATGTTATAGGTGATGGGGAGATGGTTTAGTTGGTAAGGAGATTATTACATAAGCATGAGAAACCAGAGCTCTGATCCCCAGAATCCACACAAAAAGTCAGGCTTGGCCACAAGCATCTATAATCATAGGACAGTGGGCAGAGGAGGATCCCTAGAGCTCACTGGCCACTAGCCTAGCCAAAATGGTAAGCTTCAGGATCAGCGAAAAGGCTGTCTTAGGTTGGAGAGATGGCTCAGTGGTCAAGAACACATGCTGCACTCTCAGAAGGTCTGAGTCCTATTCTCAGTACCCACGGAAGGTAGCCTACAACTGTCTAACTCCATCTCCAAGAAATCTGGTTCCCTCTTTTTTCTGAGGGCACCTGCAATTACTTGTGCTACCCACACACATACATAACTTAAAAGTTTCTGTACTCAGATAAGCCTCTCCGCTGATGCAATAATCCAAATCTGACCAAATCAAACCGAATTAGAAAAAGACCAGGTTTAATGGATACAAATGCTGGCGGATGACTTTCCACCCTGCTCCCCAGAGAAAAAACAGATGGTTTTCAGGTCTTTCTTTCCCATTTCCTCTCTATGGGACTGGAAAGCATCCAAGAGCATTTATATCTGTTAAATCTGGGCTTTTTCTAATTTGGTTTGATTTGTATTATTGTGTTAGCGGAGAGGCTTATTGGGGTGCAGAAACTTTTCATATAGTTCATCTCAAGAGCTAGAGGTGGGACTAATTGTTTCATAAAGCCTGCTGGACAGTCTGAATTTGACACATATATACAGGTGTGCTTCTAGAATTCAATTTAGATTTGTTAGATGTGTGATTGTGATACATATGTCCAGTGATATGCACCAGAGAAGAACATGGGATTCTCCAACGGGGAATACATAAACCTCAATATATGAAATGTTCATCTCAGTTCCAGGGATGGATATGACGGGGGCAGAGAGAGCATAAAGAAAAGACAAACACAGGGCTGACAGAAGAGCTGGGATGGAGTGGACTGGGCTCTCAGATGGAGAGGTCACAGCATCCAGGAAGCTGGGTTTGTTTATTAGACGTGGCTGGACAGGGTTGAGGTTATCATGCACAGACGGACAAAGAGGTGGGCTTATGCTATACAGCTGGATCAAGGGATGTGGTGGATATTTCTGCACACATTACAAAGATTCTCACTTGGACCTGCTGGGAGGCCTTTACTGTTTCCTTGAGCCTATCCTGGGGAAGGCTTCATTATTTCCCATGGGTCAGAAGCTTTGACTCTAGATATGTCTGACTCATGTCAACAACACACACCCATTCATGCTTTCAAACACTCAGAATTTCACAGCTTCCTTCGTGCCCCCAAATATACATTTGCTTAAGTAAAAATATAAGGTGCTAAATAATTTGTGAAAATTTAAGAATAAAGGTATGAACTCAGAAAATGTCTTTTAAATCCCAGTAGAACAATGTCTTGGTCAGGATTATTACTATTGCGTGGTGAAACACCATGACCAAAAGCAACAAGGGTTTACTTGATTTACATAGCTTGGGTCACAGTTCACTGAGGGAAGACAAGGCAGGAATTCAAATTGCATGGGAATCTGGAGGCAGGAGCTGAGGTAGAGGCCACAGAGGGTGCTCCTTATTGGCTTGCTCCTTGTGGCTTTCTCAGTCTGTTTTCTTATAAAACCCAGGGCCGCCCACAATGGGCTGGGCTCACCCCTATCACCACTAATTAAGAAAATGCCACAATCTTGTTTATAGCCTGTTCATATAAAAGCATTTTGTCAGTAGAGGTTCAGTCATCTCAAAAGACTTTAGCTTGTGCTAAAATGAGCTTGGTATAAAATGAGCCAGTATTTTTGCCTACTGCTTCTACTTAGTTTATTTGTTTTAAAACGATACTATTTATTTGAGGTTAAAGCACACTGGCCGAGATGAACTACCACACAGGATACCCCATGAAAAACCTGATTGACAATGTCCCTAATCAGTAGAAAGTAGTCTAGAGAACAATGCCCAAATTCCCTAAATGATTGTTCATAAACATTTACTTACATTTGAAGGGGGAATGCTATAGAAACAAATACTTTGCATTGGTATGGATCTTGGTTTATTGATAAAAATTTAAGGTCAAATTTTTATATGTATATTTCTACTCTTGATTAAAGTATTGTGTTTGTGCAGCTCATTTAAAAATGTAATGTATAATTAAAAATACAGTTAATAGTAATCTATAATAATCAAGCTTGTAGTCATATTAGTTATGTTTTCTGGATGTACAGAGATATATTTCTGATGGATAGGTATTCTTCAAACCTTTCAAAGACTAACAGAATATGTCATTTAAAATGTTTTAAGAACTTAGAACTTTTCATGACAACGAGACACATCTGCTTCTGGCAACACCAATCTACTTCAAGAGGATGATGGGCATCAAAGAGGCTCCTTATGGAATTGTTTAGCCATTTGGGCAAGAAGCTGCTCTTGCCTGGACTGCTTGATGGTGTGCTGCATGAACTGGGCATGCAGGTCCCTCAGAAAAAATAACTGCTATACTTGTACAAAGAAGATGAGACAGTCCTTCAGGGTTCCTGATTCATGAAAGAGTCTGTCAGATGTCCTACAGGACAAAAAATAAGTGTCTAACAAACTTCCTATATAGGCAGATGTGTCTTTGAAATTTCCTGCTTCATGAAAAAGTCTGCCAGATACTATGGGCCAGTAGGCTGAAGATGGATGCCCACAATGTTATAAAAGAACTTTGGGTGACTGTCCAGGCAGTGAGATGTCTCTGTCAATTCTATAGTTTTGGAAGTTGCTTACAGTGCACTTCCTGTTAACTTAGGTAATATTATTTCCTTCTGGGGTATTTGATGGAGTTAAACAATAGATAGTTATAATTATAGTCTTTCTTAGTTATGATAAAAGATAAAGTAGATTTAAATATTATAACTATAATTCTTGTTTGATAACTGTTTTATTGCATGTAATCTTGCTATGTTAAATTAAAACCTTCCTTTTCATTTAGACATAAAAGGGGAGGTGATGTGGGATTCCCCTCTATATGCTGTGAATATGTTTTATTACCTTGGGTTAATAAAGAAGCTACTTTGGGCCTATGGCAGCACAGAATAGAGAAAGTTGGGAATTCCGAGCATAGATAGAGGAGAAAAGAAGGTAGAGTTAGGGAAACGCTATTTAACTGCTGAAGGAGACAGAGGTCCCAGAACCTTTCTGGCAAACAATAATCCTTTTGACGATACACAGAATAATAGAAATGGTTAATTTAAGATGTAAGAGTTACTTAATAAGAAGCCTGAGCTAATAGGCCTAACAATGTATTAATTAATGTGGTTTTTGTGCAATTTTTGGGGGTCTGGGCAGCTGGGAATAAACAAGCAACCATTGTCTACAGAAGAGCTAGTGGGATATGCCTAAGCTAAGCCTGAGCTTTCATAATTAGTAATAATTCTTCATGCACTTGTTGTAGAGCTGGTTGGTGGCACAGAGAAAGACTTGTCACAGAGGGCTGTTAGAGCAATAGAAAAGTACAAGGTGATTTTCAAAGTTGAGGCTCCATCAAATGTGACTGAAGAGAAAGTCAGTGCCCTTGCTGGCATACAACTTTCTATGGAAATACTTGGAGATCCTCCTTGGAATTTGGAGCCCTCTTTGCCTGGTCACAGAGTTTTAAATTTATATTATTTTACTTTTAAAATTTAATTAGCATTTATTAAATTCAATTTTATGTGGTGTATAGGTGTTTTGCTGCCATGCCTGTCCGTGCACCATGTTTTGCCTGTTGCCAGCAGAGTCCAGAAGAGGGTGTTGAATTCCATGGAACTACACTTACAGATGGTTGTGAGATGAAGTAGCAAATATCTTCATCAACTCTGGATAAGAAGGAGCTACTCTGAGATGCAGTGTGTCAGTAGCATGTGTTGTAGACCTTTGGGGATGCTATAACAAGGTAAGCTGGATTATGTAATTTATAAACAGTAGAGAGCTATTTCTTACAATTTTGGCAGGGGAGAAATCAAAGGTCAAGGCGCAAACACATTCATTGTTTGTCTACGGCAGGAGGGCAAGAAGAACCAACAAACTCCCCCAATCTTCTTTCACACGGACACACCAATTTTACTTATGAGAGCTCTGATATCATAATCAGACCATAGCAGCCTCCCTTAGGGCACAGGGTGGTGTCCCAGCAATGCTTTCCTTGTTCTGACACACCAAGACATGACAACCGTATCTGGCATTGTGAGGAGCCTTCTAACAATTCTTTGTGAATAGAAAAAACAAACAAACAAACAACAACAACAACAAAAAGAAGAAATCAAACAGGAAGGACAAGACTGCTCCTAAGTATAGTGGAGGAGAAGGTTTATTGTAGATAAAAAGCAGAGCATAACCAGAGGCAGGGACATCTGGAAGAGTGGAGTGTGAACATGACCCTGAACCAGACCTTGGGGGCGGGCATGGGAGAGCCTGGAGACCTTGAGAGTAAAGAGTTGAATCACATAGGGAGGGGCAGCCGGGGTAAGAGCAGTTCCACCCCTGAGGTGGAGAAGTTTAGAGTAGGGGACAGTGTAGACCAGGCACGCCCTGTAACAGATGGGGACTGAGGCATGCTGGGGGAACCTGGTAGGCAGGTCTGCTTTGTTCCGGGTTTGAGACCTAACGAGATTGTTACTTTATGTGTGTTACTGGTGGGATTGCAGGAGATTTGGAACATTGGGATTGGATTCACACCAAAAGAAATGACTAATGAGGACAATGTCTTCCCGGCACAGCATAAGCGGAGGTCTGTGAAGGCGCAGGCCAGGCCTTGTCAGGCAAAGCTTTGCTAATGTAAATTGATTCCTGGAGGGCTTCCAGGTCACAGAGGGCTAGGCCATTATCACTGCTGCAGGAATAGTTTTAGATGATGAATGGTAACCATTAGACACCGAATGAAAGTTACTCGGCTTTTGGACACTTTCACAGTTTGCGTTTACGACGTATTTAAATAACAGGCCAGAGCAAAATAGAGCTCACTTAGTTTAGGTTAGCTTGCTGAGAAATGCTAGCTTTGATAGCCACGGCTTCCACTGAACAGCGATTCTGATGAAGTAATACTATTCCTTGCATTAAGGGGCTTCTTTGGGTTTCCAAGCTAGAAATTGAACGCTTGATTGATTGGTATATTCATCCACCCAACCTATTTATTGAGCAATAAGAAAAGGTACAGATATGTGAAAATGGCTTAGGTTAGTGGTCATGATCAAGATACTACTGACATTCTGAAAAAAAAAAGGGGCAAAAGTCTTTTAGTTTATAGCCCTAGAGGAATAGTGATTGCCCACACAAAACAATAGAGGTTTGCTTTTCCTAACCAGATGTGATACTCCCCATCACTCCTCAAGCATAAATATCCTCTCTTTTCATGCTCCGATTCTACCATGAACACATGTTCCTCTTTGCTCCTGCTGACAGCCTTGTGCAGGACTCTAGGATAGCAAGGAAACAAATGATCATTAGTGCCTACGGGGTGACAGCTTCAGCCAGGGCCCGTACTGGAGTCACACCTAACGGTTCACAGACATTAGTTCCCTCCATACTTCTGAGGCCGTATTCCCAAGAAACAGATAAAGTCGCCAGGCTTAAAGTCTAAACAACACCTTTAATGTCACTCTGCTGGGAAGTGGAATTTTGGCACTCAGTCCCGGTAGCCCCGAAGCTCTGGTCCGTCTCTCTGTACTGGAGTTTCTCTCTGCAGAACGAGAGGACTGAATGTTAATTTCATTTGTCCTCTTTTTATGGTATTGGCAATTTTATCTCTTCTGTCTGCCTCTTTGCAAATATTTTGTAGTTTCCTCTTGGAATTCTTTCCTTATATGTGTTGAATTGGGCGATAGATTTCAAGTATCCTTTTTATTCTTTGTTCATAGAGAGATGCACAGTCTTACTCCAGAATTTCCCTGTCTTCAGCACTTTATGAGATTTTCCTGCCTTCCACTCTCCTGACCTTTTGTCCTTACTCTTCAGTTTTATATGACTATAAAGGGATGGACTAAGAAGGAAGAATAAAATTGGGGGAAAAGTCAAATAATTAGGAAAAAGAACGGGTGAAAAGTTGGTGCTAGAACACAACCACGTTTATTGTCAACCGCCTGTAGGAAATGCAGGTGTGTGTATTATATTGCTATCAGATTGCCTTCCTGAGGCACATAGATGTATCAGAATTGGGCATGGTATTATAATATTCAGACTTAAGTGCCACACAGGAATTCAAAAGCCAGGCGGATACTAAAATAAGCCACCGGATTTTAGAAACAGTTTCTATCCATTTGGTGTTGGCCTCGATGCTGCAGATAAGTCCTCTGGAATATTGTGTGTCTGACAGCCCTGAATATTGTTCTAAAGATAGGAAACCTAACGATACATAGCAGCTAAATGCACAGGCTGCGGTGGATGTAAGTGAAACCACCCCGCAGCTGCCACAAATGTGCTGCTGTAAAAATGCAGGGCTGTGAGATGCCATCAGAACCCAGGGCTTGTCCTTCCTGACACATACCACCACGTCTCCCCGAGGCTCCCTTCTCTTTCTTCTTTGTCTGAGGTGAGAGCCAGTAACTTAATTCATTCCAGTTGTCATGGTTAATACACTCTGAAAAAGAGTTGGTTCTGAACCAGAGGAGACTCCCCTAGACTCTGATTCTCCGTTTTATTGTAAAAGAATGACTCCTGTAAGCTATGACCATCCAGCAACTGGTTTTGGTATTCCTTATTGGAACATACAAACAGATGAAGATGGCACTGGGAGAAATTTTCTCTACACACGTTTGAGCTGCTACCCACTAAGTCAGTGCACTTCATCACCTGTGCACCAAGCGTGGACATACATGCTCTCTCTTTTTCTCTTCCATCCATCCATCCTTGACCTCATGCTTGCCGCTCTGGTCTCATTACACAAATGTGGCAGTCACTCAGCTCTCCCCTTGTCTCAACTTGTTTTTCATTCCCAAGACTTCTGGAGTGATCCTGTTAAAAGAAAACATAAGCCATCACTCTTTCCAGCTTATAAAGGCAACGAGAACCCAAAGTATATTATATAAAAATTAAGGTCTTTAACAGAATATGCAAAGTCCTTTGTGATCAAGCCCTTGTTTAATTTTCAGTTATTATTTCCAGAGTGTTCCATTGAATCCTTAGCACACCATACATTGCGTATTGTAACCAACACAGCATCTGAGTATGCCCCATTTTCTTACGGTTCTGCATGGTCAGCTTGGAGACAATTTGTTTCTCCCCTTGCAACTTGCTGCAGACTGCCTTGCGGACATTAGGGGAATTAAGTGGGAAGCAGAGAAGCATCCAATTGTACAAATTTTCTTCCTCTGAAATTGGAATAACAGTTTGGACCTCGTATAAAAAGTAAAATAATTTTAAAGTGGAATATTTAGGGTCTTGTAATAGTGAGCACAGGATTTGAAATTATTCATCTCTCCCCAAAGAGCAAATGCACATGATGACTGTTGGCCCTACTTTCACTGACACATGGCGCTATCAGAGGGTTGTGGGAACAATAACCTAAACTTTCCATTTTAAATTTCCATCAGACATTTCTTCTGATTGTTTTATGTAATTATTATTATTGCCTGGTTCAATTACTTTGTTAGAAATTACAGATTTGTGATTTCAAATATCTCTTAACTATTTTGTATTTCTATTTCTTTTAAATGTAAATAAAACCTTTGTACACCAAATATAGCTATTTGCTTTTCTATCTTTAAATACAGGCTGCACACGAAATGCAATATAATATCTAATGTTTATTGCCAAACTTTAAGCTTTTAGAGATGATTCCATAGTTATTTTTAATGACATTCATTGTTCATGTTGCTTTTGGGTTAATCCCTGTTGCTTAGCTTCATAAAATGCTCTTGCTACATGATATAATTCCCAATCAAAATTCTAGGAAAGGAAATGCTTTGATTTTTGTTGTCATTTTCAATATAAAGGCACTGTGTAAGGATCTTCAACCACGTCTGTGACTGATGTCTTCTACCAGTCACTCAACAGCAGTAAAGTAAATCCAATTACCTTAACCGCCGCCACCAAAATCCCCCTGAGGGAAAGGTCAATCTTTGTTCAGTCAACTGCTTTGACAAATTGCTTAGGATGGAAGTGTAGAGAGGGAGATGAAAGACAGGAGGGAAAAAGAAGTAGGCTAATACTGCAAGCTCCTTGAGCCCAGGCAGACAACAGTAACAGGCTTTTTAAAGAACAAAATTAATGTTATGTTGTTTGGAAAACAAATTATTGCCACCTCTTCCAAAATTTTAGTAAAGCCTGCTATATAATCTACTCAGAAGCTAGTTATAAAAAATTCATACATTTATACATACTGCCAGGTGGTGGTGGCGCACACCTTTAATCCCAGCACTCGGGAGGCAGAGGCGTTTGAGACCAGCCTGGTCTACAAGAGCTAGTTCCAGGACAGGCTCCAAAACTACAGCGAAACCCTGTCTCGAAAAACCAAAAAAAAAAAAAAAAAAAAAACATACATACAAGGAAAGGATTGAGTCCCTGTCTGTTCCATTGTGATTGCTGTATGTTAAAACTTCCCTTAAGGTGTCATCATTCAGACACATGCAGGTAAAAAAAACAAAAACAAACAAACAAAAAACCCCACACACAGGTTTGGAATAGTAAAAAAATTGATTTATTTGAACTTGTGATTAGTTGAACAACTTCAATAAAGTGGTAGAGGCAAGAAAATCAAATAAATAATCAAGGGACTTAACAAAAGGAATAAAAGTAGAATTCAAGATGACATAGGGGAAAACAAGCTTTCTAACAATGGGTAAAGAAGAAAATATGGTAGAAATAAGGAAGTAAAGATCTAAGTTGGGTGAAAGTTTTATTTGGGCTGGAAGTAAAGAAACTCTCTAACATTGAAGTTTGGCAACCAGAAAGAATGCAATCAAGGTCAGAACAGGATTGAAGTTGTTAAGTGGAGTCTAAGATGTGGCTATTAGTATTAATGGCTGAGAAAGGTGAATGCTAATGTACCACAGAAGAGAAGTTTACCCCTTTAGACATGAAACAAGAGTTATGGCCACAGATGTGTTGGGTAAAGAGATAATATACCAGATGTAAGATTTCTCAAGCAATGTGATGAGTGATCTGGAGGGTCATAACTGCAACAATAATAAAGACATGACAGACAGTCAAATTATATGATACTTAAAGGCAAAGAAGTAAGTCAGTGGACATTAAATAAGTCATATGAATTCTTAAAGATATTCAAGAGGCATCCATATATCAAGAATAAACTGCTATACAAAGAAAATAGTCCAAGACAGAAACATACAGAGCATGGACATTAGAAGTAATATTGCTAAAGAAAACCCACAGACATCTGAATCATGGGAAGGGCATTGATAAAGAAAAACTGATGGTCTGGAATATGAAGGTAAGATCATAACCCAGGATCCAGGCAAACTTTATAAAAACATGGTGACCAAGGAAGCATCTGAGAAGCAGGGTGGAAAGAAATCAAGTTCCCAAGAAGGTTTAGAAGGAGGAAATTGATACTTGTGGGTGGTCTCTCTGACCCCCATGGCCAACAGAGTGACTATCTGCAGTCGGTGAGAAGGTAGTAGTTCAGTTCAGCATGAATAAGCAGGTGCTGGTTCAAACTTGGGGAGTCTGAATCAAATAGTTTATTTTAGGCATATTTAAGCGCAACACAATTTGGTGAAGACTTTCGTGGTAATAATGAACTCAATCCTTTGTGCACAATGTAAGTTAAATATACATTGGGCATGATTACATCAAAAGTCTTTCCTAAGGACATGTGACACTTTCCATTAAGATGGATTCTATAGATTGACTCAGAGAAGCAAGGCTACAATAAAGATCCTGGGGGTGGAAGGGAAGGAAAAATAAGCTTGTGAGAAGGGTTCAAGGGAGGATCCACTGTGGTCTTGGAAATACAGAGTGCAGAAGTTACTAGGCTATTAGCCGCATCTTCTCTTGGTCTTCTGGATGGATGTGTTATGCTCAGTCAGTAAAGGAAGAATTTTTTTCTGGACTGAGAAAGATTTGATACTTCATATAGTAAAGCTAAACAAATGTTGAATACAGTGAATGAGAAGAGAAGTCTATGAAGACGCAGTATAGTAAGTTCAGAACACCATGAATAAACCAACGCATTTAACTGACCATCTGTGCCATTTTGTGTGTAGAGTTCAGTAGTGTTATGCATAATCTTATTGCATAGTACATCTCTAGAATTTTATCATTTTGCAAAACTGAAACTCATTAGGTATAAATCCCTCGCCTCGTATGCCTCACCCTTTCTTCTTTCTGTTTCTGAGTGTTGACTGCATTAGGGATTTCATGTGAATAGGATCATACAGTCTTGTTCTTGACTTATCTCACTCAGCAATGTGCCCTAAGGTCTACCTATAGACACAGACAGAATTCTCTTCTTTTGTAATCTTTAAAATATTTCATTACTGAAAAAAGTCTTAACAAGTATGCCAAATATAACTAAAATATGAGAGAAAAGCGATATCACTTTTAGGCATAAGACTTTTTCCAAGAAGTCCATAGGAATTTAAGGAAACTTTAAATATTATAAAGAAAAAAATCTTTTGAAATAACAACAAAACTAACATCTGAAATCACAGTTGAAAGCTTAATGTATTCGTTTTAGAATCTGACTGATCA
This sequence comes from Chionomys nivalis, assembly GCF_950005125.1. NCBI lineage: Eukaryota > Metazoa > Chordata > Mammalia > Rodentia > Cricetidae > Chionomys > Chionomys nivalis. The sequence goes on from NC_080095.1 coordinate 68,809,614, forward strand.
CGGGAGGTGATGGTAGGTAAGATTTGAGTGACAACCAGCAAGTGTGGTTTGATGCATCCCAATCTCTATTTCTACCTTTACTTCCATCTTTGTAACCCACACTTAGAAAATATCCATCCTTTGAGGATCTTATACACACTATAGAGGTTTCCCAGGCAAGAAACTTGATACATCCCTAAAGCCAGAAACATTCAAACAACAAATTCTGATCATTGTGTAATAGAATTAGACAGATGAAAGCTTTTAATAATTGAAGTTAATTCTTCTGAAGAGGGGAGAGAATTCAGGCAGTGTGTAAGTGGAAGGTAAGACAAGACATCCTTTTAAAAAATATGCCTTTCCAATGAGGGTTCACAATATTATACTGTTATTAAAGATAAAAGTGTATGAAAACAATATCAATTAGCAACATATAGTGTCGTTGAATGACCAGAAACTGGAGTGTTCAGCCAGGTATTTTGATGATAATCTCATGAGTATTGTAGACATAGTACTGATACAATGAGGAAGTGAGGTAGAGTTAAAATATGATTAACATATTTTTAATAAACCAATTACTGCTATTTATGGGATTCTGAGTCTACCCTTTTTGTAAACACAAAAAATACACAGACAACAATATCTCTTTGCTTATGCAAGTAAGTGATACAGAGACAAAATAATGTTTCTGAACTTATCCCTGCTAAAAATAAAATCTACTTTAATTCTGTGAAATTAATATTTTCCAGCATTTCTTTCTCTGTTTGCCAAGAACAAATTCTAGTTGGTGACTTAAGCAGTGAAGTTCACTGTGTGCCTTCTCTGAGAGATAAATACAAGAAAATGATGTTTACTTTGAGGTACAAGGTCTTTCATTTCTTGGAAAGAACAAGATATTCCTATGTCTGGAAAACTTTGTAAACCCAACCTTGACAAAAAAGAAACATATTAATAAACAGCTACTAAAGAACACTCACAACCTTTTTCCTTCAGTTAGAGGCTATATAAGATAACCACGCCTTCTTTTCTTATTCAAAATGAAAATGAATAACCTCTTAGGGAATTAATTTAGGCTGTAAATTCTTCTCAACCTATTGGGAAAACATAACATTTAAATATTAAAAAATTTTAATTAGGATATGGTTGCATCATTTCCCCCCTTTCCCATCCTTCAATGTGCCCAATTCCCGACCCCTCCCAAGTTTCTCTCTTTACTCCCTTTCGATTTTATGGCCTTGTTTTCTTTGGTACTGGTCTCTCTCTGTGTGTGTGTTACTTTTCTATTGCTGAAATAAAATACCATGACTAAGGCAGTTTATAAAAGGAAGGGTTTAATTTGGGCTTACAGTTTCAGAGGGTTGAGTTCATTACCAGCACAGTGGTAAACTGTGGCAGGCGGCAGACATGAGGGGTAGAGAAAGAACTGAGAGATCACATCTCAAACCTCAAACAGGCAGAAGAACTGAGAATGGTGGGGGCAGGGCTTTTAAACTCCAAAACCCTCCTCCATGACTCTTCCTCCAGTTAGGACATACTCTTTAAAACTCAAACAGGATCACCAAATGGGAACCAAGTGTCCAGATGCCTGAGAATGTGGAGAGCATCTCATTTGGGCCTCTACCTAAACACACTCACACAACATATGAATAGAAGCTGCTGAATTCATTTGGTGCTGCCCTGTACATGACTTCAGGACAGATCACTTGTTATTGGATAATCAGTTAAGGGGCTTATTCCTGGAAGAGGAATTCTCCCCTCTCTCAGCCTTCCTCAGTTGCCTGTAGTTCTTTGCATACGGGTGGAGCCCATAAGATTTCGTTCTTCCTTGTTAGCATCCTTACTGGCGTTGTTATTGTTCATGTCCTGTTTATGCAGACATAGTATTGAGGTATCATGAGTGCAGTTTCCTGGTATTTATAAAAGACATAATTTCATAGGAAACCTACTGGTCCTCTGACTCCTAAAATCTTTACACTCCTTTTCCTTAATGTTCCCTGAGCCTTAGGTGCAGGAATTGTATTGTAGATCTATCCACTGAGGCCAGACACCCTACAATCTATTGATCTCTGTGTCTTGACCAGTTGTGGTTTTCTGAAACAGTCTCCATCTGCTACAAAGAGAAAGTTCTTTGATAAGGTGTGGGAGCTACACTTATCTGTGGGCATAGGATAAGTTTTTTTTTTTTTCTTCAGTGAATCACCTCGGGTTTATTCCAGAGTATAAGAATTATATGGGGTTAAGAAACCTGGGGACAATCCCTAATTTGCATTAAGTGGCACCAAGCTATCATAAGGCTTCGTATGTAGCATCAGGGTCCTATAACAGAGTTCCTAGTACAAGTGCTATTCACCATATGTGCAGCAGGGGAGGCTTCTAGCAAGGATCGGTACCAAGAGTCATGCTAAAGATAAATCAGGCATCTAGGCTTTGCAACAGCTTTCAGATAAGGTAGTCCTCCAGGCCCAGAGATATTCTCCAGATATCAGCAGGTAAAGAGCAGAAAATCTCATTGTGAAGAGTCTAGGAGTCCCATGTCTTCAAGCTTTGGATAAAAAGTTGAGAGGCCATGATAGGCCATCACCTTTGATCAGTCAACAAGGCCTCTCAACAACAATTATATTTCATGGATATTCATGGCCATGTAGCCAACCTATGATATTTTGTTTATGTTCTAACAAATAAAGCTTACCTAAAGATCAGAGTGCAGAGCTAGCCACACTAGTTAGCAATGGAGGTCAGGCAGTGGTGGCCAGCACCTTTAGTCCCAGCACTCAGGAGACAGAGGTAGGCAGATCTCTGATAGTTCAAGACCACCCTGGGCTATTGGTCACCGGTTTGAATGGATCAGAACCAGTTGGAACAAGTCTGAACCAGTCTGACCCGCCCCAACAGACACGACACACGTGGCAGAACGGACATGCGTGATAGATATGACAGCATGGCGAAACTGACACGCGTGGCAGAAGGGACACACGTGACAGATATGACATGCGTGACAGACGGGACACGTGTGGCAGAAATGACACGTGACGGGGACACACGTGTTGCTTCTGCCACACGTGACAGCTGCGCGTCGCATCTGTCACATGTGTTTGTTCTGTCACGCGTGCCATATATGTCACGCGTGTCCAATCTGTCAGTGTGTCATATCTGTCACACGTGTCGGTTTTGTTGCAGTGTCTGCCCTCACTTCCTTCTACCCAGCATCCTGTTCTGTTTATTCTGCCTACCTAATTTTCTGTCCTATCAAAGGGCCAAGGCAGTTTCTTTATTAACCAATGAAATCAACACAAAACAGAAGACCCTCCCACACCATTTCCCTTTTTTTCTGTTTAAACAAAAAAAGAAGGCTTTAACTTTATTATAGCAAAATTACATATAACAAAACAGTTATCAAGTAAGAATTACAGTTGCAATATTTATATCTATTTTATCTTTTATCATAACAAAGGAAAACAACTATAACTATCTATTCTTCAACTCCATCAAACACTCCAGAAGGATATAGGCATAGGATAAGTTTTAGGTTGTAGTTAGAACGTATGCTGTTCTAGTCAAGTGTCAGTAGTAGGCTCTCCCTTAAGATCTGTAGCACCACTGGACATGGATAGCTGCCCCTGACCTGAAAGCCTCCTTCCTGTGGTCTAACTTTCGTAGTTCCAGAAGGTTCTATGCAAGCTGTCAAGGGAGAGAATCAATCAGTAATTCTATCCATCTTTGATGCTTATGAACTAGAGCAATAATCCACACAGAAAGATCTCCCTATAGGCGCAATAATGACACTCCTATCCTAGGGGTGAAAGCTCCCTATTAGGACTTAAGGCCCTCTCAGCAGGAGGGAAATCATACCTGTACTAGAAACCTAACACTTCCTTTCGCACACTTTTCTCTCCTGTCCCTTTCTAATTGCACAAATATCTGCAAGCCTCAGAACCTTCATTACTGAGAGGAAGTCAAGGAATGAGATTCAGACTCATATAGATATCTGGGCAATTTAAAAGGGGCAGGAGAGGAACTGCCTCTCAGTTGTCTTGGATTTCTTTCCATTCAGCTCTACAGAGTTAATTCATCTCTTAAAATTTACTACCTCAATCTTCCCAAGACCAACATGGGCTCTGTAAAACAAAAGCCTCTCCACATAAAAAGCCCCAGCCTTCTTGAAGAGGAGAGGTTTAAAATATGTAGGTCATGGCAGCTGTCACCACTTTTTCCTGATACGACTTCCCACTCCTGCCAAAGTAATGCACTTTACTCAGGGACAAGTATCAGGACCTAGGAACGCTTTAGTTGACCGAATTCAGACGCTGTGCCTTCTCTTTCTAAATTCTCCTTTGCTAAGTTCTTGCAACACTCCAAACCAAGGCAATCAAGAAATGCCAGGGAATGCGGAAATCTCAATGTTATAGGAAAATATTTGCTTCATGTGTGAGCCACCAGGACGTGCTAAACTAATTTAGTAATAGTCAGTTTTATACAACCAAGTTATTTTCATACGCATGCCACAACGTGAAGTAAAGGGGAAAGTTCTCACTGTATATGACATTTAGAGCTCACTTAATTACATTTGTTTCAACACTTGGGCTGTAGATAAATTAGTCACGTGACAATGAAGCTGAAAATATGCTTCAGCCTGTGCCGTCAGCTGCCTTACCAAAGGCTGCCTTTGCCTTGGTAAAAGGACTTTGGAAATCTGGTATTATCCAGTGCATTCACAGGATTCTTCATTATTACCTAGGAAGCCCTTGGTGAGGGACTCCTCAATTCCTCAGTTCAGGGTACACTGGTGCATTCTGGAGACATTCTCTCTGTAGTGGTGTTGAGGAGGATTTTCCTCTGAGAGGAAAACCTTCTATCCTGCAGGGAAGCTCATTAGACACAGAATATTAGAGAGGAACTAGAACAACAGGTTGTTCACAGGGAAGGTGACGCAGCCCACCCTGCAGGGAACTCCTTAAGCTCAGGACATAAACAACCCAGAGGCTTCAGAAACTTCTGAAAACTAACCAAGGCACCAGAACCTTCCCCTCCCCGGGGCTTTTAAGTGGTAAGGACTGCTGAGAGACACTCTCAGACAAGCTGAACCACTCACTAGAAGAGGCTCTGACCAGATGCTGAGCTGCCTGGAAGAAACAGATGAGCCCAGCTGCCTGGAAGAAACAGATGAGCCCAGCCGCCTGGTGATGCAGACCAGTTGAGCTGCTTGGAGGAGGCTCAGAGCAACCAGGCCACCTGGAAAGGACACTCTCCAGCCGTTTATCCTACCTGCAGTTTGTGCAGCAAGCTCCAGGTTTCCAGCTTTTATGTGCCATCACCCAGGCTTGGATGGGTTGTGGTGGAGCAGCTGTCTTTGAGTCAGCTCTATTCTTGTAAGTAATCCAACAAACAAACAAACAAACAAACCCAAAACTCATTATTTCTCCAAGTTAGACTTTGATGGTGTCTTTACTCTGGTCTTCCATTGGTTCCCTATGTGGATGAGTAGACAGACACACACGTACATCTCCCCTAGGAATTGTCATTAAACGAGCTGGTGAATTCCCTTTTAAGTTTAGAATAGATTTCTCTGATGAGTACCTATGCTTCCAGCAAAGGAGTGACTTATGTGGTGAGGAGAAGCTAATCAAATCTGCAGGAAGACGGCTTGACATCATATTGCTCATTGACAGCTTAGTATATCAACAGAAAGGCTAGGCAGAGCTGTGGGTAGGTAAGTGCTGGCGATTATGATTAAAGGTGGCGTGAACCTGGCAGGTAGGAGACCACGGTGGGTGGAAGACAGACAGATATGGATGGCATGCAGAGAGAGCTTGGGTATAGAGTTTATTTAGTGGGTATTGGGAAGGGTATAAGGGTAAGGAGTTACAGGGAGGGGGGATGAGAAAGAGAAAGGGAGGGAGAAAGAGAAGAGAGGAAAGGGAAGGGGGAAGGAAAGGCAGAGGCTGCCTCTTTAGAAAAAGGATGGAGAGAGAGAGAGAGAGAGAGAGAGAGAGAGAGAGAGAGAGAGAGAGAGAGAGGAGATGCAGGAGATCCTCTTACCCGCAGCAGGAAGGAGGAGATTGGGAGTGTGTGGGGCTTGTCTTTTAGAGGGACAGAGTACCCAGGTGACAGGGGAGGACAGCAGATTTATTATTACATTTATTATTACAACAGGCAATGCTAGCATCCTAGCTCCAAGCATGCAAGAATCAGCAATATAAACAGTACTTCATTAGTGCTCTGCCTAACATAGCATCCATCTATACATTCTCTACTTATAATATTTTTGGACTCCTGGAAGTTTGCCTGGAAGATAGGATTTTTAGGTTCTTTTCTTTGAACCAGATAAAACATGATGATTTTTCCACCTATTTCTTCCTATTCCAAACTGTTTCATCGATATTTTTCCAGCTGTTCAGTTCACCCTGGTTTTTTTTTTTTTTTTTTTTTTTTGTACTGGTTTTTGAATCAATGAGAGAAAGTTGTTGGAGTGTGGTCTAAAGGTTATTGCATCTGACTTTCCTTACTGTCTCCTTGGGGTTTATTAGGAACTTCTTTCCATCCGTCTCAGTTAAAATCGTCATCTGTGTTGCTCAGGTAAATGCACGGCTCTGCAACATCCGCGGGGCCACTGGAGGAGTCCAGCCTGGACTTTTGATCATCAGTGACCAACTGAAAGTACTGCTTAGAGAGTGGACTGAATAGGCCGGAGCGGGCTTGGGTGCATTTAAGAGAAGAAACATCTTCGTGTTTCCCAGCTGTCTCCAGTCCTTGGCAACTCCAGACTCATGGGGTTTCTTTCAAGAAGCACCTGTTTGCATTGTAGCCAGAATTTGTAGCAAATTATTTCCACACAGTTGGAAATAACATCAAATTGGCTCTTTTACCAGGCACGCCGGACGGGCGCATTTGGGTTTCAGAGATGTTTGTGTGTTCTTGTAGTGTGAAAATGCCTTTATTTAAAACAAATACATTTTCCAGCTCATTATCCCACAGTGTGAAGCCCAATTCTGTTAAAAATAATTACAATGGCTGAATTATTTTGCTGAGAAAAACAGGTATCCACACAGCACTCTAAATCCAAACTTTTGTCTCCAACAGGCTTTTGATGCCTCATTTCAGGGTATTGTGGCTTGAAACTTTGAGGCCTGTTCCTCTCATCTTGTTACCACCACTGTTTTTTTAAAGATAGAATTATGTAAAGTCCTTTATAAAACCATATGTATTTCACAGTCTTCTTAGACTCCACAAAAAGGAGCCTCTTTTATTCTACTTTTCTTTCTTAAAAATGTTGAAACTCATTAGGTACTGTCAACTTATTGGAAGGAAAAGAAAAGGTCGATATTAATACTTTATGTGTATTTTTCTTTTAAAAAATATGGTTTGCTCTGGAAAAGTAAGAATAGAAAATTGAAAAAGAAAGAACTTTTAACATAGAAAAATTTCAATTCTCACATAAAGTCTGAGAACGTTAGGAGCAGGAGTGAGCGTGGGCCTCTAATTCTCCTGCTCTTTCCCCTTTGTGAAGACCACACAGGGTTCATTTTCAAGGCTTCTTCTCCTCTCCATCTTTAACTGGGAGAGCGTTAGATCTGGACATTAATTTGGGCCTTGTGAAGAAGAAAGGCCTGAATGTTTTTTTCATCAGAAACATTTCCCCCCATATCTGAACCCTCATGCTATTCAAAAACAGTTAAGGTTTATCATTAATTCGCAATAAACGTTTTAAGGTTACAACACTCACATTATCTAAGGGCGACTGGAAAATTTCTCCAGGCGATTAGGACTTTTGCATTTCAAAGTTTTAGGCAGGCAGGAAAAGTGCTTTATGACTTTATTGGCTCTCCTCGTGTGGGGAGAGAAACTGGGTACCTGTGGCTGCATTTTCACAGCCCCCCAATAGCTGGCCCTCGCACAGTGCGGCATGGAGGTGCTGGGATGTTGTGGTTTGTATCTTCTCAGTGACTCATTGCACTGAAAACACCAAAACTCTAAAGTCTGCACTTAACTTCTTCTCTCTGCTCTTTTTCCTGTCTTAAAATGTATTTATTCTCTGAAATTTTCATAGTTAAGTCCTACTCCTTTCGTTCCCCTCAATCCCACTGGACCCCCTCTCTTAAATTCCTCCTTTCCACTTCAACTCTTTTACATTTATTTATTTGTTCATTAATTCATCCATCCATCCATCCATCCATCCATTCATTCATTTATTTTATAACTCACTAAAACCAGTTGGTGTTGCCTGTGTAGTGCTGTAGGGTCATTCGCTGGGGAATGAGAAGCTTGTCAGTGACATCCCCTGAGAGACAGGTGACTCTCCATCCTTCAGCAGGCACCAACTCACAGTAGCTTCTTACCTAGGAGTTTGACCTAATGAGCCCATCCCTCCACCCTGGAATGGTAACTGACTTGATGTTGGCCTGGTAACCATAGCTTCTATGTATTCATGTTCACAGCAGCCAGGTCACATCCAGCATCCAAAGCACTTCTCCCTATGCTCTGGCCCTTACATTCTCTCTGCCCCCTTCTGCAATGATCCCCGAGCCTTGGGTGGTAGTGTGTTGATATAGATGTCCCATCTAGGGTAGAATTTCTTATTTGACTTTATTTCACTTTTCCAAAACTTCCATTATTATGGTATCCTTTCCATAGGCAACACTTATTAACATCTGGAACTTCCCGAAAAAAAAAGCTAGTTTGTGCATGGAGACCTTTTTGAGAGATTTGCAGGGTAATTTTCTGATGCACATGTGGCATTGCCGAGGCACATCACCTGTACTGATAGGAGATGTTGTAAAATCTTACGGTTGACAGGCTCAGAACAAAGGAGGACAGAGCAGGAAGTGTAAGGAATGCGCCGCCAGTCTCAAATAGGTGTTAGGCGCTTCTGCCAGGTCTATTAGTCTAGTTTCTTTGTAAATGATCTCAGATCCGTGTTTTAACATATACCAGTGATTTCAGAAGATATTATACCTGGAGAACACAGGTGGAGAGTAAAGGCCTTTTAAAATGTTATTGGGTGCTCAGACATAGTGAAAAAATTTTCCAAGATTTATATTTAAAACGTACATTAGAGGTTCTTTCTAAACAGTCTATCATAGAAATATTCGAGTTTCTCTCTGTTGTTCCCCATTTACCTGCCATGTTTACATATGAAACAGTAAATCTCAGATGTCTGCATATACTAAAAGCCAAGGAAAGCCGGGCGGTGGTGGCGCACGCCTTTAATCCCAGCACTTGGGAGGCAGAGGCAGGCGGATCTCTGTGAGTTCGAGACCAGCCTGGTCTACAAGAGCTAGTTCCAGGACAGGCTCCAAAACCACAGAGAAACCCTGTCTCGAAAAACCAAAAAAAAAAAAAAAAAAAAAGCCAAGGAAGGTTGGTACCTAAGAAAGAATAGAAGAAATGGTCCCTGCCTTTGAGGGGTAGTTAAGAAAAGACTTTTTGGTGATCTTACACTGTGAATCGGAATATTGAGTAAGTACCAAACAAACAAACAGGAAAAGTTGGGGACTGGGGAGGAAGCTCACTCAGTAAAGCTTATTAATATGCAGACTTGAAAAGTATGTGGACCTATTTCATCCAAGAATCCTTTGTCACCATCTGGATATAGTGGTGTTTGTGTATAATTCCACCCTTGGAGAGACAGGTACAAGGATCCCTAGGATTCACTGGCCAGCCAGTCTAGTCTAACCGGTGAGCATCAAGTCCCAGAAAGAATTCTCATCTCGAAACAATGGGTGAATAAGCACCCGAGGAACAGCACGGGGGTAGATTTCTGATCTCCACACTTAAGCACACACATGTGTGTGCATGTACACACAAATGCACACGTACACACACACCTTAACACATGCACATTTCCACATATGTACGCAAGAGGGTGCATTCTGAGTGAGTGATTCAGCAAAACAGATGAGAGAGTGTTGTGGGAGCTACGGGCTGTGTTTCTGCCACCCCAGCTCCTGGTCGCCTGGCTAGCTTATGCCCCGAAATAACAACACACAAACTGTATTCTTTTAAACACTGCTTGGCCCATTAGCTCTAGCCCTTACTGGCTAACTCTCATATCCCGATCAACCCATCTCTAATAATCTGTGTAGCATCAGTCTTACCGGGAAAGATTCAGCATGTCTGACCTGGCGGCTTGCTTCATTGCGTCTGCCTCTGAGAGGAGCTGCCCTGCATCTGCCTGGGAGAGGGGAGCATGGTGTCTGAGCTCACTTCTTCTTCCTCCCAGCATTCTGTTCTGTTTACTCCACCCACCTATGTTCTAACCTATGAGGGCCAAGTAGTTTCTTTATTTTTTAAACAATGACCTTCCTCCATCAAGAGAGAGAGAAAAATCAAGTGGTTTAATCCCATAGTTACCAGCATGGAGGGGACAGAAATATCTCCGGTTGCTTCCAGCCAAGTGTTATCAGGCCTCTAGCAGTGCCTGCTTCCATCAAGGAGTATAACCCTTATGCTAGTTAGTTTTTTGTAGACATAACACAAGCCTGGGTCACCTGGTAAGAAGGAATTTCACTTAAGAAAATGTCTCCATTGGACTGGTCAATAGGCAAATCGGTTGGGCATTTTCTTGATGCATAATTGATGTGTGATTAACAGTTGATGTGGCTGCTGGGAACTGGGCTGTGTGACTGAAGAAGCCTTTGATTTGGACCTTGTTGCTAAGGTGTGAGTGACAGAGCAGCCTGAGGTGCAGCACAGAAGTAAGCCTAATGTCTTTCATGGTTCCTTAGTCCTCCAGCGTGGACAGTACCACTCCCAGGCAGGTAGTCTTAGGTTACATAAGAAAGCAAAGTGAGCAAGCCAGTATGCAGTGTTCTCCATGGCCACTGCTTCAGTTCCTGCCTCCAGTTCCCTGTCCAGCTTGAGTTCCCACCCTGGTTTCCCTCGGTGATAAGTTATGATCAGAATATATAAGCCAAATGAACACTTCTTTCCCAAGTTTCTTCTGGTTGTGGTGTTTATCACAGCTGACTAGGTCAGCCCCTCTTTGAAGCACACAATCCTTTCATTGGTTTGTTATGCACACCCAATTCTTCATAGTTAGAATTTAAACAGAGATTTGTTGAGGTACAGAAGGAAACATTATTTATGAAACTAAATTGCTTCCAGGAAACAATACTGACAGAATGCCGAAGTCTGCTCCTCATTTAGGTATGAGGGCACCTTGACACAGGCTAATTGAGTCAAGCACGTTTAAGGAAGTCGGGGTTGTATTCCTGAAATGTTTCTCCTATGCTCATATTCTATTGCATGAGGAGGGGAAAGAAACTTGGACTGTGGCTGAAAGCCTAGATACCAAGTTTCTACTGGAAAGTTGGTGCCTTAGTCTCAGGCCAGAGAGCAAAGGAGCAAGAAAAGCATTTCCTACTTTTATACATAACCAAATCCTTATATTTCTTTGGGGGGAATCTGGCTGGGGGAGGGGTATAAAGTTCTGCAGGGAAAGGTCTAACTAGTTTTTGCTGTTCTTGGTGTGGTATGCATTCTGATGGTCACGATCACGTCTTGCTGTCCTCTCTCAGGGTACAAAAAGGACACCATGAAGTATTTTATTATGACCATTGGTCTTAGGAGAGCAGAAAAAAAGTGTACCTTAAGTACTATTTCTGGTGAAAGATTAACAAAATGCCATGTTTAGAACTCTCTGCTATGTCCAATCTTTGTTTTTCATGTTTGTTAATGAGAGACTTTACCTGTGGGCTACAGTTAGTTAATCAATTAACTGGGAATTACTTTCCAAGAATTAACAGGGGCTTTGCAGTCCAAAGATAGACAAGCCTTGAGGGCAGGAAGTGAATAATTTAATTGCTACGGAAATTAGAAGGCTTTGTGGATTTTTCTGATGTCTTCTGGGATTTTGGTATCTATTCAAACAAGACCCAGCACTGGCTTTCCTGCCATGCCTAGGCTAGTTGCTCGTAAACAGGCAGGAGTGCTATGCTGTTGAGCAAGAAGTTTTCCCGGCTGTTAAAACTCATCATGGTTTTTCTAAGTGCAGAGTCAAATGCCTTAAAATATGGCTGATACAGGATTATTACAGTGTAATTATTCCAACTGATTTGAAATTTGTGTGTAAGTGCATTTATATAATATAGAGCCCTGTTCTTAAAATATATATGACCAATAAGCATTGAAATTCTTTCACTTATCAGCATATCTGAAGTTTACATAACACACACACACAATAGGGGTATAAACAACTTCATTGCTTTAAGAGGCATGTGATAATGTTATTCTTTATAGTCTTAAGATACTGACTGTACACGCAAGCATGAAATCATGCATTTGTAGTTGGTCTCAGTGGCAGAAAACATTAAAAGGGTAGCTTAAATTTTCCTTCAGACTCTAAGGATTAGGACCACAGTCCACAGACCACAGAAAATAGGCTACCATTTCTGAAGAGGAAAGGCTTCTGAACAGCATATGGTAGAACCAAAAGGGCTGCTGAGAACTGGTCAATAACTGGAGAAGTCTTTGACTGCGGTTTTGTTCTTGAGATGTTAATGGCAAAGCAGCCTGGAGATGTGGCAGAGAAGTAAACATAATGTATCGTTACAGCTCCTTAGTCATCCAGCCAAACCTCCTCGGAAATGGTTATTCTCACTTTCAGTAGACAGGTAACATTGTTCTCCAAAGCGCAAAACAGCTGTCAGTGACTGCAAGTGTTCAAAGCTAATTTACTTTGTAGTATGATAATATTAACACCTTACGTGTTTGCAGCATGTCTAGTTTAATGACCTCTTGACAAGCATGACTTCATATCAGTTGGATGCTATCACCTAGATTTCCTAATCTCCCATTTTCCAGTCAGATGGTAGAATTATAATTTTCTAACTTATTAAATTGTGGCTACCAGAGTCACTCATTACCTACAGAACTGTGAGTTATAGTAAAACTTGATACCAGCATGTAGATGTCATGCATGCATGTGCACAAGTCATTGTCTTTCTCCCTGTGTGTGGATGAAATGCCTTCTACTGCAACTGTGAGAAGCATAGATTCAATGTCAAGCTGTAACAGGCATTTCATCTAAGTAAGAGGCACATTTTAGCGAACTTAAGACACTGAGGGATATGTGTGTGTGTGTGTGTGTGTGTTTCTGTCTGTCTGTCTATCTCTGTGTGTACATAGTTGATACAAAAATCCACCCATAAGTGTTCTTCTGAACTCTCCTTGTTTCCAGTAAAACAAACGAATAACTAATAAAGTCTGCAATGCTATAAGGCTTTTTGTAATTGCCATCTATGATGGTGGTCCAACGGCCTTTCTTGGATTTCTTTATGGGTTGCTTTCCTGATTGTGGAGTAATAAACAGCTGCATTCAGGGTCAGTTAGCTGTTCTAGTAAAAGGATCAGTCATTGTCAATAGACAGTAGCCAATATGGCAGACACCAAAGACATCTTAGGTAATACCAGCTAAAGTCACATGTTCTTTATCCTAGAATTAGATGGCCACAGCTCCACCTACATTTTAGCAGATTTAAAGTCATCCTTTAAACTGTCATTTAAAACAGTTGAGTCACTCCATTGTGGCAATGTATTACTCTCTAAGTCAGTTCCAACCACCTTCTCCTGTCCTGTTCAGAACAGCCCTGCCGTCCCAGTCATATGCTTGCACTCTGGGGACATTTTCTCCTTCATTTCTAGCTCAAGTGTGCCAAGACTCGCTGTGTATGCTCCAAAGCTGTTCTCCTACTCCTCTCTTCTCCCATGGAACTGCTGTTGCCTAGTTCAAGATCTCTCTGTTAGCTCCTGCCTTCAGTATGTTGGGTTCCAGTCCGTTTTCCATGTTGCTATCTGTTCCTTTTCTAAATCAGACCTGGTATGCCAATTAAAGACAAGTAAAGAAGATCTGCTTCTTCCTTGGTGTTATCTGCCAGGTAGCTACCAAATCCTGCTTGGCATCATGGTTGCCCTCAGACCTCTGGTAAAATCCAAGCTCCTAATAAACAAAGTCAAGAAGTTCTGGCACCACATTCATATGTCAAAATTGAGAGCAGCTTGTGAAAATCCAGATGTATTGACCACAGATTATGGAGAAGATTCAAGGACCAAAACCTGATGCTCAACAATGGTTACAGGAGCAGGAAGCAAGCGTAGCCCATGCAACCCAGCAGCTCTCCAATCATCCTGGTGCACACTGTCAATGAGATAAAGCATGCTGCCCAGGGCCTTTCCAAGGGTCCTGGTGCACACTGTTGAGGAGCGGAAGTGCTGCTGCTGAGCAACAAATCCTACTGCTGACATCACACACACACGTCCTTCGAGAACCATAAAACCTCTGTGGGAAGAGCAGCACCTCTGACCGTTGGAATCACAGGGTCTGATGCTGTGCTGCCCTGTGAGGAAATGGCACACATGTGTGTTTTACTTGTGCTTAAATAAGAACACAAAGACTACAAAAGAGAAAGAAAAACAGAATCTAGGATCCATACTAGGATAGAATGTCTTTCCTGTTATTCTCTTTTTCTGGCCTTGTTTCCCCTTATTTTTTGATATTAGTATTTGTGCTTTTTGCCACTATCATATATGTGAGTTCTATAACAAGGCATGACATTTCTGTAGGAGGACATTTGTCACCCTGGTGCACTTTCCTCTTAAGTGCCGTATTGTACCATAACACACAAAAAGTTGCTAAACTCAGGTCATTTATACTTCCTTGGGCTTCCACACAGAAAATGATTGGTTCTTTATTTCCACAGAGTCAGGAATTCAGTGATACCTAAACTGACTTCCAATTCCACTTCAGGCTGGAAACTTTTCCTCTTTACTACCAGTGATCCTTTAATTATGATTGACTTAAGAACTTTGAGGAAAACAAAATGAAAATCAGACAATGCAAAAGGATTTTCAAGTAACTATGGTGGCTCAACTGAAGCACCCACCTAGAGCACACAGGGCTCAGCATCTAGCATTTAAAGAGCCTGTAACATCTTTTCTCAACAAGTCTCAAATCTGCCCATGCTGAAGGACCAACAGAAGCCCAGAGTGAGGAAATCTAACTGAATTTGGAAAGGAAGTCAAAAGAAAAATACTAAGTGTAGCAATAAATATATGGTTGATAAATGTGGGATTTTTCCCCCAATATATTGTGTTATAGAATAGGACTGAAGGGCATTCAAGCATATAGGTTAAACCAGGACTCAATATCCTTGAAAGGGAGACAAATGTTTGAACTATGTGCTTAGGACTAGCTCTACTCAGCTATAGCCGGAGGTGAGAAAGGGGTGCCAAGTTTTACAAGGGCCCCACGAACTATCACTGCTCTGTTCTACTCTCTCCTGCCATGGCCAAGGTGCACGGTGTGGTTCTGTCGCGAAGCAGTCACTCAGGCAGAGACTAAGTGGCTTTTGGCAAGAACAAATAATCCAAAACTACTGCTGTAGGCAATTAGGAGCTCCTGGAAGCCCATGAGTAGGGGAATTTATTCCAAATAGTTACATAATAGACAATGAGCCTTACACAGTGTTCCAAATCCTTCTTAAGTCTTCCTTTGACACCCCCGAAGGAAGAGTGGCAGATGGAGGTAATAGAGACCTTGTTTGCCTTTTTCTCTAGCGATTATAGCACACGATGGAGCTATAAACACCAGATGAAAAAACTGAAATATCTCCAAAGTTCACAGAGGAATCGTGCCGTTGTGATGCGGATGCCCAGGAAACACTTCGGACTGATCTTACACACAAATGATCTTTTTGTATAATCTCAGAACAAAGACTGTTTTGAGGTAAAATGTCATGAAATAAGCTGGATCTGGGGCAAGGGCGGCATGGCCAATTTATAAATCCCTTTTAAAAACCAACCCAAGAAGTGTCTGTCTCCATCTGTTCTGAGTGCTGCACCTGAAGTTGGGATCCGAGCCTGGAGCCTGCCAACATTTCCGTGCTGATTAATCCTATAAAACTTGGTAGAGTCATTCCACTACAACACCTGGAATAATTGCATAGTTGCTGGCAAGAGAGAGCACAAGGTACTGTTAAACCTGCCAATCACCACATAGTCGATAGTTCCCCAGACACTGCACTAAATACTAGAGCCCTGACCTTTTCTCTGTATTCCCGACCCATTTTCTTTATATTCTCCTTCCTCTGATTTGATTGTTTGTTGCTACATTTAACAACAACAAAAAGAAGAAGCGAGCCACCCACACCAAAATCCTCCCTTCGCCCATTAAAGTGAAGCATTGATAATAACAGAGGCCGAGGGAAGACGGGAGCAGCTGAATCTTGATGTGCACAGGAAAATGTGGAGAGTCTCTTCCATCAGCGGAGGGGTTGTAGCTTCCCTCTTTGGGCAAGGCCCTAACCACGGTGCACCCCACCCTGGGAACAACTCTTTCTGGTGTGTGATGCTCAACTGTTGTTCTAACACTCCTTTTGATTTTTTGTATTTATTATTAGTGCCTTGTATCAATTCTGAAAGGCAAGAAAAGAAAATCAGTGTCTTATTTTCCCAATTTATTAATGAAAAGACACAAGAGAAAATTTTTTAGTTTTTAGGGTCCCTGATTCCAGCAGGAAAAAACAAACAAACAAACAAAAACAAACCAGCAACAACTTTTTTTCCGGATGAACCAAAGGTGCCATGGCTCCACCGTCTGCTGAGACAGCGAGGGTGTTGGGAGATGCTTAATCCCATTCTTCATGTTGCATGTGTGTGATGGCCAGCTTGAGTTGTCAACTTGACGTGTTCAGGAATAGGGAACTTAAATGGAGGAAATAGCTCCATCCAATTAATCTGTAAGTTTCATGAGCTTTCAATCCTTCTATCGGATCCTACGTAAAACACAAATGACACCTGCGTGTGTTTGTGCTCAGCACACATTAGCTCATCACTGTATAATTTTCACTCCATTGCCACATTTTCTAAATCTGTAAACTATGCTTTGTGCAATATGTTGTATATCAAGTGCTAATAATTTAACACCTTTGCAAAAATTATTTGCCTTTTAAAAACAAAGATTGTGTTGAAAAATTAGCAAATGGATAATTGGATGGCTTATGTTGGTGAGATAGCCTTGAAATGATTGTCTTATAAGACATTATTGAAAGTAAACAAATTAGAATGAGTACGAAACATTTTTATTATAAATCTTTATTTAAAAAATATTCTCACTAGACTTCAGTCATCTGAATCTTTAAATACCACTTATTGTTCTCTAAAGAAAGGTTATCTATTCATCATTTATTGTTCTCTAAAGAAAGGTTATCTATTCATCATTTGAATTTTAAGATATAGACAAGCACAAAAGGAGCTGGAATTATGCAAGATAGAGAGAAAGTTC